>NW_027493366.1:0-365846 GCF_021521415.1 Bidens hawaiensis
CAGCACTCAGAGGAATGGAAGAGACTTCGGCTAACTTCTCTTTGTTCGAAAGAATATCCTTAAGAAACTTTGCGTATTTGGGCATTTGCGTAAGTGCCTCAAGGAAAGGATTATTAAGATGAAGTTGCTTCAGAAGATCAAGAAATTTGGAGTTCTGCTCCTCGTCTCTATCCCTACGGACTCTCCCGGGAAATGGGAGTCTAGGTTTGTAGACTCTCGGTGGTGTGCTGGGTAATGGTTGGTTCTCGGCCTGTGCTGTACTTCCTGGGCTGTGCCTCTGATGCACCTTGGCCGGTGGAGATTCCAACTGAATCTCCTCGTCTACCTGCTCCTCTACATCTACCGCAGGCTCGTTAACGACTCCTCTCGTCGCCTCTTGAATCACGGGCTCGCTACGTGCCCCTGCACCGCTCCTTGTCGTCATAGCCTTCGCGAACGCCTTCGGATTTTGTTCAGTGTTACTTGGAAGTGTACTTGGCGACCTCTCATTTAGACGACTTGCTATCTCTCCCATCTGACGCTCAAGATTTTGTATTGATGCTCCTTGATTTCTCATGAATAACTCGTGCTCCCGGAATTTTTCTTGAGTTTCTTTGTGACGGGAGTCCTCTCGAGTCATGAGTTGCGACAACATCTGTATCTGCTGTGCCATCATCTCCTCTAACGTGGGTTTCTTCTCCCCACTACTCGGTCCCTCACGGAATCCTGGAATAGGCTCTGACGTTGCTGGAAGCCGGACTGATTTCCGTTCCTCAGTTGGAATTTTGGTTACCTCTCCACCCCGAATTATAAGAATTGAAAGAATGTTGATTTCGGTTTGGATTATTAACGAAGTCGACTGCCTCCTCCTGGAAACCTACGGGGCATTGAACGGTATCGTGTCCCCCTTTACAGATCTCGCATAACTTACTTTTCACCTGCAAGTCCTTCACGATCTTTGCTAACGCTTCAACTTGTGCCGCAAGTGTGGTGCTCGTGTCGACCGAATGCATGCCGCGTGATAGGGAATCGACGGTTTGGTACTCTTAACTGGTGGTCGCTGGTATCCACTCATGGCTAAACCGTTAAACAAGGCAATGCACTCATCCGTATCCTTCGTTGTTAGTAGGTTACCTCCTGCAGCTGTGTCGAGCATACTCTGAGTCGCGTACGTCACTCTGTTGTAGAACTTCTCAACAACCGCCCAGTCTTGTAGGCCGTGGTTCGGACATAAAGCAAGTAGATTTTTGAACCTTTCCCACGCCTCGTAGAAGCTCTCGGTGTCCTCCATCTGGAAAGAATGAATTTGGTTACGCAAACGAGCGGCCTTAGCCGGAGGATCGTATTTTTCAAAAAATTGGGCCTGCATGGCAGCCCAAGTAGCAATGGATCCCCGTGGGAAGGACTCAAGTCACAGACTCGCATGATCAACGAGTGAGAACGAAAAGATTCGGAGTTTGATGGCGTCTTCGGATACGCCAGCAAGATGAAACGTGTTGCAAATTCGTGTGATGCGAATGATATGAGCATGTGGGTTCTCATGGAGTAACCCGTGAAATTGAGCAGAATGAGCAATCGTGTTCAGAACATTAGATGGAATTTGCCAAGTCGTTTGAACTCCTATAGCTGGTGGAGCAATGCTGGATCTCGCGCCAGCATCGTCCCGAACGGGGCCCGGTCTGCAACTGTCCTCCTCGGTGGTGGATTCGCGTCGCCCATAATCCTATCCCTAATGACGGGTTCAGAAAAAGTAGGAGAAGAGAACGTATTACTGACGGATGTAGATGAACTAGAAACTATAATTAGCTAAACTATTTTAAACTAACAAACAAAACAAATAAGAAAAACAAGTAGTAAACAAGGCAAGTCCTAAATCGAGTCGTTCTTAATACGCCTCAAACCGTGTCCCCGGCAACGGCGCCAAAAACTTGATGTGCGAAAATATATATATAAATAAAACACAAGTCGCAACTAAGCTTTAAAAGCCAAACAATCTATCCTAGTTCACACAAACGGCAAGTGTACCGGTCGCGTATAGCAAAGATTAGGAAAGTCCGGATATCGAACTCGAAGACACGTGAAAACGTTTATAATTACTAAACTCTATCCAAGACTCACCAATATATTTAATTAATTTATTTTAGAATTTATTTGACTACTTAACTTAACTGAATGAAAACTTTTGACAAAACTTTGAAAACTTTGGTTTAAATTCAATATATAAAGACGTCTACCTAGGAATGAATCATGTTGACAGAAATAACAAGACAACGGATTGAAAATATTCACGACACCGGTTATAAAAGATGACACAACTAAAACTTGTTTAAGAAAGTCAAATTACCTCTCAGTCTCTCTAACAAACTCCAACTTATTTTAATTGATTTTAAAGAATAAACCGGAAAAAACAATTATTAACGTGTTCAAATGACGACTCTCCTCTCGGTCTCATCGACACACTATCCTAATGGAGACAAATACTATGTCACCAAGGATAGAGGAACAATTTAACTTAACCCAAATTAAACCAACTAATTGCACATAAACACTCAAACTCGACAAGACAAAAACCCGCTCTCGCGCGGTCTTAATTCTAACAAGTAAAAGCAACGAGACAATATTACTTCTTATCACCTCTCGATCTCAAAGAAGGTGTATTTTAAATGATTTTAGATGATGTATATTACCCCCTTATCCCTACGGTTGTACACCCCGCAAATAAACCCTAAACACCAAGTCAAGAGTCTAACAAGCAATCAATTAATCAAAACTAATCAATTAACTAATGCAAGAGGATTATAAGTAATAAAACATAAAACACAGCCATCACACACAATCTAATTTATGGTTTAGTTAAACTTTACATCAATAATTCAAGTCTTGAACATTAACAATCCATTATACAAGTCTAAACTACTCAACAATCATCTATCCTAGGTAGAACAAGCAAGTTTAGCCTAACATTGATTTTGGACAGCCATGCATACTTAAGAAAAACATCATAAACATCATCATAAACATAATCAAACTTATTCAAGATTCAAGCACAATCAATCACAAGTCAAACTATCAATCACTTGCAAAACAATCCAAAGTAAAAGATCAATTTAACAAAGTTAGGGTTCTTGAACAATAACCAAAGATTAAAGATGATTACTTAGGGTTTTTGGCTGAGATTAGGGATATTATTGATGCCTAGCTACTGTACCAAGATCCTCCTTGATGTCCTCCTTGATCTCCAGCCGTCACAGCCACCAACAGCCTCCTTTTTTTCTTTTTTCTTTTTTTCTTTTTCTGCTGCTGTCTGATCGCAACCTTGTGAAGAGGATAGGGTTTTTTTAATTTCGGGATTAGGGCTGGCTTAATGGCTGAATTCTCCATAAATTAACTTCATATAATATTATACAAGGCTTCTAACTTGTGGGCTTGGGTTGGGCCTTGAGTTATATCTTTAAAACTTGACCAACAAGTCCTCTAGAATCTTCCAAATTGACTCTTTTTTCACCATCTTTCATAAACCTACAATTAACATTTAAACTTTGTAAATTATTGCACTTAGCCCCCAATACTTTCATAAAATAAACAAATAAGCATAAAAACCATAATAAAATCATAAGGAAAGTAAGTGTGTTTCACTACACATCAATAATTTATGAAAGATACCTTTAAAGGTTAACGCGTAATGATTAACTAAACGGGTAAAGATTCAATGAAGTAAAACCGGCTTAGACGCGTAAGCTTAATTAAGTAGCAATGAGAATGACTAGAGTGGTATTTAATATTGCATTTTATTAAACAGTTAGTCGCGCATAGCTCAAGAAAAGGATAACCATTAACAGAAGGCGTAACCGTATCCAGGTGAATTTCTAGCCCCATTCCTTGTTATGTTTTCGGGGCTGTGTTCATACTCGATGTGATTTGTTAATAAACTTATCCTAAGTGATAAGTGTATGCCCTATGTGATATATGTGAACTGTATGAATGATTGCTTGTCGGCACGTGAACGATCTTCGGATATTGCACGTACTGTCAAGTTATAGTTATGAATATGAATGCTATGTATAATGTATGAATGATTGCTTGTCGGTATGTGAACGATCTTCGGATATTGCACGTACTATCAAGTTATAATTATGAATATGAATGATATGTATGTATGTTATGAATGAATGTAAGAGATAGAAATGTACAAAAGGGACTGGACACTAATAATATCCAAGGCAGAAAAGGGACCGAGCCCTTTAATAATCTCGAGGCAGAAAAGGGACTGGACCCTAATAATATCCAAGGCAGAAAAGGGACCGAGCCCTTTAATAATCTCGAGGCAGAAAAGGGACTGGACCCTAATAATATCCAAGGCAGAAAAAGGGACCGGACCCTAATAATATTCGAGGCAGAATAGAATAATGTAAAGTAGAAATTTGAACAAAGTATGAAAGTAAGTATATATACATATACTATGAATGAAGTATGAAAGTATGAATGAAAGTATGTAAGTATGTATGTAATGTATGTTATGTGATTAACTAGAACTCACTCAGCGTAGCTGACTTTTAGTATGCACGCAGGTGAGTAGGATGAGACAACTCGCTTGAGGGGAACACATGACATTGAATAAGAGCTGGCATTGTAAGACTCAAGACGTTATATGTTTAATTACTTAGTTTTTGAAAGACAAGTTATTTGTTTAAGAAAAGTTTTGAATTGTTATGAAAGTTTTCATATTCCGCGAATGTTTTTATTAACTCTAATGATTAGAACTATGTTGATGAGTAAATCCAACGCCCAAATGTGAGGCACCAGTAACGGGGCCTTACATCGGGTTGTTGGTTTGGGTCTTGATAATTGGTGAAACCCAAAGTAAACTTTTCAAAATAATGAATGTTATGAGATAACTCAATAAAACTTTATAAGACTTAACAAAATATGTAGATCTTGTTGGGTTTTATACAAGGTTATCAAAGTTTCAAGTTAACCATTTTAACATGAAAACGCAACGGAAGCTTAGATTTTAAAACTTGTTAATGAACATACCATTATGTTAAAACTAAAACCCGAAGCCAAGGATCAAAATTACAAGAACAAGATGCTCACAAAATGTAAATTGTACCTTCTTATACCTTATGAGAAGATGTAGGTGGATGAAGAAGATGATGTCTTCAAATGGCAAGGTTGCAAAGGAGAAACCCTCAAGCTTTTGATACCCCAAGCTTTTAAACAACAACACCAACTTGTTGCTAGGATTAGAACACTTGAATCAAGCTCACAAAACACCCCTTTTCTTTGGCCAAAGTGGCCGTGAGTTTTGGAGAGGAAGAGAGAGTTTTTTTTGCTTGTTTCAACACTTGAAATTCAAAAATGGAAGATACACAAATGCATGTCTTGTGAATGGAGGATGATAAAGTGGTCAACAAAGCTTTTGATTGGACCAAAACCTCCACCCACATGGGGTGGCCGGTTTTATTATTTATTTATTATTATTTTTTTTTGTGTTTTGATTTAACCATTTAAAACATCTCCATTTATTTTATAAAACTCATTTTTATAAAATGTACATACATTTATATAATTATTTAACCAATTAAATAATTAATTTATATATAAACAAATTATCCAGATAATTTATTTAAATCCTCAAGTGTGTTTGTTTAGAAAACCAATTTTTCTAAACATGTAGTGTTCGGTATTCGTTTAAATGATCAAATCATTAAAAGAATACATTTGGTGTTGTCTAGCTTGTTATTGGGTATGACCCGACTTGGATCAAACACAGTTAGCCACATTAGTATAAGTATGTGTCTCGGGCATACGTAATTCCAACAATCTCCCACTTGCACGAGATACATAGAAAATTAATGCAAGTGGTAAATACCGCCTAACAACAGTTCACCACCCCTAACGTGTTTGACGAAGTGCCATTCAATAACATCATCCCTTCAAGTTCCTTACTTGATATGATTTAGGTGAATCTATCATTATATCCCTTTGTTACTAGATGTCATGTTGGATCTAAGAGACATAGGCGATCATTCTCTTTACAATTCAACTTTATCAGGCCTTAGACATCTAAACTCTCAACACATAAGAGGAACAAATTCCATCTTGACTGTATACGCCTCTCACTATCACTTTATACTCCACCTGAGCTCATCCTTATGTACCATCTTTTACGAATAGCGAAGGGGAGAGTCAAAGTGTAATACTCGGTGAAAATCAAGACCCAGTATACATCTCAGGTCTAAGGATAATATGAAATTCTCCTTTACTCAAGATTACTAATGATCAAGTCAATCGACTCCATGTAGTAATATTGAGAGCGGGTCAGTCCAATATTTGTATCCCACAAATATCTATGAACTTTGGCAGCAAACCTATGCTCCATATTCATTCCTTATGAATATCCACCAATCCTAGTTCATAATAGTCTTGCTTCATATTTGTTCCCACAAATGTGATCGACTACGGACTTTTAGAATAAGATAACTTATTCATGGATTTAAACATGCAAAATTAGAATTTAACTCAAGATTCCATAATCATATAAAAGAGTTAAATTACAAAAGTCTTTTAAACGTAAATACAAAATAGATCAAATCCAATTACTAGAATATCGAAGTCCTAAGCCACTCGCATGACGCTCATGTTTCGGTCTTTCTAGGAGCTTCGTGAATGGATCCGCAAGATTTTGATCAGTTCCAACTTTGCGAATACATATCTTTCCTTTTTCAACTTCATCCCTTATGTAGTTGAATCTCCGCTCTATGTGCCTTGTCTTTTGGTGCGAACGAGGTTCCTTGATTTGTGCAATCGCACCCTCGTTGTCACAAAAGATTTCTAGGGGGTCTTGAATGGTAGAGACCACCCCTAGATCAGTAATGAATTTCTTCAACCATGCAGCTTCCTGAGCTGCCAATGAAGCGGCGATGTATTCTGATTCTGTAGTGGACAATGCTACCACTTCCTGTTTTGAGCTCTTCCAAGAGACAGCTCCTCCATTAAGAGTGAACACATACCCAGATTGTGATCGAGAATCATCTCGATCAGTTTGGAAGCTCGCATCCGTGTAACCTTTTATAGCGAGTTCCTCCTCACCAGATCCATATATCAGAAACATATCCTTAGTTCTCCTAAGGTATTTCAATATGCTCTTAACAGCCATCCAATGACTGTTTCCTGGATTCTGTTGGTATCTGCTTGTCATGCTCAAAGCGCATGACACATCCGGTCTAGTACATATCATCGCATACATGATGGATCCTATAGCAGAAGCATATGGGATTTGTTTCATCATCTCTTGCTCACCCTTTGAGCTTGGACATTGAGCTGAACTCAATATGGTCCCTCTTTGAATAGGTACAAAACCTTTCTTGGAGTTTTCCATCTTGAACCTTTTCAAGATCTTATCAATGTATGTACTTTGGTTCAAACCTATCAAGCGCCTTGACCTATCCCTATAGATCTTTATTCCCAAAATATAGGCAGCTTCACCAAGATCCTTGATGGAAAATCTACTTCCAAGCCAAGCCTTAACGCTTTCCATGGTTGGAATGTCATTTCCAAATAGTAGAATGTCATCGACATACAATACTAAGAAGGTAATTATACTCCCACTAGCCTTTTTATACACACAAGCCTCATCAGCGTTCTTGATGAATCCAAAATTTTTGATTTCTTCATCAAAACGATGATTCCAAGTTCTAGATGCTTGTTTCAATCCATAGATTGATTTCTTTAACTTGCATACTTTATTAGGATGTTTCGGATCGACAAAACCTTCAGGCTGAACCATATAGACATCTTCCTCAAGATATCCATTTAGGAAAGCGGTCTTGACATCCATTTGCCAGATTTCATAATCATAATGTGCAGCTATGGCAAATAATATCCTAATAGACTTTAGCATTGCCACAGGCGAAAAAGTTTCATCATAATCAACCCCTTGAGTTTGAGTGAAACCTTTAGCTACAAGTCTCGCTTTATAAGTATCCAAGTTTCCATGCATATCAGTTTTTCTTTTGAAAACCCACTTACTTCCAACAGCTTTGGAGTTGAGTGGTGGTTCAACCAATTCCCAAACTTGGTTGTCATACATGGATTGCATCTCAACGTTCATGGCTTCAAGCCATTTGTCACAATCATTCTTGGACATTGCATCACGGTATGTGGTTGGTTCATCCGAATCTACCACGTAGCAACCTTCTACAAAAAATCCATACCTTTCAGGTGGATTGCTAACTCTACCAGATCTGCGAACGTTTTGTGTGTTTTGATCAACCACTTGATCACTTTCAACAACCTCTTGTTGAGTGCTAGTATCAACCAATTGTGTATCATCTTGTGATTCTTGATCCTCATCAAATTTCACTGTTCTACTATTAGTTCCTTCCTCAAGGAACTTAGTTTCCAAGAACTTACCCTTTCGAGCAATAATAACATTTTGCTCACTAGGATCATAAAAGTAATATCCTAAATCATCTTTAGGATAACCTATAAAGATACACTTAGTGGATCGGACTTCTAATTTGTTTGGGGTGTATTGCTTTACATAAGCTTCACAACCCCAAACTCTTAAGAATGATAGCGATGGAGCCTTTCCATGCCATACTTCAAAAGGTGTCTTCTCCACTTTCTTGGTTGGAGCCATATTCAATATGCGAACAGCGGAAAGTAAAGCATAGCCCCAAAATGATAGAGGTAAAGTGCTTCTAGCCATCATCGATCGAACCATATCTAATAGGGTACGATTTCTCCTTTCAGACACACCATTATGTTGTGGTGTTCCAGGTGGAGTAAGTTGTGAAATAATTCCACAACTCTTAAGATGATCTTGAAAAACACCACTTAGGTATTCACCTCCTCTATCACTACGAAGTACTTTGATTGTGGTCTTGAGTTGTCTTTCTACTTCAGTTTTGAAGTCTTTGAACATTTCAAAAGCTTCATCTTTGTGTTTCATCAAGTACACATAACCATATCGACTATAATCGTCAATAAAGGTAATGAAGTATCTTTCACCATTCCTAGTCATTGGTCTAAAAGGACCACATACATCCGAATGTATGATACCCAATAATTCTTTTGACCTTTCAAAAGTTTTATTAAAGGGTTGCTTTGTCATTTTGCCTTGTAAACAAGATTCACATACATCAAATGAATCATACTCATTTGTTTCTAGAATACCACTCTTGCGAAGAGTTTGCATGCGATTCTTGCTTATATGTCCAAGGCGACAATGCCAAAGATAGGAATCACCCAAGTCCTTCTTGAGTTTCTTGGTGTTGACATTGTACATTGAACTACTATGTGACGTACCAATTTGATCTATTTCATATATACCATTTATGGGTATAGCTTTAAAATAAAATATGCCATTCATCAAAACATGAATATCATAATCAATAAATTTAAGATCAAAGCCACATTGTTTTAAAAGGGACACGGAAATAATGTTTCTTCTTAACTTAGGAGCATACAAAACATTCTTCAAAATTACTTCCAAACCACTTGGAAGCTTTAACAAGTAGTCTCCTTGGGCTTGGACTTCAACTCTTGCTCCATTGCCCATAAAGAGACTAATGTCCCCTTTGTTGAGTTGTTTACTTCTTTTGAACCCCTGCAACAAATTGCAAATGTGAGTTCCACATCCGGTATCAAGTACCCATGTATTTGAAGAAATAACATTCAGTTCAACATATATAGTAAAGATAATACCTGAGGTATGCCCCGCATCCCTCTTATCTTTTAATGCATTGAGATAGGTCGGACAATTCCTTTTCCAATGACCTATCTCTCCACACTCAAAGCATGGATCTTGCGTCGCAACCTTTTGCTTCTTTTCCTTCAGTTTGGTGGGCGTGATGGCTTTCCTCTTTCCCTTTCTTTGGACGTGGCCCTTGCCCTTAGCAACACTTGCTTTGGGGTTGGAGTTATGTCCCCTTTTTCCTTCATTGATTGTTAGAACGGGTAAAACCCTTTTACCCATTCCCGCTTCGGCCGTTCTTAGCATTGCGTGAAGCTCACCAATGCTTTTGTCCCACCCATTCATGTTATAATTCATGACAAAGGTTTCAAACCTTTTGGTCAAAGAGTTGAGGATCAAATCCGTAGCCAACTCATTAGACACGGGACAATTCAACCTACGAAGCTTTTCGATGTAGCTTTTCATCTTTAGGACATAAGATGAGACGCTTTGGGTTTCCTCCATACGACATGCATGAAACGCTCGAACCGTTTCGAAACGTTCCGCTCTAGCTTGTTGAAGGAACATTTCCTTCAATTGAGTTATCATGTCGTATGCCCCATGATGCTCGAAATCCTTTTGGATTTCGGGAATCATAGTCGCTAACATGAGGCAAGAGGCTTGCACCGAATCTTTGGTGTAGTTGACCCAATCGTTATAAGCCTCCTCATCTTCCACGTTAGGCTCGTCGGGAATGGGATCGTCTAAGACATATGATATCTCTTCTTGTTTGAGAACTATTCTCAAGTTGCGATACCAATCCATAAAGTTATTATGGTTTAGACGATCCTTTTCAAGGATGGTTCTTAAGGATAGGTTACGGGTGTTATGGGTAGAGGTGTTTGCATTGTTAGCGGCCATCTACAAAATTTAACAAAGTTTTATTTTAGTATTATAAACAATTTAATTATTAATACCCTTTTATTCCAAATTTTAAAATAATAATTAAATTCTAGAATCCAATGATAAATCAAATTTCGGTTAGGTGACCTTTATCCCGTTATTTGATTTAACAAGGTAGTCAACCTTGACAATTGCAACCCTTTGCAACTTCTAGAGGTATGGGACCATTCGAAATCCTTATTTCGTGTTGGCATGTTTATCCCATCAACACCATTGGACCCCATGCTTAGGTGACCTTTATCACATGGTTTCCAATTCAAGTCGTCCTACTTGTATAAACATGTAAGATTAACATACAAGTGGTTAGGTGACCTTTATCCCACAAATATGTTAATATTACCCTAAGTATATTAGTTTGCTCAAAATGGTTAGGTGACCTTTATCCCATTTAAAGTTCCCTAATACGTTAAGTGTCATACAAAAGGATGGTGTTAGACTTGTTTCTTTGGTAATTATGAAAAAAGGGATTTTAAATTTTTCAAATATTCTAGTTGAAAAACATTATGCCATATCCTAACATGCATTTAGAAATATGGCGATTTTGAAAACCAATTTTCAAGGTTCTAGTTATAATAAAACCAATTTTATTATAAGTGAGTGATCGCTTAGTTTTAATAAACCCATTTAATTAAACTAATTGACGCGATATTACCAAATATATATTAGAACCCGTTTTATGCTTGTTGTCGTTCCTATGTGACGGTTGGGTATCCTAATATCTATCAACCACACATTACATAAAGTAAAACAAACAACCAAGCATACACATGCAAAATATAGTCATAACCGAAAACCGCTAAATTTGACCATACTTGTTAGCCGAAACAAGTATAGGTCATAAGTCACACCTAAGGGACAAAACATGACACAAGGATGGAATGTTGACTCCCACTTGACCTTGCATCCAAATGCTTCAAGTATCCTCTCCAAGTTGTTGTGTTCTTGTTGGGCTTGTTAATGGGCTCCAAACTTCCAAAAGTCTTCTTGGGCCCAAGAGTGAAATTTATGGGCCTAATGGGCTTGAATCCCATGATGGGCCGGTGAGGCCCAACAAGCCCAAAATTTCGGTCCAAGGCCCAAATCCACCAATTCTTGCATCTTCAATTTTTACAAAATGTATCCTAATACATATTTTTCTAAAAAAAAGAAAAATGCAACTAATCTATTTATTACATACCAATTTATGAATAAATAAATTACACAAGCCTAAGATTATGAATTATTACAACCATATTGAATAATAAACATAATCAACATACACAAACAACAATCAACACATCCAAGGTCTAGGTTTCGGTTATGACACAATCAAACATACCAAATGTTCTAAGCATGCAACCTAAGCAACCAATGCCCAAATACCCCCAAAACAAAATCGGCCCCCCCCCCCCAAGAGGCTACGGCCAAATTTTTTTTTTTTATTTTTTTTATATATTCAACATCCAAATGTTAATAATGGTTTCCTAAGATCTTTCCATGCATGTCAAGATCTTACAAAACCATGAGGGGTAAAATCCACCAAATTTTCGGACTTCCCTTTTCACCCATGAAAATCCGAAATTTATGAATATGAAAGGAGCATAAGTCCTTGTAACCGGCTCTTGATACCATTGTTGGGTTTTATACAAGGTTATCAAAGTTTCAAGTTAACCATTTTAACATGAAAACGCAACGGAAGCTTAGATTTTAAAACTTGTTAATGAACATACCATTATGTTAAAACTAAAACCCGAAGCCAAGGATCAAAATTACAAGAACAAGATGCTCACAAAATGTAAATTGTACCTTCTTATACCTTATGAGAAGATGTAGGTGGATGAAGAAGATGATGTCTTCAAATGGCAAGGTTGCAAAGGAGAAACCCTCAAGCTTTTGATACCCCAAGCTTTTAAACAACAACACCAACTTGTTGCTAGGATTAGAACACTTGAATCAAGCTCACAAAACACCCCTTTTCTTTGGCCAAAGTGGCCGTGAGTTTTGGAGAGGAAGAGAGAGTTTTTTTTGCTTGTTTCAACACTTGAAATTCAAAAATGGAAGATACACAAATGCATGTCTTGTGAATGGAGGATGATAAAGTGGTCAACAAAGCTTTTGATTGGACCAAAACCTCCACCCACATGGGGTGGCCGGTTTTATTATTTATTTATTTATTTTTTTTTTTGTGTTTTGATTTAACCATTTAAAACATCTCCATTTATTTTATAAAACTCATTTTTATAAAATGTACATACATTTATATAATTATTTAACCAATTAAATAATTAATTTATATATAAACAAATTATCCAGATAATTTATTTAAATCCTCAAGTGTGTTTGTTTAGAAAACCAATTTTTCTAAACATGTAGTGTTCGGTATTCGTTTAAATGATCAAATCATTAAAAGAATACATTTGGTGTTGTCTAGCTTGTTATTGGGTATGACCCGACTTGGATCAAACACAGTTAGCCACATTAGTATAAGTATGTGTCTCGGGCATACGTAATTCCAACAGATCTATTGTTTTAGAACTAACAACGTACGTTAAGCGAGTGTTCGGTTTTGTCGGTCCAAACTATGTTATGAGATCAAGTTGGATCCAACAATTCCAAGTACTTAAGAAAATAATTAAAATCAGTTTGTAAACTATTTTTAAAGAAATATACAAGTCTTGATAGCTAAAAACACACTTGTGTGTCTTAAGCGAGTAAAAATCGGATTGGTTCGGTTTCCAACTCACAACATGTTCCTTGATGGTTTCCATATGCCAAATATCATAGATCTTGTATAATAATTTATAAATGAAAAATATTTAAGTTTTACAACTAAAAAGTTAACAACAAATCTTTTAAGCAAAAGTTTCGGTTTGGTTCGGTTTCCATCTCCCAACGAGTTCATAGATGGATTCCACATGCTTAATATCAAAGAACTTGTAAAAATGATTTTTGAACTCAAATCTAACATTAAACATGTTTAAACAACTATTTTAACAAAACTAGTAAGCAAAAGTTCGGTTTCCGTTTTGGACTGTTTACGGTTAAACCGAGGTTAGTCTATACAAACCCACACCATGGAACTTCATAAATATGACAAATAAACTAAAAAGAGTAGAAGTTAGTCATGGTTAGTATGCGCAACAAGTTATATAAGTGTATATATATTAAGGACCACGAAAGTCCTACATGCCTTACGAAGTCCGAAACTTAACCGACCGGGGTCGAATAAGTAACTACCAAAGGTAACAAGGGGTGCGTATTATATATATGTTGTGCCATATACTTCAAGTATTAATAAGAGTTACTAAGTTAGTTAAAATGTAAAAACTACATAAATTTGACTTTGAAAGTCAAACCCGACATAAACATGAATATAACCTTGAATGATTCTTGAATTTGAGTGAGGAAAGAGTTTATGAGCAAGGATTTATATTAGAGATGACCTTGTATTTATAGAAAGAGTTAAATTTGGTTAAACAAGTGATTTAAGGGTTAAAACTCGGATTCATTGGACAATAAAACCAACAAGGAGACATAAGGGAACATAAGGAACATTTTGGTCTAGTGATACTTTACAAAGTTTCAAAAATGACAGTTTGGCCCCCGAAGTTCGTTTTAAGTGATTTTAACGCGTTTTAAGGCCCGTAAAGGATGTTTCAAGACCCAACAAGTGTAAAACAATATTGTAACATAAAAACAATCATTTTTATTATATCATAAGTTTCGGTTTACAAAACGGGTCAGTTACATGATAAATGGATCATAAACGAATACAAACGAGTACAAACGGGAACCGATTTTGACGAATGTCACAAACCAGTTGTTGAGAAAATATCTAACAGTATGTCGTAATTTCTATTTAAACATATAAAATATCTAAAATAATTACATGATAATTACACTTGAATACAAGTATAATCTTTTGGAACAACTTCTCTAAAACAGTAACTTATGTCACATAATATTTGGGAACAATTTCTCTAAATTACATGATAAATTACACTTAAATACAAATATAATACACTTGAACTCTAGCAAAAACTCTACCCCACCGGTAGTGATTTTTTGGGATTTAACCCTTATGGACAGTTGTACCTATTCCAGAGGACACGCATCCTATTTCCGAGGCCACCAATTCCAACAATGAAAAGAGTGGAAGTCATAATCACGTGGTTTTTGAGGCGGACGTGGTGTAGTAATGAAATCACCATACGAAATTAAGTAAGCATGGAGAAGCATTGCAATATGGTTTTGATATGTCTTCTTGATTGTGAGTCTATTTATAATGATAGTAGAGTTACTGTTCACATATGCCATTTCAAATGACGGATGTCTGAAAAATGTATTCCTTAAATTACATATATTAGTGTTTTTAATAAAAAATCTTTTTGATATTAAATTTGCTAATTATTTATATAATGTTATTTTGAAAATAATATATATTAAAAAAATGTATTTTTAAATTACATATATTAAGTGATTTTAATAAAAAAAATATTTCTTAATATTAACTTTTTATTTGTTAATTTAGGAAAATAAGTAAAAATAAAAAGAAAAAGGTAGTGTGTTGTCAAATCAGCCAGAAAGTACACTATTCACATCCGTCATTTGAAATGACGGAACATGAATAAAATATACGTGATCCGCCATTTGAAATGGCGGCTCAAATGGCGGAACTCTTGGTTGTCGTCCACCTCACCAGACAAGATCTGACAGGCCCTACATGTTTGTTGACATCCGCCATTTCAAATGACGGATCTCCTATTTTTCTAATACATCTTTTCTTTCTCCTGTAATCCATTTTATCCTTCATCTTCTTCCTATTTTAAAACATTTCAATTTCATGATGCATGCTTCACATGATATGATTTGATGCGTTCAATCATGTATTGCATGATACGATCTAATGCAGAGATTTATGCAGTTGACCAATATTTGAACATAATTGTCGAAGCACGAAATGAATCTTACCTGATCCATGACGATGTTTCCACGGATTTTCGAGATGAACGAACCACGTCTTGATCTTCTTCTTCTTCTTCTGCGGCTGCGCCGGCGACCTGCAATGTCGAGACCTGCAATGGTTTCGGGGGTGTGGAGGCGACTGCTAAGATATCCTGAGGATTTCTTGTTCACAGACACAAAAAGTGGTGGTGGCTCTTACTGAGCATGACCCACGATAAGGAGGTGGAGACCTCCTTATATAGAGTCTCATGGCCACCATCATGGTACCCTAATGGGCCTAGCCCAGTTAGGGTTACCTCCACAAAACCCCCTCGGCCCAATAACATCGTATTAGTCCATGTAATGAAATAAGCCAAACATAATAGATTTAGGGTCGTAGAACCGGGTTTTAGTACCATACCCCTACAAGCCCCCCCAAGTCAAGTGTTGCTCCTGGGCGCGCAAGCGTCTAGGTGGAGCGCTGGACTTTATAAGGTGTGAGGTGGTTTTTTCCCTTTTCTTTGGCCTTGTCTTTATTGTCTGAGTTTTGAGAGGCTTTCTTCATGATGGTGACATGTTGTAATAAAAGCCTGCGCGCGAGGCGACCTACAAGCCATAATAATAATGAAGCTCGCGCGTGAGGCGACTTACGAGCTATAATAATAATGGAGCTGGCGCGAGAAGCGACTTACGAGTTATAATAATAATGGAGCTGGCGCGAGAAGCGACTTACGAGCTAAAATAATAATGGAGCTGGCGAGAGAAGCGACTTACGAGCTAAAATAATAATAATGCCTGCGCGCGAGAGGCGTCTTACGAGCTTAGAATAATAAAAGCCTGCGCGCGAGAGGCGTCTTATGAGCTTTGAGAATAATAATTGAGCTGGCGCGTGAGGCGACTTACGAGCTGTGAAAGTAATAAAGCTTGCGCGCGAGAGGCGTCTTATGAGCTTTGAAAATAATAATTGAGCTGGCGCGTGAGGCGACTTACGAGCTGTGAAAGTAATAAAGCTTGCGCGCGAGAGGCGTCTTATGAGCTATAAGAATAATAATTGAGCTGGCGCGTGAGGCGACTTACGAGCCTGTAGAATAATGAGAGCCTGCGCGCATGGCGACTTACGAGCTGTAATAATAAAGAAGCTGGCGCGCGAGGCGACTTACGAGCTGTAATAATAAAGAAGCTGGCGCGCGAGGCGACTTATGAGCTTGTAGAAGAATGAAGCTGGCGCGCAAGGCGACTTACGAGCTTGTAGAATAATGAAGCTGGCGCGTGAGGCGGCTTACGAGCTTGTAGAATAATGAAGCTGGCGCGCAAGGCGACTTACGAGCTATAATAATAGAGCCTGCGCGAGAAGCGACTTACGAGCTAAAATAATAATAATGCCTGCGCGCGAGAGGCGTCTTACGAGCTTAGAATAATAAAAGCCTGCGCGCGAGAGGCGTCTTATGAGCTTTGAGAATAATAATGCCTGAGCGCGAGAGGCGACTTACGAGCTAAGAATAATAACAGCTTGCGCGCGAGGCGTCTTATGAGCTGTAAGAATAATAACAGCTTGCGCGCGAGGCGTCTTATGAGCTGTGTGAATAATAAAAGCCTGCGCGTGAGGCGACTTACGGGCTGTAAGAATAACAGCTTGCGCGCGAGGCGTCTTATGAGCTGTGAATAATAAAGCCTGCGCGTGAGGCGACTTAAGGGCTGTAAGAATAACAACAGCTTGCGCGCGAGGCGTCTTATGAGCTGTGTGAATAATAAAAGCCTGCGCGTGAGGCGACTTACGGGCTGTAAGAATAATAACAGCTTGCGCGCGAGGCGTCTTATAAGCTGTGAATAATAAAGCCAGCGCGTGAGGCGACTTACGGACTGTAAGAATAACAGCTTGCGCGCGAGGCGTCTTATGAGCTGTGAATAATAAAGCCTGCGCGTGAGGCGACTTACGGGCTACTTTATGTCACGCGCCACGTGCAGATGTTGCATGCACGTGCGCGTAGACTTTGGTTTTGTGTTATGCGCCACGCGCAGATGTTGCGTGCGCGTGCGTGTAGACTGTGACATGTGCGAGCATGTGATGCGTAAGCATGTGATGCGTAAGCATGTGTAATGCGTGAGCATATGTGATGCGTGAACATATGGTATGAGGATTCCCAACCCCTAAGTTTGGCGTGTAGCCATATGGGATCTTAGGAGGATTCCCAACCTTGCAGTTTTGGCGCGTAGCCATATGGGATATTAGGAGGATTCCCAACCTTGAAGTTTGGCGCGTAGCCATATGGGATATTAGGAGGATTCCCAACCTTGGCGCGTAGCCATATGGGATATTAGGAGGATTCCCAACCTTGAAGTTTGGCGCGTAGCCATATGGGATATTAGGAGGATTCCCAACCTTGGCGCGTAGCCATATGGGATATTAGGAGGATTCCCAACCTTGAAGTTTGGCGCGTAGCCATATGGGATATTAGGAGGATTCCCAACCTTGAAGTTTGGCGCGTAGCCATATGGGATATTAGGAGGATTCCCAACCTTGAAGTTTGGCGCGTAGCCTGATGCGCGCATGCACGGCGATAGAGTGGTGACTCGCAAGTGCGTGTGCATGGCGGAGGTCTCTTGCGCAAAACCCAGATGGTGGTTTCCGCGGCGGCACATGCACGGCTGCGGAGTGAGAACCCCCGGGCGTGCGTACATGGCGGCGGAAGTCTAGTAACTTCTGGATCTGCAATTTAAGAGTCAGATATGCAACTTTAGACCTAAAATCCAGGTCTGTAATCTAGACCTAGATCTGTAAATCAGATCTGGACAGATCTGAAGATTCGGAGCAGATTTAAAACCATCACAGATTCGGAGATCCTGAATCACAGATTCACAGATTCGGAGATCTGATCATTCGAATCACGGATTTTCCTTCTTGCCCAGATCTGGAAGCCTCTTTTTAGATCTATGGATCTTTTTGAGCTTTAAATAGAACAAGCTTTGAAGCCTTTTTCTGTAAACTTCCAGATCTGCGTTTTTCTTGGGAGAGATCTGACAGCCGAGATGAAGATCGAAGGGCAGTTCGTTGCCGTCCAACGGATGGCGCCAATGTCGAAGCACGAAATGAATCTTACCTGATCCATGACGATGTTTCCACGGATTTTCGAGATGAACGAACCACGTCTTGATCTTCTTCTTCTTCTTCTGCGGCTGCGCCGGCGACCTGCAATGTCGAGACCTGCAATGGTTTCGGGGGTGTGGAGGCGACTGCTAAGATATCCTGAGGATTTCTTGTTCACAGACACAAAAAGTGGTGGTGGCTCTTACTGAGCATGACCCACGATAAGGAGGTGGAGACCTCCTTATATAGAGTCTCATGGCCACCATCATGGTACCCTAATGGGCCTAGCCCAGTTAGGGTTACCTCCACAAAACCCCCTCGGCCCAATAACATCGTATTAGTCCATGTAATGAAATAAGCCAAACATAATAGATTTAGGGTCGTAGAACCGGGTTTTAGTACCATACCCCTACAATAATGAATTTGAATTTTTCAAATCTGACCATTGATTGAGCAATGAGTCTGAGTATTCGAACAAATTAGACCAGAGATGAAAAGAATGTATTATATTTTAGTGTTTATAAGTTAACAAGTTCAAACGCTCTTTAAAACCAAGGTTGAAATCTGAAGGACTTAATTGCGCAAAACATGGAAGTCTTTAAATTTTGCTGGTCAAGAATATTTATAGTTATGTCATGACGCCTAATGCAAACATGTCTTGCCAAATTTAGGTGGACAAGGAGCAAAATGTTATGTCTAAGGAATTGTATACAAAGAATAATTCATCAGTCAAGAACGAGGAAGAAGTAAAGAAATTAGATAGGATGTATAATGATGATCAAGTTAACCAGGAGGATGATATCACAAATTAATGGGTATTTTTTTTTTAGTATTTCACAACACGAAGAATCTGGATATATTTTATGTTTTTTAAATCAGCTGAACTTTACACAGTTTTGTTAGCGGATACTCTCTCAAATAATGTAAAAGTTGTGTTGGTTGTTTTCTTCTCAGTCTCTAATTTAATTCTTACTTGATGTTTACACGTTGAACTGCTTTCGTGATAGAATTATGTTACGGGAAAAGCAGCTCAGCATACTCTATCAGAAACAAGGGCGTGCAACTCAGTTTCGTTCTAAAGCTGCACATGATGAATGGCTTCAAAGTGATATTGATAAGTATGAAAAGGTTCTGTCTTCAAATGAGGATCGGGTAATCGTTATACTGTGTATGCATTAGGAGATGTTTAAGATAGCATACTTATTATATTTCTTAATCTAGTCAATTTGGATTTGATGTAAAGCTGTTGTGAAATCTCATTTCTGGAATATCTTCTTTTTTTTTTGTGCATTATAGGAAAACCGACTCAAGGATGAAATTGCTAAACTTGAAAGTGATTTGGCAGCACAAACTGAATATGCCGAAGTTCGTGAAACAGACGTAACCGCCTTAGAAGCTCGAATATCAAGTTGTCGTCAAGGTTTTAATAAGCGAAAGGCGGAGAGAGACGAGCTTCATGATAAGCGAAAGTACACTTACACTCTTTGTTCTATATAATCTATTGGACTTGTCATTTGCTAGGGGTGTGAAACAGTACAACACCGGATCAAAACCGACGTTAATTATTGGAACCGAGAACCGAACAGTAGTTTGGGCTAGTGGTTTAATTATATGTACCAGATGCTGAAGTTTGTTACTTCTTCAGGTCTTTGTGGGGGACAGAAAGTGAACTTAATACTGAAATTGAGCGTCTTAAAGCGGAAGTTGTGAAGGCAGAAAAAGCTTTAGATGATGCTACTCCTGGGGTATGTTAACTTGTACGTATTATGAAAATCTTTATTAGGCATGTGACATGATTTTGATCTTAAAACATGATTACCGTAACTAATAGCGTAGTTTATGTCCTTGTGTTTAGGTCTAGAGGCACGGCTTTCTCTATTTTAGCTCACTGCAGTTAAGAGTAAAGTTTAAATATTTATTGTGAATTGTTTTAAAAACTGATCTAGATGCGTAGCTACGTACATAAAAAGGTGTGTGCGCATGCACATACGGACTTGTGTGATTGTACATTAGATACGCATATTGATATTTCTAGATGTATACACGTCACTCAATGTACATCTGTGTGTATGTATGTGGCTGTGTGTACATGAACAAATTTTGCTGGTGTTATCTTGACCATTGTACAATTAACAGGACATAAGATGGGGGATTAGCTGTGTCAGGAGAATCTGCAGGGACTACAACATTTCTGGAGTGTACAGTTCGATTATTGAGTTGCTTGAATGCGATGAAATTTTATTTACTGCTGTTGAAGTCACGGCTGGCAACAGGTTTCCACGAGCCCTTGACACTCATCTTATATTTTTGCTTTATACAATTTTGTTATATGTAAGATGAGCTTGTTATAATTTAGTTTATTACCAAAGACATTTTGACAAACCTGTCTTGTTCTTTATGTGCAGTTTATTTCATGTGGTGGTTGAAAATGATGAAATATCGACCCGAGTTATTCGATACCTTAATGCAGAGAGAGGTGGAAGAGTTACGTTTATACCCCTTAATAGGGTTGAGGCTCCTAATGTCAGTTATCCACCAAGATATGATGTCATACCTCTTCTTAAGAAACTAAAGTATTCCTCTACTTATGATCAAGCATTTCGCCAGGTCAGCAATCACCCTTGAATGTTTCTGTTTTTGATGCCATGATGATAAATTAGGAAATGCGAGTATCTGAAACCGAAAGAGTTTAGCTGAATATACGATAATACACAAATACCCTGATGACCTTTTTTGTACTTTAAAAGTTCTCAAAAATTATCGGCATAGACTTATATCAAGAAATAAGAAGCGGCTATTCAGTGACATTACTTGTGTATATACATATCTGCCTTGTCTTTTGTTCATAAACAGATCAGGTAATTATGTCATATATTAATTGATAAACCATGTATAATATAAATTGTTTAACTTATATTATTAACAAATAACAAAGTTGTAATTATTTAGATGAATTGATTCAAGAATATTACTATAATTAATTTGTTGTTAGTTAACAGCTACAATATGTTTTGAAATGTCATGTTAGAAGTAACTATGTATAATAAAACTATGCAACTCTTTCTTATTACCAAATCTTATTGTATTTGGATGTTGCCCAATTTACACCTCAGGTTTTTGCTAGAACTGTGATTTGCCAAGATATTGATGTTGCCACCTGTGTTGCTCGTACTGATGGTTTGGACTGCATTACTGCCGAAGGTTTGCATTATTTTTTGCTTTTGTTCTTGGCTTCCATTCTGTTAACTTCATTCTTCATCTTTCACAAGGGATCAAGTTAGCAGGAAAGGTGGTATGACAGGTGGATTTTATGATAAAAGGCGCTCAAAACTAAAGTTTATGAAAATGATTCGGGAAAATGCCATGTCAGTCACTACAAAGGCAGTTTGAACTCCAGAATGTCAGATCAGAACTTCTGAATATCCTTTATACGTCCACTTTATCTATTTAACTTAATCATTAACATAATACGTTTAAAAGGTTTTTTGCATTTAAATACGTTTATGAGAACTTTCCACCCGGACAACCTGCATGACCCGTATGACCAGTATTTTATTATTATTATTATTATTATTATTATTATTAATCAGTGTTATAAACGAGAGTGAAAACTACATTATCTTTGTAGATGACTTCAACATTTGTCTTGTTATTCTTCAAGATTTTTCTATCTCAATATTTGTAAATTGTTTGGACATTAACGTGTTGCACGTATAGACAAGGAAATTAACGAGATTATAAGTCAGCGGCAGAAAGATGATGCTGATGTGGCACACAAGAGATCAGAACTGGAACAGCTTAAGCAAGATGTTGCTAGTGACAACAAGCACATGCTCAACATCTCTGAAGCACTTGACAAGAAGGTTTATGTGGCTTTCTTTTGCCCGCTTGTTGACTTTAGTCAATCTTCTGATCTAACTGCTTTTTAAAAATTGCAAACTTGCAGCTGAAGTTACTTGCAAATGTTCAGACTCAATTTGAGCAGATCAAAGCTAATATTGCTATGAAAAGAGATGAAATGGGAACAGAACTTGTTGATCACTTAACTCCAGAGGAACGCGTAAATTATAAGTTATTTGGGCGGGTTTTATTTTATTTCGGGATTTTTTTTTATGTTTTCATTTTTATATACGATAACTGCTCTTAGGCTTGTAACGAGCTAAACGAACAAGAACTCGGTTTGTTGGTGTTCATTCGTACAAAATTTAACTGATCAAGTAATGTTTTCTTCTTCATGTTCGTTTGTTAAGAAAATGAACTTTCTCATATTCGTTCATAAGTAGTATAAATGAAAGATTTACGAACATAACTGAGCGAACAACAGTTAAAAGTAAGTGAACCATACATTATAAACGGGTCAAATCTGCAACCTTTACTTTTATAGTATATGTAGTCTCATTGTTTTTTAAATTTGTAGACTGAAATAAGGAAAGCAGAGCTTGAAACCAATCTTGATAGAAAACAAGAACTAGAGGCAGTTAGACAGTTGGAGGTGGAGGAGCATGCAACAGAGCTTTCTACTGTTGATTTTGACCATGAAGAAACAGCTAAAATCAGCCTACACGCTATCTTAGGGAAACCACACCCTACAACAATGAAGGTCAAAGGTAACTTGCATTCTACTGAAGTTTTAATTTTAATTGATGGAGGTTCCACACATAATTTCCATTCGGGTGTCTTGGTGAGTGAACTTAAATTGGCGCCACAGCCAGTGGCACCATTTGGTGTCCAAATCAGTAACGAGGATATGATCAGAAGCAGCAACATCTGCAAAAATCTTCCGGTACAGGTCCATGAACTCATGATTACTCAAGAATCTATCTATTTTCTCTTGGTGGTGCTTAGGGGTGCGAATGAGCCGAGCTGCTCGCGAGCTACTCGAGATCGCCTCGTTAAAAAGCTCGTTCGAGCCGAGCTTTATCGAGCCCGAGCCCGAGCTCAAGCCTAAAAATAAGCTCGTTTAATAAACGAGCCCGAGCTTTACTTATCGAGCTCGAGCCGGCTCGCGAGCCTAAACGAGCCTGCCATTTGTATAATTTTTTTAAATATATATTTAATAATTATTAATTAATAAATATAATGTTATGAAAAAATAAATAAATATAACTAAATAATATATATTCTTTTATACATAAAATTATAATAGAAAAAATATATAAAATATTATAATTATATAAAAAAATAATTTATAAATAGTAAACGAGCCGAGCTCGAGCTTCAAAATCCATTCACGAGCCGAGCTCGAAACGAGCTGAGCTCGAGCTCGAGCTCTGTGTAAGTTAAACGAGCCGAGCTCGAGCCTAGTCGAGCTCGGGCTCGGCTCGTTTGCACCCCTAGTGGTGCTGACCTTGTTTTGGGTGTCCAATGGTTAGCCACATTAAATACGGTTCAGACTAATTTGAAGGAGATGTTCATGATCTTTACGATAGATGGGAAGCAATACAAGTTACAAGGTGCCGCTTCTGGTCCCCAAAAATCATCCAGTTTCCAACACCTAGCCATTGAGCCAGACAATATACCCTGTATACCAGCCCCATTACAGCCTGTTGTTACACAATATATGGTTGTTTTTGAAGAGCCTTAGGACCTACCCATGGTTAGATCACAAGACCATTCAATTCCGCTACTACCAAACTCAACTCCACCTAATATTCTCCCTTACCGATACCCCAACTCCCAATAAACTGAGATCGAGAAGCAGGTAGAACAATTGATGGCAACCGGCTTTATACAGCCAAGTACCAGTCCTGTCCCAAGTCCAGTCTTATTGGTGAAAAAGAAGGACAATACGTGGCGAATGTGCATCGATTACCGGGCCCTTAAAAAGATAATGGTAGCCGACAAATATCCTATACCTAACATTGACGAGTTGCTGGATGAATTATACGGGGCAAGGGTATTTTCGAAACTCGATTTACGATCAGGGTATTATCAAATCAGGGTGACATCACATGATATCGAAAAAACAGCTTTTAGAACCCATTCGGGTCACTATTGTCAGGTCCCCGATTTCAGCTGGATCTTACTCAAATCATGTCATAACTCACACAAATAGATGTGTCGACAAGGGAGTTAATGACGGGTTGCTATATTTAGAAAGGTCACCGTTTGTTAAGGCGGAATCAATAACAAACATACGGTTGCTTAATCAATATTCCAAGATAACTAACACACACAAGATTCACTCAAAAGATTTCCATTTATACAATGTTCATCATACAAAAGGATAATCGATTTAGGGTTTCTTGATAGGAAAGTTATATCCGTACGAATCCTAGGACAGCCGTCACTTTCAAGAAATATTCTTTCTTATCCGAAAAGTGTAAAGGCTAAAAATCCGTAGGAGGAGTGCCTAAATTATTCTATTTATAGGCCTGCCATCCTAGGACAGCTGTCATTCCTTCTAGAAACCTCAAACGTAAATACATATTCAAATTACATAATCAGAAATATTCTAAGTGTAAAACAAGTCTTCCGGGTAAGCAATCTTCATTCTCCGAGTAGGCTGCGTACTCTGCCATCCTTCAAAACTTGGTAACATAGAAGTGTGCCCGGGATCAGTTTCCGGGTAGACTTTACTTGAAGAGTATTTTACCAAGTAAAATACTCACCGGGTAGACTTCAATCTTCTTGACTTTGCCAGACTTTGCCCGACTTTGCCCGAAAAACCCTTACGTGCAACCTTGTTCTTCAATGGTCCATTCAATTCTTTGCTAGAAAATAACTTATTAGCAAAGTGTACTCGGCAGTACTGTTCCTTGCTTGAGTTGAACTTTGCCCGATGTTACTTAACAATATTCCATTAAATCATCAAGCCTGCTTGGACCACAATTATTAATGAATACCCTGCCCGGTCTTCCAATCACTTGGCTTCATGGACTTGGTTAGCCAAAAGCTTACTCGGAAGTGAATTATACTTGGCTCTGAAGAACAGACTTGCTTGATAAAGTGAACCTTGCCCGGTTTTACATAAATTAGTGAACCTTGCCCGGCAATGCACTAATTTGCTAACCCTGCACGGATATCCACTAAAGAAGACTACTTGAAGAAAACCTTGCCCGATAGACAAAATATCGTACCCGGCTAAGTAAAAAGCTTGCTCAGAGGTCTAAGGTGTGCCCGGATCCATACATTAGCAAATTCTTAGGAGGTTGAGAAGATTCCAATCTTCCATATGTCATTTAGAACAAATCTTTGACCAAACAATCTCCCCCTTAGGTCAATTGTTTGACTCAACAATCTCCCCCCTAGATTGGAACACCTCAACTGACCCAAAACATGTCTATGGTTACATACACTTAGTCAAAATACAAATCAAATCAAAATTAAATTACATATTCAACAAAACATAAACAAGTTACATAATCAAGATTCTGTCCGAAGACATTACATAACAAAGCCTATTCTATGAATGTTTGCCCTTCCTTGCATTGTGTGCGGCTTGTCTTCTATTGATTATCACAGATGCAGCTCTTTTCCTGAAGATATCAAGAATTTGGTAATGAATGTGACTTTATGGAATAACCAAATCCCTTAAATCCATCAAATCATCACTATGCAAGTAGGTCAAGTCTTCATCTCCCTTGATTATTCCCAGTATTTTTCCATCAGAGTTTCTTAGTACATAATGACCAGCATTTTCTTTATACTCAATCTCAGCTATGATGCCATTCTTTTGTACTGTGTAGTTGGGGCGTATCATTCTTCTTTCTAGGCTTATGCATGTGTTCATATTTGACAATGGATTTCTGTCTCTAACATTCATCTCATAATTCCTTTCAGAAATGTCCATTCTTCTCAATTTTTCTTTTCTCTTTGATATGTGGAGTTGAATCATTCTCCAACTTCTCTTTTGACTTAGGAATGTGAACCCCTTTGCAGCTTCATCTCTTAAAAATTTTGACAGATCATTCATTTGTCTTCCAGCCATTCTACTTCTGTTTCGATAGTTATTTAAATTGAGTCTGGCCATTCTTTCTAGTTGATCTTGAGTGTATTCATAAAAATCACTCCTCACAACTATGTCTCTCAGTAATCTGCTTTCCATAATTACCTTCAGAGATTCAGTGACAGAATCATAGTAGAGTTCTCTTGGAAGATCCACATCAGATTGTGGTATTATTGTTCTTTGTTGTGCAGATCTACTTGATTCACCTCTTCCACCTTGTGAATGTCTTCTTGAGATTGGAGGCCTGAATGGAATGGACTTCTTTGGTTTGCTAGGCTCCAAATTAAAGGTTTTGATGTATATTGAAGTCACCGTTTCAGGTGGGAGGTTGGCCAATTCAATAACATCCTGTCCTGCTAGTTCTTTGAGAAGAATCATCATTCTTTCTAACCCAGGATTGTTTGATAATCCTGCAGGCACAAACTTTCCATCAACAAAACTTCTAGGGTTTTCACCTTCCCTTAGAGCCTTTTCCCACTCTGCCTTTTGAATATAGAATAATTCTTTCAAGTCTTCCTTTTCTAAGGCATTAAAAGACTCTTCATCCATACCTCTTTGATTTAACATTATACCCCTCAATATATTGATCATTTCTGCATTTTCCCAAGGAATTATTCGTTCATCTTCTGGTTCAGAGTTTGATTCCTCTAGGATAGGTGTTTCAGCAGCAGGTACTTCTTTTGATTTCTCTTTTTCAACTTGCTTCTTTTGTTTCTCCCTCAAAGTTTGAATTCTTCTTTTCTTTGCACGAGGTTCATCAAATGGTTCAGACTGCTTAGTTAAGGGTTTAGGTTGTGATCTTTTGAGTTTTTCTTTTCTTTTCAGTTTGTTGTGTTGATCCAACACTGATTCTTTAGATAAGTTTTCAACTACTGCAGGCTTTACCCCCTTCTCTAACAGGTATCCACACATACCTCCATACTTCCTCTTCAATGCTTCAATCTTTTCAATCTCATCATTTTCTTTGACAAATTTTTCTTTTACTTTCTCTCTTTCACTGTTGTAGAGTTCTTGAAGCTTGTCAAAGTTGAAGTGTGTCAAGTCCTTCTCTGAATAGTCATGTCTTCTTAGATATTCTCTGTATTTCTGATATCTCTGTTCTTCTCTTCCATCTTTTTCATGAAACCATCCCTCTCCTTGTCTAATTTCTTTTGCAACTGATCATCATCCAGATCAGCCAAAGTTTCAAAGCTTATGCCATACCTTCTCAACTTTACAACGAATGGATGTTTCCTTTTGGCTTCCCTCATACTCAACTCAATGTTTGCTCTCTGCTCATCAGTCATTACAACTTGTGGAGACTCAACATTAATAGCATTTGCACTCTCTCCTTGATCATCATCAGGATTGTCATCATCATCAGAATCATCAAACTCATCTTCCTCTTCAGTTGAGTCATTAGCAGCATCAATCTTGGGTTCATTAGAGGGTGGGTTTGGATTACTGGTAAAAGGAACATCAGGAACACCAGGCAGCTTTTCTCCTGGTTGCAGAGTTTGCAATGGTACTGCCTTGATAAGATTTGTATCATCATCAGGTTGAGATTCAGCTTCTCTTTTCCTTACATATACCTGTTTAAATTTTTTATCTCTCTCCATCCTGATTCTGGTGATGTTTGCCACAATCTCTTCAATAGTTTCACCAGATGTTCTCTCAGGTTCCCTTTCAGGTTCTTGTTGGGGCGTTTGTTCAGGTTCATGAGCCTTTTTAGACTCAGATGAAGTTCTTGTATCAAATTTGCTTAATACTATGGCCAGAGAGTTGTCTGCTTCCTCAACTCTCTTTAGCTTAATCAAAGCATCAATTACTTCTTGATCAGTCACATCATCAATGATTTCTTTTGCAAATTTGGCTTGTTTGATCAAGGCTTCCTGTTCTGCCATTTCTTTAGGAGTCAAGGTTTGGGCTATAATCTCCCTATGTTTCTCTCAGAATATTCTCTTGTTTTCTTAAGGTAGCAGCAGCAGCAATAGCATCATCTTTAAATGACACATCTTTTTCTGGATATGCCTTATTAGGCTCTTCTTTTGTAACTTTTTCTTTGCCTTTATCCATTCCTTTAGGCACTTCTTCCTCATCATCATCAGATTGTCTATAATTATCAATCTTCTTCTCAAGTGCTTCTAACTCAGGGTCATACTCTACCCTCTTGGAGCTTTCTGGTTGCTCAATTTCAGTGGTAATTGGCTCCTCAGTAGCAGTATTCCCTTCATTAATTTCATCAGTTTGAGTGACCATATCAGTGGTAGTCACTATCTCTTCATCATTAGTATTTTCAAGTTCATTCTCATTTCTCACTTCATCATTCACATCATAATCCTGTTCTGCACCATCAGACATATCAGCTTCATAATCTATCTCTTCACTTCTCCTCTCCTCACTATCCTCATCCTCACTATCATAAACATTCAAAATCAATTTCAAAGCATCCACAGTTTCAACACTTGTATCCATCTCCTTCTCAGTTTCAACATTTTCAATATGGTCAGATTGCATCTTCTCATTCTCCCCCTGTTTTTGGGCAGCTGAGGTCTTCTCAACCTTCTGCCAGGGCTTGAATTTTCAAGTTTGCTTGAACCAACTGTTTTAGCAACATTACATTTTCATTGGTCACCTCCTCATTCCTTCTCTTCAATTCAGCATTTTCTAACATTAAATCCAGATTTCTTTGAAATAAGTCTGTATAAGTGAGTGGTGTTGTAGGTGGTGATGTAGAGAATGGTTCATGTTCAGGTTGTTCTTGGTTTGTGGTGTGAGTTGGGAATATGGATAGTGGTGGTGATTGTGTATGAGGTGGGCTTGGAATAAAAGGATCTGAGTGAATTGGGCTAGATGTTGGTGGTGTTTGTGGTGTTGGGGATACATGAGATGATGTTTCAGGTTGGCTCATGGTTAAGGTTTGGGTTGGGGATTGAGTGGTTTGGTGTGGTGGAGTTTGTGGTGGTGATGGTATAATGGGTTGGCCAATGGGTAATGGTGATTGTGGTGGTGTTGGAATAATGGGTTGTTCTGGTTGCTCAGGTTGCTCCCCCTGATCGTGTGCACCAACAATCATGGCTCCTCCATCCCCTCCTTCATTTCCATCATCAGTATTGTTCTCTCCATCAGAGTCATCACTATCACTTCCGGAAACATCTTCTCCTCCTTCCTCCTCTGAGCTCAACTCAGGCACTGGCATCACCTCCAAGTTATGGTCCAACAACCACGGAAAAATTTCAAATGGAATTTCAGAATTGAATTCATTGGCAACACCCGGATTTTTAATTCTCTTATATGTGTCAGGATTCTGCAGTAGGTGTGTAATGCCAATAGGGGTAGATCTTGTAATTCACTGTTGAAGATTATCTGTAGGAACCTTGGGTACTGTAGAAATCTATCTACCTCAGCTTTCTTCAAATTTGATACTAATCCCTCAAATATCATATTCGAGAAATTAAATGGCAAGTCATATATAATCCCCACAGTGGCATTTGCTAGATCACGACTCATCAAAGTCAATGATCCTTTTCGTGGAGCAAACCCTTGTATCACATGATGAATGAGGAATCTATACAGCATAGGGAACATCCCCTTTTGAAACTGTCCATCATGTATGGTTCCCTGATAACCCATCGTCTCTTCATATATTCTCATCAGATGTGTTGTATTGAAGTTTATTGGGTTATGGTCATCATCATTAAACCGCAAGCATCTTCTAATTATTCGTTCAGTCATTTCAATTTCATGGCTTGCGACTGTTGCTTCGATCCTTTTCCCATTAATGTCATCAATAAATCTTGTGAATGATTTTTGTATATTATTGGGCATTCTGTAAAAGCAAATCTGACATTTGATCGAGCCATCCATGTAATCATTCTCTCCATCGGCTCGTTGTCAGGTGTGACTTGCAATAGTGCACATATATTATGCTTCTTTTCAAAGAAGTACTTGGGTTGTTCTTCTTCTGCCATATCTGAACAACACAATCAAACATATTCAAAGTGAAATTAGTCATAAAGTTCAGTACTTTAAGTAATTTCAAGGTATAAAAATGAAGAAGAAAGAGAGAAATATCATTAAGAACCTGTTCTTCGACAAGTTTATAACCTAAAAACATAAACAGAATATTAGTAATCAAATACATAATCATAGCCCATTATAGTCTAATCGTGATCGAAAAACACATTATCATTGCTTACCGAGTCGGAATTAGAGGGTTGATTCAAATTAGGGTTTGAAAATGAATGTGATACGTCGGTTTAGGTTTCTTTGCGAGTAAGCAGTTCCAGTGGAAGGAGAGAGAGAGAGGGAAAAGTAATGTTGAAATAATTTTGCCTAACTCCCTCTTATATACCTTTTGAAAGTGGGTTTTAAATGCTTTTTTTGTCACTTAGTGAGTTATTAGTTGTCAAACAGTAACATTATCCACTTGATATATTAAAAACATTTATAAAACATGTAACTCTTTATCACTTTAGGTTTAGCAAACCTTACTCAGAAAAGTAAATCTTTGCAAAGTCTACTCGGTATATTTCCACATTCACAAAGCTTACCCGATTGAAATAAAAATATCAAACCTTGCTTGGTCAAGCTAAGTAATTTAAAGTCAAGACATTATTGAAGAAAGCTTACCCGAAATACTAGATTTCTTGAGAAATTAATCACAAGGCAAATAATCAAGTATAAAATATCAAATAAACATCTTTACTAGGAATCAATTAAGACACCCATATAAATTTCTTGAATTCAAATTAAAAACCTAATCTAGCATAATCCCTAACAGAATATTAATCAAATTTAATCAAGTATACTAAAAACATATTCAATCAAGCATACTTGGATGCACATTGTGCCCGAGCAACCTTCCTTATGTATAATGTTTCCGAACAACATTCTTATCCAAAGTATACCCGAATAACCTTCCTAGAGTACAAAGTGTGCCCGGAAAAAGACTTCTAGTAGACAGTGTACTCGGAAAGTCAAGTTTTGAAATTACTAAGTATATTGAGGGAACAAAAGTGTACCCGAAATATAAAGTGTGCCCGGTAAACAAGGTTTTCCAGGAAACACTTGTAATCTCAAACGAAATCATAAACACAAATATCACAGAGCATGCTAGGAATGAAATTAAAACACATAAACATTTAAGTGTGCTATAGTCTAAAATTTCAAAGAGCATGCCCGAAAATCCTATGTTAGCACTAAGCTTACTAGGATACATATATTCAATCATCAGGTATGCCTCTACCCGAGAGACTTCAACATATCAAACCATACTCGAAAATAACAAACTTAAATAATAGTATTTAAGTGTGCCCGGAAAGGTTAACAAACCTTCTCTAACAACATATTCACACAAATCATAAAGCTTACTTGGTGTACTAAACTAAGTTCACAAAGTTTGCTTGGAATAACAATCATCATATTAAATGCAAAGCTTGCCCGAAACAATAATTTCTTGTTAAAAGCTAGCTATAACACATATTCAACTCAAGACTTCAAGCTTGCTCGGGAAATTAGTACAACAGTGTACTCTACCCGGAAAGTGTAAACACTTCAAAGCATGCCCGAAAATCATAAACTTAGCTAAAAATGACTAAGCTTGCCCGGAAAGGTCATAAAGCATCAAACCTTATCCGAATATACATAATCAAACATATTTAACTGTTTTGTGCCCGGAAAGGTTATAAATCATCAAACCTTACCCGAACTTACTTATTCAACCTATTAAAGGCAAAATGCAACACTTTTTGACTTAAACCACTTTGTCAAAGTATATTTTTCATTACAGATCATAGTTTAAGAGCAAATGGTGCATTTAGAGATCAAATTTCAGTTGTATTTCTCTCCAAAACAGTTTCTTCCATTTTCTGAAAAGATCTCAAGAATGGGATCATATTGACTAAGTAGCTTTCTCAATACTTCATTCTCAGCATTATTATGACAACATAGATAGGTTAACAACAGGTATAAACTTAGCATGAATTTCATTTCTTTGGTGATATGATTTAGGTTCATTTAGTAGCATAATGCATTAATGGTCAACACTGTGCTATGATGCCTCATATCTCTTCTCAAAGCTTATTTGGCTTTCCCCAGATCACCCCAATTTGACTCCAACCTCCTGTATTTGGTCAAAAATTGTTTTTGTATGACAGAACTTATTGGATCTTTTTGTATTTTTGATTTTCAAACATATATAGAGGTTGAACGTTGGACTTACAGTTTAAATAACAGGCCTTTTATTCAAGATGAGACAGATTTTGTCAACATATTTGTAGTTCATGTTGTAACCATCTTGTTTGATAAAATATTTAAAACACTTATCAACTTTTGGTTGATTTATTCATTCTTCCCCTTGTTTTTAATATTTTCTCAAATTTTCTAACACATGTTCTTTGTCATATTTAAAGATGTTTCATTTTTGGTTGACCAAATAACAACAGGCTTGTGTATGACTGGGTAGTCACTTTTCTGCCTATCATTTGGAGAGATTTATCTTGAGACATGCAAAGACAACTATGTATCTCTACATAAAGATTAGCATATTCATTATGTTTTTATCACCTTAGATTTTACATCATCATGGGAAAGAAACCATACATGTTAATGACTATACTAAGGTCCTTTTAGCCTATTAAATCCATATGATTGGCTAAGTAGTCAATGTACTATCATTTCCCAATTAAATACAGTCTAATATTCAGTCACCCCCAATTTCTCTTTATTGGCATGTAAATGGCTATCTTGTTTGACCACAAGTGGTCAACAGGACCAAACATACACGTGAATATATGTCCTTTCAAAGTCAGAGCTATTGACATAGTTTTAAGTGAAGGAATAAGAAACAAGTCATTATTGCCCCAAATGCATTCAGTTTTCAGGTCAATGGCTATCCTTTGAATCTATAGAGATTTAAGGACCAAACATACACAAGTGCATGCCCTTCCAACTGAGCAAATGACATAATTTTCAGCAAAAAAAAAAATAAAAAAAATAACTACTTGAGTCTTTTCTTTAAAAACCCTTCCTTTAAGCTTCTTTAAAGCTTGAACTGAATAATCTTATCATATCTCAAGACCATTAATCAACTTGCTCATGTTTTGACCAAAATAAAGTCTTCATGTAAAATTCATTAGAACAATTTCTTTTATCACTTAATTTTGACAAAAGACCCATTTTGACACAAACAGCTGTCACATATAATCAAATCTTAATCAAACATAATATCATCAAGATAAGCAGACAGTACTAACATTCATGGTCTATCCTATCCTAATAACATCAAGTGATCAGATAAAGCACATATTCAAGCAATTAAGCAGTGTTGTCAGATAAGCTTACATTTACAAGTAATTCATAATAGTAACACTCATCCTAACATCTCAAATGCATATCAAATGATAAACATGCAAACATATTAATCAAGTCAATCATGTCAAACTTTGCACATATAATCAGTTAAAGCACATAACAGTTAATATATCAAGCAACATAATCAGTAGCATACTCAAGCATATTCACATAACATTCAATTTGTGAGATCCCTAACAAAATAATCAGTTAGCACATAGAGGTACACAACTAGGCACACATCCTTAATCAGATTTCATCAGAGTTGATCATTCCGAGGGCTTTCAGAAGAAAGTTGAACCTGGTTCTATCAAGTTGTTTGGACCCGATTCGTTCGTATCAATCTAATAACTATAACACTAACAGATCTCAGATCTGTGGTAATCCAATTAATACGTTTATATATCTAGCTCATAATTAACATTGATTCAGTGTTGTATGCATATATATATTATCACTATGTATGTAATAGTAATTGTATAATATTAGGATGAAGATCAGAGAGCGATTGGATAGGGTTTCGATAATTAACTCTCAAAACTTCACTTAAGCGTGAACAGTGTTCACGTATAAATAGAAGACGAACCTAGTTCGTTAACATCCCCTAACGAACTAGTGTTCGCTTCGTTACATACACTTAAATAACGAAACACCCCCTGATTCGTTAACATTCCCTAACGAATCAGGAGGGAATAAGCTTACGTCTTAGTTCGCTAACATCCCCTAGCGAACTAGACCTTATACATAACGAACTAGATAATAATTAAACTAATTATTACATTAAATATTAAACAAATACGTTAACGTTAATTACAAAGACTCAAGACGCAAAACCGTGCACTAACAGACACCCCCTCGTCTTGAGCTCTTTGTCTTTAAATTACTTGAAGCGCTTGGACTGCCAGTCTTTGCAACTATGAATTCCATGCTCATGACATACACAAACAACTCGTTGGAATTGCATAGCCAGGTCGTAGTCTTCTTGGCGCTCGAACAAAATCTGCTTCCTGTGGAGCACGTCATTGTCTGTCTCTGATAAATTAACCAACCACATCGGGTCGATTATCTTGATGAGCTCAGTCTTCAGTCCTCTACCAAGAACAATGACGGCCTCGCCAGTACGGTTGTCATAGTACCAGCGGTTGAATGAGAGATGCATATTTTGAGGCATCGTCTTCACAGGAACATTTTTCATCGTCTTCGGCGGCTTCACCTTCAGGACAAGTTTTCTCCAGCCAGTCCTCGGATCAATCTCGTCAATACGCTTTCTTCTTGGGACCTGGGGCTTGAAAAACTTGAAGCCATGATTTACCTCGAACAGTAAGTGTTGGTGAAACCACTCAGCTGTTCGGTAACCCCCACGATTGATAAATGGACGTCTCGCGAGGGTATGAACATCCCAACGTGGTAAAGTAAGAACGTCCTTCATCGTTTCGTAGTACTAGACCCCCTTCTCCCACTTAACTTTATATACTTTAAGCTCAGAATCATAAAGCCAGTAGACAATATCACCATGTACCTTGGAGATTGTCTTGAAGGAGGTCACTTGGTTTTCTTTAACCCATGCAGCAGCTGTGTCTTTACGTTCTTGATCAACAATCCGATATGCCTTGATAATCTTACCCGTTGCTTTAAATCTGAACCAACTAAGAATTTCTTCAACAGATGGATCATAAGGCTTACCAGTATAAAAACTCTTTCCTTTGGAGTTCTCTTCAAGATGGTCTTCTGCTTCTTTAATTACTTCTTCATGAAATACCGGAGAACCTTGACCAACATATGTGTGTTGATACAAGTTTGGATACTCCTCAGCAGTTACATCTTCCATCTCAACATCCTCATCTTCATAAATAAATTCCGTATTCATCTGAATAGACGGATCATCTTCTAAGCCTTCTTCATTTACCACCTCAATATCTAGCTCAGTTTCTAACAAGGTTAATTGTTCGTCATTAAGCCTAAGTAGTATGGAAATCTGCTCCCGTGTCAGAGACCTCTCCACAAACTCCCCAACCTCTATATCATCCCTGTTAACCACACTTTTAACTACCCCCGATCCATCCACAAATATCACAGTATTAGCCGCAATCATCTCAATTGGCTTAGCAGCATTTGGATCTTGATATATGATAATTTGTTTACCCGAGTTTTCACCGCCACTTATGCCAGCACCGGAAAATGAACCATGCGATTGTTTAGGCTCACCTTCTGCACCAGACTCATCAGGGTCTTTATCATCATCTTTGATTTTCTTCAGGGCATCTTCTTTGCATGTCAGTTGAAGGATTAACTCTCCTTGTTCCTTTAATTTCACCCCTGAGACTCAAAAATCGTACGCAACGACTTAGTCTCTTTCTGACAAAATGAGATATAACTCATCATCCGTCGTTGATTCTCCATAAGTCTTTCTTGGTTCTGACGATCAGCTGCCATTTGATTTTCATATAGATGGAGAATATTCAACAGCATCTCAGTCTGACGGTTTGGTGGCAAGTTGAATAGTGATAGATGAACAGGTTGGATTGGACCCTGAGGCTGAGTGATTCTAATAAACGAGACATCACTTGGTGGAGGTGGAGTAGGAGGACGAGGAGGAGGAGGCCTCATCGAGGTTGTTGAAGGGACGGTAGATAATGTAGCAGGAGGCCTTGGTATTTCGGATAAAGCCATTTGAGGGATTAAACCAAGCCTTTCATGGGACACCAACGTCGTCGTCAATGTAAGCATCGGAGTGCTAGTAGTAGGCGGCACTGCCGAGCGTTGAGGCGTTGATTGACGTGGTGGTGGTGCACCTATAATTACCCTAGCCCCCGCTGAAACACGTCTTTTCTTCGATGGCTCACCAGTTGCCACCGCTTTCCCTTTTCGTTTCCTTTCTTGTTGAGCTGCAATGGTGGCAGCTAAAGCAACATTGACTGCCTCATGTTGCTCTAGAAAAGCAGCATCACCAGCTCCACCATCACCATCATTACCATCATCGTTCCCATCATCATCGTTCCCACCTTCTCCCCCTTCACGCTCGGAATCCGAGTCATCGTGGTTCCAGCGATCATTAGGAGGACATACATAATTCGGATTTATTATATGACCAATCATCCGTTTATCTCTTGGCTTCTCTTTTCTATAAGTTAACATTCGATGCACAGTTTCAGCTGTCATATGTTCCATATGAAGTACATCGTTCACCAACGTCTGATCAATAACCAAATTCGGGATCAAAGCTTGAATAATCAGCTGTAGAAAGCGAGGATACATTAAGAACTTCTTTGACTGAAGTGTTTGCTGAACTTGTTCTTTCAAATGATCGAAGACTAACTCGGAGAAATAAAACGGGTTGTTCAGAATCAAAGCAACAAAATCTGACTGCAAGCTAAGTCTACATTCGTCAAACCCACCACGACGACCACTCATACAATGAAGTAGAACATGTAGAAGATACTTGTATGGTGGACACAACCCGTTCTTGTTCAACATAGACTTATTAATGTCGACACCATAACGCAAGCGTGTGAATAAACCCTTGACCAACGGCTTGTCAAATTCACTCGGGTTGTTATCATTATCACCAAATTGAAGTACACGGCGAATGACCTCAACATTAATTGTAATCGGAGTTTGATTGATTGTGGCTCGAATGTGTTTCTCCGGTTCAACATACTCAGCTGTGTTCCAAAATTTCCTGATAATAGTCAGATACACTTTAGGTCTAGCAGTTTTGGCATAGTGTATCACTGAGCGTCTTAAGAAAGTTAACATATCCGCAAACACATTCAAATCTGTAACATCTTGATTCACGTAAGCACAGATATTATGTTTCTTGTCAAAAGGTAATAAAATAACTTCGTCTTGTCGTTCTTGTTGTGGTGGTTGATCTTGTGGAGGTTGTTCTGGTGGTGGTTGCTCGGGTTACCCTTGATCGGCAATCAGTGGATCTTGATTTACTTGATCAGCCATTTATACTGTACAAATATAGACGAATATGAGAAATGTGAAGATGTAATCTACATTTTAGCACCCAGATATATCTAATTATTTATAAATGGTGTATTCAATGTCGTAAGATGTGTGAAAGTACGGTATTTACGTGTTTAGACGGTTGAAATACTTTATTTAATTGAAAGGGTAATTATAAATTTAATTTATTAATTAAATAATTAATTAAGATTGAATGTCATTCGTTAAATATCCCACTGATTCGTTATAAAATAGTAACGAATCGTGCGATTCGCTATCAAGTAAATAAGCTAACGAAGTAGTCTTAGCGAATTAGTTTTCAAAATGACGAACTAAGGATCTAGTTCGTTATACTTTTAACGAATCCACATCTGATTCGTTAACTAAGTTATTCGCTGAGCTAGTTCGTGTATGTCCTTAACGAATTGGACACGAAGCAGTTCCAATTCGCTAAGGGTAACGAATGGTCAATAAAAATTTGACTTGATCTTTGACTCTTCATAGTCAAGGTTAAAATTAATAAGAACACCGAAGGTCAACAACACAAACCCAGCAACAATTAGAACATGCTTATCTTCGAACAAACAAAGTAGCAGGTCGAAGTGACTCGGAATCGCTATACAAAGCTCACGGTGTTAAGATTGAGGCTTAACACCGTATCCCAAACAAAAACAATCAATCCATTAAACAGAGTCTAAAACCCTGAAACAATAATCATTCAATCGACCCGGCAAACAATAATCAATCGTTGATTAAAGTCTACCCAGGGTATCGGAATCGCATTCCGAACACATTGAAACATAAATAAGCAAGTTTAACATAATAAATCATAAATAAATAGGGTTTATAAACTCGGAAAACCCTTAAACCAAAAAAGTTCATAATTAGTCTATGAATACACAATCATTTTTGACGAAAATCACATCGCGGTGATCGTCTATACCTTAGACACACAATGATATCCTTGAAATGTCGAAGTGTGAAGATCGAATTTCAGAGAAAAAGTTTGAATAAGGTGTCTTTAGTGTGAAGGAAAAAGATGAACAGTGAAGGACTGTTCGTCTTTTCTGTCTTATATAGCGAAGCACGCTACCTGAGGTAAAAGTTGTACGAATCAAGTGATTCGTTTGAATTAGAGATAACGAATTAGATAATTCGCTATTCTAATTCGTTACATTATTGTAGCGAATGAGACATAGATCGTGTCATGATTCGTGACATGATTCGTTAAATATGTATAATGAAGAAGGGATGATTCGTTACAGAGTGCGGAAGCGAATTAGGTGAGCGAACTAGAAACTAGTTCGCTAAAGAATCACCTAGTTTGTTATCCATAAATAACGAAGTAGCTTTTAACGAATTTAAAATCTTTATTTAATTTTAAATTAAAATAAATGAATTAAATAATGAATAAATCAAATTTTAATTTAAAAGCGTTACCGAGAACTGTTTTATCCCGATAACTGAATACCTTAAAACCGTTTCATTTTTACGAAACATAGCTTAAAACCATTAAATAATATGTAAAAAGAAAAGAAGAAAATATTTTTGGTATTTTTGTAAAAATTAAAGAATGTATTTACAAAAGAATATCCGAATAATTTTTTTTTTAAAAAAAATAGACAATCTTTTTGTGTATTTCAATGATTTATCAAAAACAAAAACATATTTTTGTATTTTTGTTGAGTTTGAGCAGATAATCATATTGACCAAAATGCCCTTCCATCACAGTTTTATATTTCAGCGATATTATGACCGGCGTTAAGTCGGTCATTGATATTGTTGTCCACTTAAATCTTATAACAAACCTTCGAGCATTTTTGTGATATGATTTATGGTTCAATTAGCGCAAATAATATCAGAAACTATCAGCCCCTAATCTTGGTTCAAGCATAATTTGATTTTTGCCAAATCACCCCAACATGACTTAAACCATTATAATGTTGATCAAAATTTGAAATTTTTGAATATTTGAGCAATGCATCAAGTTTCCTTTACCGTGAGTGAGTATGCACGAGTCCATCTGTCGGCTTACATACATTGTATCCCCTGGGGTCCGTTTCTTATTGGTATTGAGACGCACGCAAGGGAGGAACAATTGTATGACTAACAGCGGATTTTGATCAAGTCAGTAATTTAGATTGTACAAAGTACAGCGGTGATCAAGTTTAATGACTTTGGGTTTGCTCTAGAAAGCGAGTGAAATATTCATGCTTATGAATACCCAGATGATTAAGCCGCATAAAGACTCACAGTGTCCAGAAACCTAACGCTTGTTATTTGCTTTATTGTATTTTTGGTGATCAACAAATATAAGGCTTGAGTATGACCGGTTATTACATTTCTGCCATCGTCACCGAGATTTTTTCTAGAGACTAACACCTATTTCAATTTGGCTTTTCTTTAAGTTTATATCACTTAATTTACTCTAACAGCTTGTTTAAGACCTATCAAAGCACCAATGATTAAGCACACAGCCTTTTAAGCTTATTTCTTTCTAGATTTGGGGTCAAATAACCAGTGTACTATCATATTCTCTTTTTGCTTCAAAAACTCAAAATTTTGAGGAGCACAAAACAAAATGATTTAAATTGCCCCAGTTAATTTAAGTTCATAAATTAATGGCTATCCTATCCATCTACAAGTAGAGAACAGGACCAAAACATGCAAACATGCTTCACAAACTTAAATAACTGACTAAATTCTCAGCTAAAATTAAATAGAAAGCTTAACGAACGCCCCAAATACTATCCATTTGTCAGATAAATGGCTAACCCGAAGATTTCCAAGAAATTATCAGGACCAAACATATACAAGTATATGTTCTTCAAAATAGAAGCAAATGACATAATTTTCAGTGAACATAAGCAAAAATCTTTTTGGTTTTTCTCTTTGCAAACATAAAAACACAATCTTTTGGTCTTTTCGGATTTTTCTTTACAAAACGAGAAATTCACATTCTTTTCGACCTTTTCAAAATTTTTTGTACAAACAGAAATCACAGTCTTTTTGGTATTTTCTAATTTTAAAATGTTTTTGGTTTTTCAGATATTAAAATAAAACAAGAAAGAACACAATATTTTTGATTTTTTCAAAAGTTTTCTAATGTTTTTGGGTTTTATCTATACAAACAAAAAGCACAATATTTTTGTATTTTCTAGAATTCACCCCCTAAAACCTAAAAACAAAATGAAATTAAACTAAAACAAGTAAAGATAATTATCCTAATTTTAAGATCTCAGCAAGGGTCTTCAATCCATTTAAACCAAGCAAAAAGTTAAAACGTGTTTTATTAAACGCTTTGGTAAATAGATACGCTTTTTGAAAATCAGTGTGCACTTTCTCAAGATCAATTAATTTCTTTTCACAACAATCCCGTATAAAATGATATCGAATTTCGATATGTTTCGTTTTAGAATGTTGTACGGGATTCTTGGTGATACTAATAGCAGCAGAATTATCAATCAAGATGGGAGTAGTAAGAAATTTCAAACCGTAGTCGCGAAGATGTTGTTGTATCCACAAAACCTGGGAACAGCAACTCGAGGCTGCAACATACTTAGCTTCGGCGGTTGAAGTTGAGACCGTTGTCTGCTTCTTACACTGCCAGGAAACAAGCCGGCTTCCTAAGAATTGACATCCCGCTGTAGTAGACTTGAAATTGATCTTGCATCCTCCATAATCTGAGTCTGAGTAAGAGGTAAGATCAAAAGTATCATCTTTGGGGTACCATAACCCGATGTCAGGATTTCCCCGAAGATATTGCAGAATACGCTTGACCGCTGCCAGGTGAGTCACTCGGGGACTTGCTTGGTACCTAGCATATAGACAAACACCAAACATTATGTCGAGTCGAGAAGCAGTTAAATACATTAAAGAACCAATCAAAGCACGATAGAGGTTCGGATCAATGGTATCCTCCAATTCATCCGGTGATAAATTGTGACCCACGGGAAGAGGAGTAGAAGGGATTTTTCCGGCAGTAATCTTGAATCGGCTCAAGACGTCGTTCACATATTTTGTCTGATGAATGAAGATTCCTTTTGCAGACTGATGAACCTGCAACCCTAAAAAGAAATTCATCTCTCCCATCGAGCTCATTTCGAACTTGGTTTGCATAGACTTCTCGAACTCCATACACAATGAATCATTTGTAGACCCAAAGATTATGTCATCAACATAAATCAGAACAAGTAGAAGATCATCACCAATGTTCTTATAAAATAAAGTGCAGTCAACAGTTCCACGTTTGAAGCCATTATCCGTCAAATGGTCGGCGAGTGTGTCATACCAAGCTCTCGGGGCTTGATGTAGACCATATAATGCCTTGTTTAATCGGTAAATATGGTCAGGATAATCAGGATCCTCAAAACCTGGAGGCTGTAAAACAAACACTTCCTCATGAAGTTCACCGTTGAGAAAAGCACTCTTAACATCCATTTGATACACATTGATATTCTTGTAAGCATCATATGCCAGGAAGATTCGAATCCACTCTAATCTTGCAACTGGAGCATACACCTCAGTGTAATCAATACGCTCTTGCTGATGAAAACCTTGCACCACTAAACGTGCTTTGTTTCTCACAATTACCCCACGATCATCTTTCTTACATTTATATACCCACTTAGTCGGAATTGCTTTCTTGACTCTAGTAGGTTTGTCAATGAGATCCCAAACACCTAAACGTGCAAATTGTTGTAATTCTTCTTGCATAGCTTCTACCCAAGAAGGATCTTGCAGAGCCACACGAGGAGTTGTAGGCTCAACTTGAGATAGAAAACAAGTAAATTTAGCAACAATTGCAATTTTAGATGCGTGTAAGTCAGCATGAGCACATAAAGCAATATTGTCGCTTGAAGAGGCAATTTGATGTCGTGTCTGAACCCCTGCTTCAAGGTCTCCAATAATTTTTTCTTGTGGATGATAACTATGAATCCTGAGAGTAGGATTTTCAGAAACAACAACATTTTCGAATAAATTAGTGTAATGTTCACCCAGCTCAGGAGATGAAACATCACTGTCAAGTGCAATAACTTGATCCACAACAGTATTATCATCAGATGAAGTAGACTCATTATCATCACGAACAGGAAATTCATTATTAGGTTCTTCAATTGGAGCAGCAATTGGAGCTTCAGCATCATTTGAACTTGCAAATCTTGGAATTTTCAAATGTTCTTCAAAATAAGCACGAACTAAATCTTCATCTGGATGATCAGTTGATGGAGTGAATGAATTAAATAAGCCATCATAGTCAAACATCCAGTCGGGACCTTTCCCTTGTGGAGGAGTAGTGTACTTTTGACAATCAACATGGTACCACTCTTCAACACAACCAGATGTAAAATTGAAAACCCGTTTCTTAGGTGACGCATACCCCAAGAAATACCCTTCAATGGCTTTTTCATCAAATTTACCCACATCCTTTTTCAGCATAGTACAGGGACACCCAAAAGGTTCCAAGTACTTTAAGTTCGGTTTACGATTATTGAATAATTCATAGCTGGTCTTCTTGAGTCGTTTAACCGTCAGAACTCGATTGAGTGTATAACAAGCCGTATTCACAGCCTCATTCCAGAATTGGAAAGGAAGCTTAGAATCAGCAAGCATAGCTCTTGCAACTTCAATCAAGGTTCTGTTCTTTCGTTCAGCAACGCCATTTTGTTGAGGTACATACGGTGCACTATATTCACGGTGAATTCCCTTTTGGATACAAAAGAAATCTAGTATAGTGTTTTTGAATTCAGTTCCATTATCACTTCGAATTCTCCTCACCTTTTGTTTGTAAAGTGATTCGATTTTAGTGATAAGGTTTTGTACCAAAACAGGCGTTTGATCTTTCGAACTCATAAATAAGACCCACGAGTATCTCGAATAATCATCAGTCACGACTAGACAATACCAGTCTCCAGAAATACTTGCACGATTCACTGGACCGAACAAATCCATATGAAGTCGTTCAAGTGGAGTATCAATGGAATTCAATATCTTAGATGGGTGCGATTTCTTTTTATGTTTTCCCTTTTTACAAGCAACACAGCGATCTGATAACTTACAATTCTTCAACGACACCCCCTCTACCAAATCGTTTGCCATTAAATAATTCATCTTTCAAACATGTATGTGACCCATTCTTCGATGCCAAAGTACGGAGTCTTTCTCGGTTGCTTTCGAGACAAAACATGTTTCGATCGATGTAGATACTTTAGAATTCATATTCAAGTCATAAATATCATTTGATCGTGGTGATCGCATGACAACCATGTCCTCGGGAATCACATAACCCGGTTTCAGAATAAGACACTCTTTATCTGTAAATATCGTCGTGTATTGCTTATCACAAATTTGTGACACACTCAATAAATTATGATCCACCTTATCACAATAATTAACCTTTTCAAAGGTAATCTTTCCATTCGACACATCACCTTCCTGTGTAATCAAACCCCCAGAATTCCCAGCAAACGCCACATAACCCCCTTGAATATTTCTCACGTTTGATAAGAGGTTGAGATTTCCAGTAATATGACGAGAACATCCACTGTCCATGATCCAGTTTTCACCAGAAATGGTCTTGGATGAACCCTACACACAAAAGAAAATGATTAGTTCAAAAAGGCAGCCCAGGCCTCAATCTTGGGCACCTTTTGATTTTCTTGAGAAAGGTTAACTTTAGCTGCATTCAATTGTTGTTCAGCAACTTGGGAATAAGTTATAGACTTTCTAGACTTTCGTCTTAAGTAAGCGGCCTGAACTACATTTGAATTTTCATTCTTGCATAGGGGTGCAGTAGGAATAAACTTAGGTTTGACAGAACCATGAGTTTCATTCATATGAACCACTTTTCGAGGATGTACATCTGAAAACATGATATGAGTATCATCAGCATATGACACTGGTCGTTTCAGAATCTCCTTTATTACAGGAACCGGCTTAGAATGATCCTTGATAAAAGGGTGAAGATTCTGATGAATATTCTGGCTACAATTTCTTACAACATGACCATGTTGACCACAAAAAAAGCAACTTCGCATGTCTACATGATGATGTTGAGAAGTAATTGGAATGAATGAAGCAGAATTTTGATGATGACTCACATTTTTGGTCATGCTCTTAGCAAAATCATTAGATAATTCAGATTTCTTTTTCAAGTAAAAATCTAAATTGGAACTGTTTGAAAAACTTTTCAATGTATCTATCCCAGTTGACTTTGCAAAGTTAATTTTCTTAGCTTGCTTTAAAACCTGCTTTGCTTTAGTCAATGTGTCAGATGGGACTGATGTTTTCGCTTGAGCATATCGACGTTCAAGTTCTTGAATCTGTGAAGTTTCATTGATAAATACACTCTCAATAAGTTCAGGTTTAATGATACTTATTGGAATGTCTTTCTCAGTGAACATTGTGTCCATCCCCTTTAACTTAAACACATGAGTAGATGACGGCTTAAGTGCATTGGAATTTATAAAACGCAACAAATCCTCATCAGAAATTTTGGGTTTTTCTGGTTTCTTAGCCTTCACCGGTTTGACAAAAACATCTTGTTTCATCTTAGTTGTGTGCGAACCATACACAGCCTCCTTAAATTCATGAGGTTCGCACAGTATGTGATTAGAACTTGGAATGTTCTCGTTCTTGTGTATAATCTCAGGTTCAAACACATCCTCGATGATAACTTTGTCAACATTTTCAACAAAAACTTTGTTACTTTGAACATGAGGTTTCTGAGAAACTGATTGGGTTTTAACAGTTTCAGATTTACTTTGTTTAGAATTTTCTGAAATCACAGGCTTTTTAGGAATAACATCTTCTTCAGTTGGAGCAAAAGGATTAATTTTATAATCATTGTGAAATGGTGGTGGAATTTCAACAAAACCTATACCTTTCTTAGAATCCTTTTGTTTTCCAGAAACTTCAATAATTTCATTCAACAAGAACGAGGAGTTTCGAAATTTACCCAATTTGTTCTTTAACTCAAGAACCTCATTCTCAAGCTCGGTTATCTTTGAACGATGTTTCAAAATTTCTTGAAACTTTTGGTCATTAATTGTCATTTTCACAGATAACTCGGCTTTAAGATCATGATTGCTTATAGTCAATGCCTGAATTTTCTCTCTCGAGTTGATTTGAGAGGTCAAGGATTGCCTATAAGTATCTTTTAAAGACACAATCTCTTTTAACAGATTATCATTTTGAAGTTTTAATGAGTCTATCTTTGACTTATTATACTCACAATCAACACATGATAATTTAGAATTAGAATTACTAACCTCGCTTTGTTTGGCCATGCAAGCAGATGTAACAGAATCACTGATCTTAGCCATACAAGCAAAGCTAGTTGGAAGCTTTTCACTTTGATTATCAGATTCAGACTCAGTTTCAGCGTCAGAAGAAACTTCACTTCCACTTATATCTTGTGTGTATTCAGGAAACCCAAACATAGCTAGATTAGCTTGATTATCATTGCACAGTAGTCGTTGTGACCAATCACCTCCATCAGCTAACACTGCATGTGATCCAGAAGTAGACGGTTTCTTTTCAGTATCATTGACTCGTGGTGTAAAAGAGTTTTGATTTTGACCACGAGGACCAGTATAATCCTTCTTTGGCTTGTCACATTCTTTCGCAAAGTGTCCGAATTCTTGACAATTATAACACTTTACCTTCATCTTGTCAAAACCCAACTTCTTATTCAGAGCAGGAAGATCTTTTCCGGTTCTTTGCATAAATCTTTTTACCTTACGAACAATCATTGCCATGTTCCACTTTAAATCCATTAGCTCGAGATCATCGGGATCAATTTGATCATAATCTTCATTGGTTAAATCACTAGTTGCAATCTTGCTACTCACCAAATTCTCGTAAGAAGATATAAAGGCAGACAAAAATGCAAAGTTTTGTTCAGCCTCTTTTATGTTTACATTAGTTTGAGATGAGAATTGACTTGTAGATGATGAAGTTCCCGATCCTCCAGATGAACCAGAGATACCAGAAGATCCAGTATTTCCAGCTGTGTAGAAACAGGCTCGTGGATCACTATACATTGTAGTAGCATTCTCACTTGCAGCTTGAGTAAGAAAAGCAGTCAGTGGAGAAATAGTTGTACTTAGAGGCATACTACCACCATAGAAAGAAGGATCTTGACTTTCCTTGGAAGATTTCTAACACTTGAGATCGTATTCCCTAGCCTCAATCTTTTGTAGGAATTCAATAGCAGTCAAATCTTCATTCAAGAAATAATTATTCTCCTTGAGAACCATTAAGAACGTGGAATAAGAACTTGGAAGTACACTCTTAATAGTATCAATTTTATCCCTCTCAGAGACATCTAATTTCATCTTGTCCATCTCAGCAATCAAGTGATTGAATCTCGTAGTCATTTCTTCAACCGTCTCACCTTTCAATAAATTAAAGTTTCTGAATTGAAACTTAAGCATCACCTTTTTTCTTTCAGCCGTGTTACCCATACTTCTCATTCGAATATGTTGAAACAAAGAAGCACATATTTTTATACTACGGCTTGGTGAAAAATATTCTCAGGCAAAGCCATGGTTAGAGTAGAATAAGCTTTTGTCTCGATCTCTAGTGCTTTCTTTTTTTCAACTGAATATTGAGAAATGGCTTTAGGTGTATAACCTATAGTCTTATATCCAATCATAGGTACAGTATAGACTTCATCTAAGCAGTATGAACAATCAGGATGAACTGATCCTAAATGGGCACGAAACCGAGGTTCCCACTTGGCAAAGTCACTGAACTTCATCAATCTTGGACATTTCGAATGTGAACTTAACTCGGTATCAAGTTGCAACATTTGTTGCATCAACATGTTTTGAGACGCCAATGCATACATACCAGCCATCTTTGACAAGTTTCCAAAACTCTAAGGTGTAATGAATCAAACAACGAATAAGGTTAACGAACTGTGAACAGTTATAGCGAACTGTGAACAGTAAAATAACGAATGAAATCTTAACCAAGTTAAGATTGATCAGACAACGAATCACAATTAAGTCTAACGAATCAACCGACGAATCAAAAGTATAACGAATCAGAAAGTCAAGCTAACGAATTGACTAAGCGAATCACAAAGAGTCAGCTTAGAGAAGTAGAGGTTAATCAATAACGAATTACTAAGGAAAACTTAGCGAAATGAGATAACGAACCAGCTACAGTTGATAGCGAATCAATTATAACGAATCAGGTTGTTACAACCGTTTGTAACAAACTCTGACACCTTATGCCACATGGCAAAGGTTGTTATGACACAAAACCCTAAGTGGATGAGTTTCACACGAATCAGTTAATTCAAATAATGAAGCAGATGACACGAATTAACAAATGTTACGAACTAGCTAGCGAATCACTAAAAAGTTATAACGAATCAACTAATTCAGATAACGAATCAAGATGAATCATATAACGAATCAATGTAACGAATCATATTCATCTGAGCTTCAAATCTTCAACAATTTCCAGAAATCTGGAAATGATGAACACCAAAAACCCAGAAACCAAACACCTTAAATCCGTAATACTCTATCAATTCATAACCAAAAACCACAAATCAACTACCAACATACTTGTAACACAATCACGAAATCAATACACCAAACCTCGATACCAAACACTTCCGATTACCAATCCAATTTTACCAAAACATAACCCATGTTTCGGACTTAAACCAAAACCAAAACCAATTCACACAAAACCAATCCAAAACTCAATTCCAATTCACAGAACCATTCCAATACCTTAACCAACTCAGATTCAAACTAATTCGTTCATACATCAATCAATACAACTCAAATTTGATTCAAATTGAGTTAAACAGAAACTTAACAAAAAACGAAAACTAATTAAACACTAAATCAGGTGTAATTGAGCTCCAACAGCTTCGATACCACTTGTTTGGACCCGATTCGTTAGTATCAATCTAATAACTATAACACTAACAGATCTCAGATCTGTGGTAATCCAATTAATACGTTTATATATCTAGCTCATAATTAACATTGATTCAGTGTTGTATGCACGTATATATTATCACTATGTATGTAATAGTAATCGTATAATATTAGGATGAAGATCAGAGAGCAATTGGACAGGGTTTCGATAATTAACTCTCAAAACTTCACTTAAGCGTGAACAGTGTTCACGTGTAAATAGAAGACGAACCTAGTTCGTTAACATCCCCTAACGAACTAGTTTTCGCTTCGTTACATACACTTAAATAACGAAACACCCCCTGATTCGTTAACATTCCCTAACGAATCAGGAGGGAATAAGCTTACGTCTTAGTTCTCTAACATCCCCTAGCGAACTAGACCTTATACATAACAAACTAGATAATAATTAAACTAATTATTACATTAAATATTAAACAAATACGTTAACATTAATTACAAAGACTCAAGATGCAAAACCGTGCACTAACACAAGTGGTTTAGTTAATAGGTCAGCCAAATTATCACTTGTATCAACTCTTTGCATTTCAATCAAACCTTTTTCACTGCAATCTCTGATGAAGTGATGTCTGATTCCAATATGCTTAGTTTTAGAATGTTGAACTGGATTCTTAACAGTAAAATATGCAGCAGTATTGTCAATAAGAATAGGGATGTTTAGAAAATTCAAACCATAGTCCAGCATCTGATTTTGAATCCATAGAACTTGTGCACAGCAGCAGATGCAGCAACATATTCAGCTTCTGTAGTGGAGATTGAGACAGCAGTCTGCTTTTTGCATTGCCATGACACTAGCCTTTCACCCAAAAATTGACGTCCTCTTGAGGTTGACTTTCTACTCATGTTACAGCCATCATAATCATTGTCTGTATAGGCAATCAGATCAAAAGATTGGTTCTTTGGATACCAAATCCCTAAGTCTGGTCTTCCCTTCAAATATCTGAATATTCTTTTAACAACATTCATGTGGGAGACTTTTGGACTTGATTGTAATCTTGCACACACACATACAGTAAACATGATATCTGGTCTTGTTGCAGTCAGATACATCAGAGATCCAATTTTGGCTCTATATTCATGTTCATCCACAGGCTCCCCCTTTTCATCTGCAATCATCTTTTCTTTGGTGTCCATTGGAGTTGAAGCAGTTTTGTACTCATGACAGTTGAATTTGTTCAAGATGTCCTGTACATATTTTGTTTGGTGAATGAAGATCCCTTCAGCTTTCTGTTGAACTTGCAATCCAAGAAAGAAGTTCATTTCTCCCATAGAGCTCATGATGTACTTGGACTTCATTACCCCTTCAAACTCCATGCATATTTGTTCATTTGTAGATCCAACGATGATGTCATCCACATATACTTGTAACAGAAGTAAGTCTGATCCCTTTCTTTTGTAGAAGAGTGTCTTGTAAATGACTCCTCTTTTAAAACCATTTTCAAGAAGATGATTTGACAGCTCATCATACCAAGCTCAGGAGCTTGATGCAATCCATATAGGGCTTTGTTTAACTTATACACCCTATTTGGATACAAAGGATCCTCAAAACCGGGAGGTTGAGCTACATACACCTCTTCATCAATCTTTCCATTCAGGAATGCAGACTTAACATTAAGTTGGAACACCTTAATGTTCTTTGAGGCAGCATATGCAAGAAAGATCCTGATAAATTCAAGTCTTGCAACTGGTGCAAAGACTTCCTCAAAGTCTATTCCTTCTTCTTGAGGACATCCCAGTGCCACAAGTCTAGCTTTGTTCTTAATCACCAAACCCCTCTCATCCCTTTTGTTTTTAAAAACCCATTTGGTACCTATTGCATATCTGTCTATTGGCTTATCAACAAGATCCCACACATGTAGATCTCTGAACTGTGCCAGTTCCTCCAGCATTGCTTCCACCCAACTATTGTCCTTTAGTGCTTCAACAATGTTCTTTGGCTCTATTTGGGATAGAAAACAGGAGTAAAGACAGATGTTTGCAATTTCAGAATGACTTCTTGTTACTCTTTCATGCAAATCTCCAATGATGTTTTCAGAAGGATGATTTTTTTCCACATAAGGAGTTTGTACAATCATATATGTAGACAGATTTGTGTAATATTTGTTTCATTGAGATCCGGTTCTTCAATGATCAAATCAGCATCTGCATCATGAAATTATGGTGCTTCATCATTATGTTGTCCTGAAGTAGATGCACCATTGCTATCTAAATTCAGTCTCTCAAATATATCTTGAAATCTTGTAGTAGTTGCAGGTTCTCCTTCATTCAATAGGTTACTTGTGTCCCCCTCAATCTGAACTTGATCATTCTGTACATCTTGATTGTCTTGATTGTTCTCTGTATGATCATGTTCAGGATTGTGATTGTTTTCTTGATTAACTTCTTGATTTTGATTAACATTATCACTTGAGGAATTCTTCACAAAAGTATATTCATTTTCTTTTCTAAAAACCTTCTTCCATAATTCTTCCAAGTCCAAAGATTTCTTCTTTTTCTCTTCAATTTCACTGGTCTTGTAGAAAGATTCATCAAAGTCTTCAGGATAAACCTTGAAGGACCTTATCAACTTCTCATGATCAAACAGCTATGCTGCACCATCAACTGTATTGAATTGATTCTCATTAAAGATGATGTCAGATGATTCTATAACACTTAAATGGTCTTTCACATATACTCTGTAAGCTTTTGAGTGTGTAGAATATCCAACAAAGAAACAATCTAGAGATTTTGTTTGAAACTTGTTCAAATAATCTCTAGTGTTCAAAAGAAAACATTTACATCCAAAGGGCTTGAAAAACTTTATATAAGTCTTTCTGTTGTGGAATATTTCATAAGGAGTCTTGTTATGCCTCTTGTTGACAAGTACCCTTTTGAACATAGTAGGCTGTATTTATGGCTTCAGCCCAAAAAGTAACAGGTAAATTAGCATATGCTAACATGGTTCTTGCAGCTTCAATCTAAGTTCTATTCCTTCTTTCTGCAACACCATTTTGTTCAGGAGTTCTAGGAGCTGAGAATTGTTGAATGATTCCTTTAGCTATACAAAATTCTTGCATAACTCCATTCTTGAACTCAGTTCCATTGTCACTTCTCATCATTTTAACCTTCTTATTCAATTTGTTCTCAATCATTGTTACACAACCCTTAATCAACTCTACAGTCTCATCCTTGGTACTTAGGAAATAGACCCAAGTATATCTTCAATAGTCATCAATGATCACAGGACAATATCTTTTCTTTCCTATACTTGGCACACTCACAGGACCAAAGAGATCCATGTGAAGTAATTCATGTACTTGATCAATTGAGTTGATGAGCTTTGGCTTATGAGTAGATTTGTGTTGTTTTCCCTTTTGACATGAACTACAATGATCTTCCAATTTGAACTCTCTTGTAGGTAAGCCTATTACATGCTCACCTTTGACAAGTCTATTCATGTTCTTCAAGTTCACATGACAAAGTTTCCTATGCCACAGTTTTGACTCATTTTCAGTGGCTTTGGACACAAAACATGCACCCCCTCTTGAAACAGCTTCTTTCATATTCAATTCATATAAGTTGCCATTTCTTGGTTCCATCATCATAATCATTCAGGTGGAATTACAAATTCAGGTTTTAGAATGAAACAGTGGGAATCATCAAAACTGACTTTGTAACCCTTATCACACATTTGTGAAATACTCAGTAGATTATACTGAAGACCCTCAACATGAAACACATTATCAAATGAGACTTTTCCAATTGTTAAAATTCCTTTCCCAATAATCTTTCCACCATTTTCATCACTACCAAAAGCTACAGGACCTTCAAACTTTTCTTCATAATTGACAAGAGATCTCTTGTCACAAGTCATGTGCTTAGAACATCCACTATCCATATACCATATGTCATTCAGAGGAGTGGACTGTTCCTGCACAAAAGAAAGAGTTTGATTAGTTGAGTGATGAAGTGCAAGCTAGATCAACTTGCAAATCATCAGATTCAGTTTCATAGACAGCTTGGGAAGTGAGTGTTGTTGGTTCAGGATCTTCATGAGTGACTTCTATATTGTCTGAATTGTCTATTAAATAACCACACTCTCTTGGAGTTTTAACAAATAATGTTGAGCCTAGACAGTTTTCTGATGAAGTGACACACTCCTTCACTACATAGTCTTTCTTTTCAGAGTAGTCTCTCACATCCGGAACTGTCTCAACCTTGGTTTTAGCCTTAGGTTTCCAAAGGAATCCTTCATGTTCAAATCCATGTTTCATCAAAAACTTTTCATCACCGGTGAGTTCTGTTGGTTTCTTCCAAGAAAATGCATCTCTTCTTCTTGTCTTCTCACTGCTTGATGATCCTTGAGAACTATCAGATTTGACAGATTGAGTATCCTTTTTAGGGATTATTCTCAAGGGTTGAGAATTCTGTTTAACCTTTCTCTCATACTTTATAGGAGATTTACTCCTTTGAGCATGCTTAGCCACAAGTTTCTTTCCTTTCATTGGAGACTTTTGGGTTTCTTTCTTCAGAACTTCCTTTTCACTAACTTTTCCCTTTCCCAGGTATTCATCATACTTTTGCTTGTACACAACAAAGTCTTGTCCATACTTTGTTTCATCTGGGACATGAAAAGGCTTAAATTTGAATCTTTCATTATAGGAGTCTGTATGATGACCATACTCATCACACTTCTTGCACCAAACCTTTCCTTTGTATTTTTCATGTTCCTTTTCCTTCTTGAATCTTTCACTTGGTCTGGGTTCTTTGACTCCAATGGTCTTCTATTTCTTTAGACTATCAAAGTTGATTGAGAAAGTGACAAACTCCTCAATCTTGATGTCTTGTCTTTCAGTTTTGCTCTTTACAAACACAATTTTTTGCATATTCAGTGGTTCTTCAACTTGATTCTCTCTATGCCTTGATTTCCTCTTCTCATATTCTTCCATTGTTTCCACTTCTCCAATATCAAGGACTTCATGATTAGAGAAAATAGGATAAACAGGGATAAAGTTTCCAACATCCATAATTTCTTTTGCTCTTTTCTTGTTGTTCTGCTTTATCCTTTCCAATACTGCTTGGCTTGGAGGCCTCACAACATTGTAATTTACCTTCTTCTTTTCACATATATCAAAGGATACATGTTCTCTCTTTGTTCTTTCATTATGTTTCTTCATTCTTGATGTGACAGGTGGATACATTGGAAGTTTGTCAATAGATTCTGGTTTCTTGAATTTTCTTCCTCTTTCAGCAGCTTTGATTTCCTCATCAGTGATTTGATCACTCAAATCACTCAAGTCATCTTGGTTCAAATCATCAGAGCCAAAGTCATCTTCAGAGACTTGAACTCCAGTTGACTTGAACTCTCCTTCGTCACTCACCTCAACATTCTTTTACAAATCCACAAGTTCTTCTGTGTCTTGAAAAACATCTTTGAATTGTTGTAGATAAGCATTTCTTTTCTCTTAATCATCTTTTGGCATAAATTTGTTGTTGAAAGGTGGTGGTACTGCTTTGTACTTGTCTTCTTCCTTAACTTGGTTTAGAATTCCACAGATGTTTCCAGTGGAGACCAAGTTCTTCAAGAATTCATTATCAGCTTGCAGTTTTGTGATGGAAGTTGTTTTATGATGTTTCCACAGATGTTGAAAGAGTTTTGTGTTCTGCACCTTCTCTTCTATAATCATTTTCTTCAACCCATCTATTTCAGTTGTAAATCTTTTCTAAGTTCTATAACCGTTTACATAGTCTTCTTCCAAACTTTTCATTCTTTCTTCACTCACTAGTTCACTTGCCTCATATGCATTAATGATACTTTGTTTCTTAAAACACTCACTTTCCAACTTGCCTACTTTCATTTTCAAATCATTTATAACTTCATTTAAATCAATAGTAGGATCAGAGTGTACCTGAGATGATGATCCAGTTTATTTCTCAATTATGGCCATGAATGCCACATTAGCTTTCTTGATATCATCTGCAATGTCTTCTTCATGATTGCTCCAATCAAAGTTACCTTCATGCTGTGTTGTTACAACAACATTTCCTTGATTTCTGATATGGTTTTGGTTGGCTGGAACAGTGTTGTTTGGAACATTTTGAAGGTTTTTGTTGTTGTTTCTCTGAAAACCTTGATTCTGATGCACTCCTTGATCATGATTGTTCATTTGAGGTTGGAAGTTGTTGAATTTGGGATTATAGATGTTGTTGGGATTGTTGTTAAAGTTGTTGTTGAAGTTGTTGGTGTTGGGTCTCTGTTGATATTGAGGCTGCTGTTGATATTGAGGCTGCTGATTTCTTTGTTGGTTCTGAAATTGGTTCACCTGGAAGTTTCTTGGCATGTTACATTCTCTTGCAAAATGACCAGGCTGTTGACAATTATAGCAAATGGCTTTTGACTTGTCAAAACCAATTCTTTCATTAGGCCCTGATAGGAGTGACCTACCAGTCCTGTTGTAAAGCCTCTTGTTTCTAAGAGCCAACATGGCTGCCTGCCACTTCAAATCCGGGTCCTCCAAGTCATCAACATCTATCTGTTCAAGATCATCTTGTACTACACTAGTGTGAATTAAGTTCTTTTCAACAAATGCATTATATGACTCTATAAACATTGAAAGCAAGGCCTGTGTATCACTGCCTTGTCCATTTCCACCACTAGTATGAGGTACATTCCCATTTGTCATTGAGGCAGAATAAGTGTCATCAATCAGTTGCACATTGAATCTTTGGTGGTTACCAAGATTACTTGTGCTACCACCTACAAAAGATTTTGGAGTGCCAGTGCTATGCTCAACTGGTTCTTCAATAATAGGAATTTGTTGTTGATTCTTGGTGGTCAAATTACCCATAGGTGCTATCAATGCATTTGAAACATTGAAGCAGGGTCTTTCCTCCTTGATCTTCTCATTCTCTGCCATCTCTATCTCTGCAGCTTGAAGGAAGCACACTACATCATCCAATTTCAAATCATTGTAGTTGTGTTTTGTAAGGATGAACTTGCAAGAAGTGTACCATTCCTTTGGCATTGAGTTAAGCAGCTTTGTATTCAAGTCAAGGTCAGTCATGACATAGTCAGTGGTTCTGAGATCATTCACTATTCCCAAAAACCTTTCAAGGATAGACTTCAACCTTTCTCCATCTTTATACTTAAATCTTTCTAGCTGCTGCTTCAGTCTCTGCTTCTTGATGTTTTTGAGTTCAACATTTCCCTCAAACATTTCAAGTATTGCATCATACATTGCCTTTGTAGTGAGATGATGTGCAACCTTGGTAAGTATCTCCCAAGACAGACCTAATTTCAACATTGCTAAAGCCTTGTCATCCACCTTTCTCATTCTTTCTCTAACAGCCACAGTTGCAGCTTGATTTGCACCTTCCTCAACAGTGCCTTGTGGACCATTCTTGATAGAGTTCCACATATCAACATCATTATAGCAAACGGCTGCTTCAAACAAGAATTTCCATTTAGCGAAATTTACCTGTCTATACAATCTTGGAATCTTGTTAGTAGACACTTCTTGTTCTTCGTAACCGGACATTTTGAGAAATAAAAAAAAAACAGTTTCTTTGTAAAAACAGATTTCAAAAATATTCAGATTTGAAAACCGATTGTTCAGATCTGAGGTGTCTGATGCGATTAGAACAAGATTTATATATAAAAAATAAAACTTTAATCAAAATAAGGAAGAGAAAACACCAAATGATTGTAGATCTGGAAGAAAAATGAAGAACAGAGCTTCTGACGTCACTTTTCAATGGAACAGTGGTCTGCTTACGTCATCTTTCTTCAAATCTTCAATCAGCAACAATCTTTCCAAAATAGCAGCAACAAGCTCTGATACCACTTGTCAGGTCCCCGATTTCAGCTGGATCTTACTCAAATCATGTCATAACTCACACAAATAGATGTGTCGACAAGGGATAATGACGGGTTGCTATATTTAGAAAGGTCACCGTTTGTTAAAGGCGGAATCAATAACAAATATACGGATGCTTAATCAATATTCCAAGATAACTAACACACACAAGATTCACTCAAAAGATTTCCATTTATACAATGTTCATCATACAAAAGGATAATCGATTTAGGGTTTCTTGATAGGAAAGTTATATCCGTACGAATCCTAGGACAGCCGTCACTTTCAAGAAATATTATTTCTTATCCCAAAAGTGTAAAGGCTAAAAATCCGTAGGAGGCGTGCCTAAATTATTCAATTTATAGGCCTGCCATCCTAGGACAGCTGTCATTTCTTCTAGAAACCCCAAACGTAAATACATATTCAAATTACATAATCAGAAATATTCTAAGTGTAAAACAAGTCTTCCGGGTAAGCAATCTTCATTCTTCGAGTAGGCTGCGTACTCTGCCATCCTTCAAAACTTGGTAACATAGAAGTGTGCCCGGGATCAGTTTCCGGGTAGACTTTACTTGAAGAGTATTTTACCAAGTAAAATACTCACCGGGTAGACTTCAATCTTCTTGACTTTGCCAGACTTTGCCCGACAAACCCTTACGTGCAACCTTGTTCTTCAATGGTCCATTCAATTCTTTGCTAGAAAATAACTTATTAGAAAAGTGTACTCGGCAGTACTGTTCCTTGCTTGAGTTGAACTTTGCCCGATGTTACTTAACAATATTCCATTAAATCATCAAGCCTGCTTGGACCACAATTATTAATGAATACCTTGCCCGGTCTTCCAATCACTTGGCTTCATGGACTTGGTTAGCCAAAAGCTTACTCGGAAGTGAACTATACTTGGTTCTGAAGAACAGACTTGCTTGATAAAGTGAACCTTGCCAGGTTTTACATAAATTAGTGAACCTTGCCCGGCAATGCACTAATTTGCTAACCCTGCACGGATATCCACTAAAGAAGACTACTTGTAGAAAACCTTGCCCGATAGACAAAATATCATACCCGGCTAAGTAAAAAGCTTGCTCAGAGGTCTAAGGTGTGCCCGGATCTATACTTTAGCGAATTCTGAGGAGGTTGAGAAGATTCCAATCTTCCATATGTCATTTAGAACAAATCTTTGACCAAACAATCTCCCCCTTAGGTCAATTGTTTGACTCAACAATCTCCCCCCTAGATTGGAACATCTCAACTGACCCAAAACATGTCTATGGTTACATACACTTAGTCAAAATACAAATCAAATCAAAATTAAATTACATATTCAACATGTTCGTTCGTACAAGAATTTAACTGATCAAGTAATGTTTTCTTCTTCATGTTCGTTTGTTAAGAAAATGAACTTTCTCATATTCGTTCATAAGTAGTATAAATGAAAGATTTACGAACATAACTATACGAACAACAGTTAAAAGTAAGTGAACCATACATTATAAACGGGTCAAATCTGCAACCTTTACTTTTATAGTATATGTAGTCTCATTGTTTTTTAAATTTGTAGACTGAAATAAGGAAAGCAGAGCTTGAAACCAATCTTGATAGAAAACAAGAACTAGAGGCAGTTAGACAGTTGGAGGTGGAGGAGCATGCAACAGAGCTTTCTACTGTTGATTTTGACCATGAAGAAACAGCTAAAATCAGCCTACACGCTATCTTAGGGAAACCACACCCTACAACAACGAAGGTCAAAGGTAACTTGCATTCTACTGAAGTTTTAATTTTAATTAATGGAGGTTCCACACATAATTTCCATTTGGGTGTCTTGGTGAGTGAACTTAAATTGGCGCCACAACCAGTGGCACCATTTGGTGTCCAAATCAGTAACGAGGATATGATCAGATGCAGCAACATCTGCAAAAATCTTCCGGTACAGGTCCATGAACTCATGATTACTCAAGAATCTATCTATTTTCTCTTGGTGGTGCTTAGGGGTGCGAATGAGCCGAGCTACTCGCGAGCTACTCGAGATCGGCTCGTTAAAAAGCTCGTTCGAGCCTAGCTTTATCGAGCCCGAGCCCGAGCTCAAGCCTAAAAATAAGCTCGTTTAATAAACGAGCCCGAGCTTTACTTATCGAGCTCAAGCCGGCTCGCGAGCCTAAACGAGCCTGCCATTTGTATAATTTTTTTAAATATATATTTAATAATTATTAATTAATAAATATAATGTTATGAAAAAAATAAATAAATATAACTAAATAATATATATTCTTTTATACATAAAATTATAATAGAAAAAATATATAAAATATTATAATTATATAAAAAAAATAATTTATAAATAGTAAACGAGCCGAGCTCGAGCTTCAAAATCCATTCACGAGCCGAGCTCGAGCTTTGAAAATAGAGCTCGAAACGAGCTGAGCTCGAGCTCGAGCTCTGTGTAAGTTAAACGAGCCGAGCTCGAGCCTAGTCGAGCTCGGGCTCGGCTCGTTTGCACCCCTAGTGGTGCTGACCTTGTTTTGGGTGTCCAATGGTTTGCCACATTAAATACGGTTCAGACTAATTGGAAGGAGATGTTCATGATCTTTACGATAGATGGGAAGCAATACAAGTTACAAGGTGCCGCTTCTGGTCCCCAAAAATCATCCAGTTTCCAACACCTAGCCATTGAGCCAGACAATATACCCTGTATACCAGCCCCATTACAGCCTGTTGTTACACAATATATGGTTGTTTTTGAAGAGCCTTAGGACCTACCCCTGGTTAGATCACAAGACCATTCAATTCCGCTACTACCAAACTCAACTCCACCTAATATTCTCCCTTACCGATACCCCAACTCCCAATAAACTGAGATCGAGAAGCAGGTAGAACAATTGATGGCAACCGGCTTTATACAGCTAAGTACCAGTCCTGTCCCAAGTCCAGTCTTACTGGTGAAAAAGAAGGACAATACGTGGCGAATGCGCATCGATTACCGGGCCCTTAAAAAGATAATGGTAGCCGACAAATATCCTATACCTAACATTGACGAGTTGCTGGATGAATTATACGGGGCAAGGGTATTTTCAAAACTCGATTTACGATCAGGGTATTATCAAATCAGGGTGACATCACATGATATCGAAAAAACAGCTTTTAGAACCCATTCGGGTCACTATTGTCAGGTCCCCGATTTCAGCTAGATCTTACTCAAATCATGTCATAACTCACACAAATAGATGTTCCGACAAGGGAGTTAATGACGGGTTGCTATATTTAGAAAGGTCACCGTTTGTTAAGGCGGAATCAATAACAAACATACGGTTGCTTAATCAATATTCCAAGATAACTAATACGCACAAGATTCACTCAAAAGATTTCCATTTATACAATGTTCATCATACAAAAGGATAATCGATTTAGGGTTTCTTGATAGGAAAGTTATATCCGTACGAATCCTAGGACAGCCGTCACTTTCAAGAAATATTATTTCTTATCCGAAAAGTGTAAAGGCTAAAAATCCGTAGGAGGCGTGCCCTAAATTATTCTATTTATAGGCCTGCCATCCTAGGACAACTTTCATTCCTTCTAGAAACCACAAACGTAAATACATATTCAAATTACACAATCAGAAATATTCTAAGTGTAAAACAAGTCTTCCGGGTAAGCAATCTTCATTCTCCGAGTAGGCTGCGTACTCTACCATCCTTCAGAACTTGGTAACATAGAAGTGTGCTCGGGATCAGTTTCCAGGTAGACTTTACTAGAAGAGTATTTTACCAAGTAAAATACTCACCGGGTAGACTTCAATCTTCTTGACTTTTCTAGACTTTGCCCGACAAACCCTTACGAGCAACCTTGTTCTTCAATGGTCCATTCAACTCTTTGCTAGAAAATAACTTATTAGCAAAGTGTACTCGGCAGTACTGTTCCTTGCTTGAGTTGAAATTTGCCCGATGTTACTTAACAATATTCCATTAAATCATCAAGCCTGCTTGGACCACAATTATTAATGAATACCTTGCCCGGTCTTCCAATCACTTGGCTTCATGGACTTGGTTAGCCAAAAGCTTACTCGGAAGTGAACTATACTTGGCTCTGAAGAATAGACTTGCTTGATAAAGTGAACCTTGCCCGGTTTTACATAAATTAGTGAACCTTGCCCGGCAATGCACTAATTTGCAAACCCTGCTCGGATATCCACTAAAGAAGACTACTTGAAGAAAACCTTGCCCAATAGACAAAATATCGTACCCGGCTAAGTAAAAAGCTTGCTCGGAGGCCTAAGGTGTGCCCGGATTCATACTTTAGCGAATTCTGAGGAGGTTGAGAAGATTCTAATCTTCCATATGTCTTTTAGAACAAATCTTTGACCAAACAATCTCCCCCTTAGGTCAATTGTTTGACTCAACAACTATGAGTTCAAGGTTATACCTTTTCGCTTAATTAACGCTCCTTCCACATTTCAAGCTGTTATGAACGATATGTTTCGTCCTTTTTTACGAAGTTTTATACTTGTGTTCTTTGATGACATTTTAATTTACAGCTCGAGCAACACAGGTTCCATCTAGAACAGGCCCTAAAATTACTCCACGACAACCGATTTTTTGCCAAATTTTCGAAGTGTTGCTTTGGGCAAGAACGAGTTTTGTTTTTGGGTCATGTAATTAGTTCGGAAGGAGTAGTGTGGAATAAGAATATATTTCAGTTGTGAAGTCATGGTCCATACCCTCGACAGTAAAACAGGTGAGGGGTTTTCTCGGGCTAACTGGGTATTATAGGCGTTTTGTTTGTAATTATGGACTTATTGCGCGGCCACTCACTGCTTTAACTAAGAAAGACGGGTTTACCTGGTCAGAGGCAGCCCTTAAGGACTTCAATGACCTGAAACAAGCGCTGCTAACTACACCAGTTTTGAGGTTGCCATATTTCTCTAAACCCTTTGTTATAGAATGTGATGCATTATTAGATGGGGTAGGGGCGATACTATCACAGGAAGACTATCTCGTGGCATATTTTAGTAAGGGATTCTACCCATCTAACCGATTTAAATCGGCCTATGACAGGGAGCTATTAGCACTAGTCCTCGCTCTCTAAACATGGAGCCATTACTTGCTTGGTCGGCACTTTATCATTCGCACCGATCACTATACCCTTAAGTTCTTGTTAGAACAACGCATCACCACTACAGAGCAGCAAAGGCTTCTATTAAAACTCATGCCTTATGATTTTTCAATTGTTCATAAGGCTGGGAAAGAGAACAAGGGGGCAGATGCCTTGTCCCGCAGACCCCACTCACGTGAATTATTAACACTCGCCATCCATTTTTGTGTTGAGGCAGCGGATATCAAAGCAGGGTTGCAAACTGATCCATTCACTAGTAATCTGATCTCAAAGTTGAAAAATGATCCTTCAACCGTCCCTGATTTCTCACTGGTTGATCAATTTTTGTTTCATCATGGACGGATGGTAATTCCTGAGGCACGCACTCTAAGAGTCAAGCTTTTGCATGAAGCACATGACACCCCAATCGGTGGCCATGGAGGTTTTTTAGAAACCTACAAATGACTCACTTCTCGTTACTATTAGCTAAAGATGAAACAGGATGTCAAGGAGTTTGTTTAGCAATGTGTAATATGTCAGCAACAAAAGTACCAGACTTTGGCTCCTGCGGGATTACTTCAACCCCTACCCATTCCCAATCAAACTTGGAAGGATGATTCCATGGACTTTATTGCTTGGTTTACCGCCATCGGGTCGTTTCAATACTATTTTAGTTGTGGTGGATCGTCTAAGTAAATATGCCCACTTCATTTGCGTATCCCATCCTTACATGGCTAAGGGAGTAGCGGCGGTTTTTTGTAAGGAAATAGTCAGGTTGCATGGCTTTCCCGGTTCCATCATTTCTAATTGAGATGTTGTCTTCCTTAGCAACTTTTGGAAAGAAATGTTCCGATTAAGCCAGACAAAATTAAAGTTGAGTACAAGTTACCACCCTTAGACGGATGGCCAAATCGAAGTTCTGAATCCCTGCTTAGAAGCTTACTTACGTTGCTTTGCTAGTGAACACCGGGTACCACACACCCACCGGTGCTTCTCCATTCTCTGTTGTGTATGGCTGGGAACCTCCTTCGTTGTTCCCCTATTTTGCAGGAGAAACAAAAAACTGTTAGTGCACGATTTTGCGTCTTGAGTCTTTGTATTTATCGTAAACATATTTGTCGTTTTGTTTAATGTAATAAACAATTAATTTATCTTGTTAGTTCGTTATTGTAATGTCTAGTTCGCTTAGGATGTTTAGCGAACTAAGACTTAAGTTATTATCCCTCCTGATTCGTTAAGGATGTTTAACGAATCAGGGGGTGATTCGTTAAGTTTATTACTTCGTAATGTATGTAACGAAGTGGGCTCTAGTTCGTTAGGGGATGTTAACGAACTAAGCCCATCTTCTATTTATAGGTGAACATTGTTCACGTTTAATTTAAGTTTTGAGATTTTAATTAACGAAACTCTTGTCCGATCTCTCTCTCAATCTTCATACCTACAATATTAACGTTATATATATATAATACTGATAATAAATAAACATATAACATATAATCAATCGTGATCATGAGCTAGATCCGAGTTTAGAATTAATCGTATACATCAGATCTGTGATCTGTTAATTGTTAAGTGTTAATTCAGAGGAACAAACAAGTGGTATCAGAGCTTTCGGTGCTCAATTACGCTTGATTTAATTGTTAATTTGAGTTATTAGACTGTTAATGTGTATTGTTATTGTTAATGTTCTGTTTGATTAAATTTAGATCAATTTGAGGATAATTGATTGAATTATGGAACGAATGGTTTGGATTTGAGGTCGTTTAAGTTATTGAAAGGTTAGTGTGAGTTGGAATTGGATATTGGTTTGGTTTTGGATTGTTTCGATTTGAATCTGAGTTGAACGAAAAACAGAGAATGGTTTTTTGGTCAATTGGTTATGTTTGTTTGTGAATTGGGTTACGAGTACTGTTGATTTGGATTCACGATTGGATTGCGAGTAGTTTGGTAGTTTATTTGTGCAATTTGGTTACGTATTAAGTGTGTATTACGGATTTGAGTTTCTGGGTTTTGTGTTCTTCATTTCCAGATTCCTGGAAATCTTTGTTGAAGATTTGAAGATTTGAATATGAGATTGATTCGCTACCATATTCTCATTGATTCGTTAACATATTTCACCCATTCGCTATGAACTATAGTTGATTCGTGTAATCAGTTCGTTAATCTATCTGATTTGTGTTCACAAATTCGTGTGACACGTGGTCATCTTGGAATTTGTGTTATAACAACCTTTGCCACGTGGCATTAGGTGTCAGAGTTTGTTACAAATGGTTGTAACAACTTGATTCGCTATAGTTTGATTCGCTATTAACTGTAGCCGGTTCGTCATCTTATTCGCTAAGTCTATCTTAGTGATTCGTTACAGAAAACTTTCTACTTCGCTAAGCTTGTTCTTAGTGATTCGTTTTGTCAATTCGTTAGTTGGACTTGTTCGTTGACCATCTGATTCATTGCTTAATTAGTTAAACATCACTTCTGATTCGTTTCCTAATCAATCTTAACTTCGTTAAGACTTGATTCGTTAATTAACTGTTCACAGTTCGCTACAACTGTTTACAGTTCGTTACATTCACTGCTCACCATTCGTTAACTTTATTCTTTACAATTTATCCTTGAATTTTTTGAAACTTGTCAAAAATGGCTGGTATGTATGCACTAGCCTCACAAAATATGTTAATGCAACAAATGTTGCAACTTGATACTGAGATAGGTTCACATTCGAAATGTCCAAGATTGATGAAGTTTAGTAACTTTTCCAAATGGGAACCTCGGTTTCGTGCTCATCTAGGATCAGTTCACCCTGACTGCTCATATTGCTTAGATGAAGTTTATACTGTTCCAATGATTGGAGATGAGACCATAGGTTTTAGACCTAAAGCTATTTCTCAATACTCACAAAAAGAGAAGAAAGCATTAGAGATAGAGACAAAAGCTTATTCTACTCTAACCATGGCTCTACCTGAGAACATCTTTCATCAAGTGGGTAGTATAAAAATTTGTGCATCTTTGTTTCAACATATCTGAACAAGAAGTATGGGAAACACTGCTGAAAGCAAAAAGGTTATGCTTGAGTTTCAATTCAGAAACTTTAACTTACTCAAAGGTGAGATGGTTGAAGAATGACGACAAGATTTAATCACTTGATTGCAGAAATGGATAAAATGAAGATGGAAATTTCTGAGATTGATAAGATTGATACTATTAAGAGTGCACTACCAAGCTCGTACTCTACTTTCTTAATGGTATTAAAAGAAAACAGTTATTTCAATGAAGACTTGACTGCAAGTGAGTTTTTACAAAAGATTGAAGCTCGTGAATATGACCTCAAGTGTCAAAAATCATCCAAGGAAAGTCAAGATCCTGCTTTCTATGGTGGGAGTATTCCTCTAAGCTCAACTATTTCACCGATTATTGCTTTTCTTACACAGAATGCTAAAGAAAATGAAACAACCATCTATAGTTATCCTAGATCATGTTTTTATACTGCTGGTAACTCTGGATCACCAAATGTTTCTGCTGGTTCAGGAAGTTCATCCACTGCAAATCAGTATGCTTCACCTCCAAATGTCAACATGAAATAAGCTGAACAAAATTTTGCTTTCTATCAGCTTTCATGACGTCTTACGAAAATCTGGTTAGTAGCAAGATTGCCACTAGTGATTTGACTGATGAAGACTATGATCAGATTGATCCAGATGACTTAGAAATCATGGATTTAAAGTGGAACATGGCAATGATTGTTCGTAAAGTGAAAAGATTTATGCAAAGAACTGGAAAAGATCTTCCTGCCTTAAACAAGAAATTGGGATTTAACAAGTTAAAAGTGAAATGTTACAATTGTCAAGAATTCGGGCATTTTGCAAAAGAATGTGACAAACCAAAAAAGGAATAAACTGGTCCTCGTGGTCAAAATCAAAATACTTCAACACCACGAGGTAATGAGGCTGAGAAGAAACCATCAAGTTCTGGGTCATAAACAATGTTAGCTAATGGAGATGATTGGTCACAACGACTACTGTGTAACGATACTCAAGCTAATTTGGCTTTGTTTGGGCTGACTCAAGATTTTCAAGATGCAAGTGGAAGTGAGTTGTCTTCTGATAATGATTCTGGATCTGATTTTGATGACTCCTATGACAAGCCTACAACTGTCTTTGAATGCATGGCTAAGATTAATGAGGTTAGTCATTGTATTTCTGCTACATCATCGGTTAAAGTAAATTGTGTTGACTGTGAATCTAACAAACCTAAGTTAGAATCTTTAAAGAATCACAATGATAATTTAGTCAGAGAAATTGCTTCGTTGAAAGATACTTATCGACAATCTAGAATCTCAAATGAGATCTCGTGAAAAGATTGAAGCATTGTCGACAAGTAACCATGATCTTAAAGCTGAGTTATCTGTGAAAATAACAATTAATGAGCAAAAGTTTCAAGAAATCTTGAAACATCATTAAAAAATAACTTAACTTGAGAATGAGGTTCTTGAGTTGAAGAAGAAATTGGGTAAATTTTGAAATTCTTCTTTTCTGTTGAATGAAATTATTGAAGTGTCTGGAAAACAAAAAGATTCAAAGAAAGGTATAGGTTTTGTTGAAATTCCTCCACCGTTTCACAATAATTATAAAATTAACCCTTTTGCTCCAATTGAGGAAGATGTCATTCTTAAAGAACCTGTGATTTCATAAAAAGCAAAACCTGTTACTACTAAAGGTGTTAAAACTCAATCTTCAATTCAGAAACCTCATGTTCAAAGCAACAAAGTTTTTGCTGAAAATGTTGACAAAGTTATCATTGAGGATGTGTTCGAACCTGAAATCATACACAAAATCAAGAACATTCCAAGTTCAAATCACATACTTTGTGAACCTCATGAATTTGAGGAGGCTGTATATGGTTCACACACAACCAAGGTGAAACAAGATGCTCATGTTAATGTCAAACCAGTGAAGGCTAAGAAACCAGAAAAACCCAAAATTTCTGATGAGGATTTGTTGCGTTTCATAAATCCTAATGTCTCTAATCCATCATCTGCTCGTGTGTTAAGTTAAAGGGGATGGATACGATGTTCACTGAGAAAGACATTCCAATAAGTATCATTAAACCTGAACAGATTGATAGTGTGTTTCACAATGAAACCTCCAAGATTCATGAACTTGAACGTTTGTATGCTCAAGCGAAAACATCAGCTCCATCTGATCCATTGACTAAAGCAAAGCAAGTTTTAAAACAAGCTAAGAAAGTTCAATTTGTGAAGTCAACTGGGACAGATACGTTGAAAAGTTTTTCAAACCGTTCTACGTTGTTTTTGAGCACATCAACATCGCGTCTGTTAATTAGTATAAATTGGAGAACATTTAGGAAGTTTTGGAGCACATCAACATACGTTGTTTTTAATCAATCAAATTTCTTGTTTGTTAAATATCTTGTTTCAATATACTTGTTACAATTGGTGATTGATTATGGTGTCCACAAACTCAAAGTGTGATCAGGGCCAGAAAAGATCGAGGGGTCTAACATGGTGATTGGTGATTTTATGTTAGACCCCTCGATCTTTTCTGGCCCTGTAATAGTGAACTTTTGAACACACTATTACAAAAACCGTTCTTGTTACAAAAACCATCTAATTTTGAAGTTTCATGGGCTGATCTAACTAAATCCAATTTAGTGTGTGCTTTATTTTCAGTATGTTGAAGTTTATTGTGTGTTTTACTTCCAGTATGTTGAAGTTTAGTGTGTGTAAGATATTTTATTATTTCATTTTGTATTTTATGTATGTGTAATTTGTTTGTCTGTAATGCATTTGTAATATATTTCCACATATCTTAACTATTAATTACCATCAGAATTTCTAAATGATAAACCTGTTAACCGGCAACGAAGAAGCTCAAGTGAAAATGATGTACAACCTTTTCAATACTCTAGTCAACGAATTGGAACCTTATCCAGTTATATGACCAATATGAATTTATACGATTGTATTTTTGTTTATCTACTTTATCAAGTATATTTGTTGAAGATGAATATTTTTAAAAATATTTTTAAATTAATTATATATTGTTTATTTTTAGATAAAGAAATTAGTTTTTCTATTTCTGAACACTTTTAATAAAAAACAACAATCATAAATTATATTTATTTAATAAAAAATAGTGAATTTTGGGTTGCTAATGAGTGTGAAAAGTTTGGTTTGGTTGAACTGGATATAGATGGAACATAGAGAATTTAATTTTATAATAAAGGTTGGATTGGTTGGTTTGTGAATGTCAATGGTCAAATTATTCTGTGATTATAAACAAAATGAACTTTCAAGACCCTTTTCCCGAGTCTCTTAAAGAAATTCTATATATTTGTTATTCTTGAGATTTAACTTTCTTTTTAATAAATTGTTAAGAGTTTCTAGATAAAAACCAAATATCAATTAACTTGAAAAAATCAGCATAATTATATATGATAAAAGCACTTTATTTGAGTTGTTTTCTAATACTTTTAAAAAATATTTTCATAATGATAAATGCTTTTTATTATATAAAATCAAAAAACGATGAAACTTAAAATAAAGTAATAGTATATACAAAAATGACAAATAAAAATAGTTAAATTTAAACAATATACAAAAATTAATTCAACTACAATTTTTAAACATAAACTAATAATTAATTAAAAACTAATTGATGAATGTTACTATTAACTAGTAAGCGACCCCGCGCGATGCGCGGATCTAACGACTTTTGAAAAGTTACATACATCAGTTACGATTTATTTCTTCGGGTTCAAATTGTTTGGCTTGGTTCTTTGACGCGTTGAGTGCCACCTCTTTCACACCTCATTAATGGTCGTACACCTTTTCTATTGGCGACGCTTCAAACGTCATTATGGTTCCGAATTATGTGATTAAAATTCTATACCACTGACATCGTCTAAATAGTGGTGGTGGTGGTGGTGGTGGTGGTGGTGGTGGTGGTGGTGGTGGTAGTAGTAGTAGTAGTAGTTAGCAGCAGCAGCAGCAGTAATTTGTTGAAGGGTTTTTAGAATTTTTAGATATCCATTGACTCTAATGGAGACCCGGTTGCTAACGTCCTCTCATTCTTCCATTATTTTGGAAGGTTGGACATTTCTTGTTTTGGCTATTCCAACTTCTAACACATGTAGAGCAGGAAAGCTTCTTTCTTGATACCAATCTGGTAATGCTGAAGTGCATTCTATGTAGATGTTGGCATCTTTTGCTGCTGCTATTTTCTTTTTGAAGGTTTTTATAGCCTTCTTCATTCCTTCTGTAAACAAATTGATTTCTTGTAAGTTTGCTGAAGGATAAATATTTTTAATTAATCATGCCTAGAATGCTAAATTAACTAGATGGGGATCTGCTCCTGGACAGAAGTTGTATAGACTCTTTGTCATTTTATCTTCTGTGAATATTTGCTCGACTTCAAAGTCTTCAGGACAAAGGGCCCTAGCTTTTGACCAAACTGATCGGAACTTGTCTAGAGTGATTAGATCGAATTTCTTCATTTTGGATTTCAATTCTTTTCTCTATTCTTTTTTCAAAGGGTAAATTTGAAAAGTTAACCGGTGAGGTTTTCTTTATTTTTGTTACAGGCTTGGGAAAGACGATAATCCTTAAAGGTATTTCTTTCTTTTCGAATTCTGCTGAATACCTTGTTGCTTCTTATTGAGCTTGTAACAGGGAGCCGAATTTTATTTAGGGAACTGTTGTATGCTGAACATATTTAGAGACAATAGCCCAGTCTTCATAGATTCCTCTGTGGTCTCCATAAAAAATGACGTAGAACCTCGATTTTTGATTTCCTGAGATGTCACCTTTTAAGCATAGGTGGTTTTAATAGTTTTTGGTAAACTATCAGCCGTGAACGGATTTGAGTCGTCTTTACTGGAGCCGTTTGCTTCCGGACTAGAAGATGATTGTGGCTCAACTTTTGTCGTATGTATGCTTTTTCCCAAACATCAGGGATCAACGGACTTGATTTTTCTTTACCTTTAGCCGTTTGTAAAGGAATAGATTCTGTTTTTAGACTTTCCTCTTCCTGTACAGAATTTACAGTTTTTGCTTTAAGCAACTCATTGTATAACGCTATCTGCTGTCGCACAGCTTGTAATTCTATTAAAAGATTTTTTTTCTTTTAGGCGTAAAGCCTAGATTTTTCTTTCTCTTCTTCTGAATATGGTTGTGATGAGTTTTGTGAAAGGGACATATCTTATTTATAGAGAAGGATTACGTCATTGTTACGTATTCTGAAAATCACGTGTCAAGCTATCAGCTAGCACGTTTTTTGGTCCTTCAAGATGTTCAATGTTAAAGGAATATCTTGAAAACCACATTTGCCATCTGACGAGGCGTCCTTGTTTGTTATCTCCTGAATTTTTGTTCTTAGGAAATAAGTGAAATTTTTTATATCTGTCCTGACCAGAAATTTTACAAGGGTTAGATAAATAGAAAATTTGAAATGGTGTTTTTACCGCCAGTAATTCTTTTTCATTACTGTGGTAATTCTTTTCAGCTGGTTTAAAACTTCCAAAGGTATATTTACAAATTTCCTCTCTATCAGCTGTTTTTGCCTTTAAGACCCCTCCCTAAAAATCATTTGAGGCATCGGTTTCAATTATAAGGGAGTCTTCTTCTTTCGGAAGATAAAGTCGTGGAAAGCGTTTTAAGTTTTTCTTTATCTTTCTAATATAGTCTGTATCGGATTCTTTCCAATTCCAAACGTAAGCCTTTTTCAATTTTATCTTTAGCGGCTTTCTGAGCTCTGCAAGCTTTGGAATGTAGCTTTCTGCATAAGTTAAAACATCAAGAAATCTTTGTAGATGCTTTTATCTTCTAAAGCATCTGGAAATTTATGTAAATTTTCCAAAATATGTTTTTGTGGGCAATGAGTACCTTGATCTATTTCAAGACCTAAAAATTTATCTTTGTTATAAAAAGATTTGCCTTTTTTTACAAAATAATTCCATATTTTTCAATTGTTTTTAAAACTGATAAAACATGAAAATAGTGTGTTCCTCAGAGCTAGAAAATATTATAATATACGTAGACGGTACAATAATCTTCTAATCCCCTTAAAGCATTCTGCATATATCTTTGAAATATGCTAGGTTCTTTTTTTAATCCGAAAGGGACTACTTTCCATTGGTAATGACCATCAGGACATGTAAATGCGGTTAATAACTGAGATTCTTCGTCAAACAGTACCTGCCAGATTCCACTTTTGCAGTCGAAACTAAAAAATATGGTTTTTCCTCTTAAGAGGGTTAATAGTCCTTGCATTCAAGGAAGATTGTGACTATCTCCTATTGTTGTTGCGTTTACTGCTTTATAATTTACGACCATTCGCTTCTTTCCTTTTCTTTTCTCAGCTTCATTTTCAACTAAAAAGGCTAGTGACATATGAGGTGATTTACTTGGAATAATTAATTTTAATTCAAGTAACTCTTTAAATTGTTTGTTAAACTCTTCTCTGTCCTGTGGACTGACTGTATTTCATGGGTTTTACTCTAATTACAGTCTTAGGGTCTATTAATTTTATTGAAGCCTTCATCCAGTTTTTGGATTTTCTGTGTCAATAGGATTTTCTGAGCATACATTTTCAAGTAATGCTTCTAATTTTTGATATTTTTGTATTTCAAGGAAATACTTCTCTTCTGGTTTTATAACTTCTTGGGTTATATTTGTTCCAGGGATTTGTTTTATTTTTGAATCATTTTCATAGATTCAAGAAAATCAGGTTTCCCAACCCGAAGGGCTTTAGTTATTTTCTTAATCAGAATCATTTCTTGATTAAGATGGAAATATATTCTGTCTAACCATTGTGTAAATGGTCCATATAACTGACAGAAGTTATTTCCAATGAGTAAATCTATTCCTGATTCTTGTTGGTAAATGGTAGGAATAGGGAATGGTTCTCCTGAAAAGTAAATTAGAAGATTTCTACAAACCTTATTTAGATTAATTGTTTCCTCATTAGCAATTGTTACTTTAATGTCCTTAGGTGTGTTTTCCCAAAGTTCTTCAGGGATAACGTATTTACTTGCTAAATAGAGACTTGCTCCTGTGTCAACATAGCAATGTAAAGTTATTTTTTTATATCCTTTTAGAAAAAAATTTCCTTTGATATAAATAGAGTTGGGATTGGTTATATTAGCATAGACCAATTCCTCTTGTTTTAAAATATTTTGACAAAAATGTAATTTGCCTAATTCATTTTCTTCTCGCTTAGGAGTTGTAGTCATTCTGGGTCAGTAGAATCATCAGAAGAGTCGTATTTGACTGTTAGTGAATATACCTAAGTATATCCATCGTAAATATTTTCAGAAGGAAAGTATCCTTCTTCTTCAGCTTCTAAAATAAGCTTTGTTTTTTCTGGGAATTTTTGTCGGTTAGGACATTCGTTGGCATAATCTTCAGAACATATCCAACATCTACATTTTTTCTTTCCTTGTGGGCAGATTTTTGGTTTTTCTTTTGAAAAGTATTTACCTGGTGTAAATTTTCTTTCTTGGTTTTCCAAAACCTTCTTTTTGTTTTATATTTTCTTTTGTACTTCTTTTTGAAGTAATTTATATCTTTGGGTGGGTCACATCCAAAGGATAATCGAGGTATTTCAGTCAAAGTACTGCAATATTTTATGTTAAATCTTTTTAACTGTTTTTGTTTGTATCACAATAAACGGTAATTTCTTCTTTGACAATCCTTGTAGCAAATCCGAGAGAATGCAAAGTTAAAGGATTTTTCTCTTTATTCCATATTTCTTTGGATTTTTCTCCTACAATGGGGATTTTCATTAAATAGGCTTCTATCCAGGAATGATATTCACCCGTACTTAATTTGTATAAGTTTTGCTCAAATAGGCATGTAAAATCATCTAAAAGGCATATATCACATAATTGTGCTTTTGTAAGATTGTCTTGCTTTTTCAAGCAATTTTTGATTTTCTTGGTCTTTGTTTGTGAGGAAATCAAGACCTAAAAACATCATATACATGGCGTTGATTATTTGATCAAAAAAATCTTCACCATGTAAATCTTCATTCCAAGCAGTGCCTTTAATGAAGTCTTGAATAATTCCTGAAGATTTGTGTTCTATCAATAATAATAATGCCTTAGCATTAGAGAACTCTTCTGGATTGGACTGGATAATGAGGCTAATCTCAGTATTCCATTTATCTATAACTTCTTTTCTTTTTCCAAAATCGAAGATATAGTCAATTTTAATGGTGTCAATTGCGGTTGAACTCTCATTATTAGAATTTGGTATGCCTTTGTGATATGGCATAGAAAATTCTGTATTTTTCTTTTTGTAGCTAGTATAACTAGTACTGGCCCGATTTGTTCTACTATTATAGTTAGGAGTTTCTTCTACATAAGAGTCATAGGTTCTGAGGCGATCTCTTTTTCAGTGTTAGGTTCCTTTATAGTGAGAACTTGTTCTGGAAAATATTTGTCTCTAAGACTCTTATTTTTGAAAAACTTTTGTTCACATTCTTTATCACTCAATGACATTAATTGAACTAGTTCATCTATTTGCTCAGCTGAGCCTGTCTCTAGCTGGCTATCAAATATTTGCTCTAGTTTTTGAGAGATAGAATTCATTTTTTCTCTTTGTTAAGCTCTTGAATGTTTCTTTCAAGCTTTTCTTTTTTGTTTATTAGCTTGGTTTAGGATTTTTAATTTGTCACCCAGATGCATGTTCCAATTATCTTGAATTATGCTGAATTTTTGCACTATAAGACATTTTTCTATAAATTAAATTGGTCATAAATGCTCAAACACATCATATGGCCCTTAAAGGTTATCACGTGGATGTAGACCTATATTTACAATTCTCAAAGAATTGTTTATTGTTCTTTTGTACCAAATGACCATTTTAAAGCATTTGGACATTTAGAACTTCCTAATGACGGATTTCCTACATTAAAGTTAGGAAAAGAATATTTTTGAAATCTTCCTTTTTCATTGAAGAATTTAGTGTGCTGTTATAGCTTTTGAGGTTTAACTTCCTCTATTTTATCAATTTTTTCAGAGATATTTTTAATGATCTTTGCGGCCATAGCCTCTAGATTTTCGTTAGTAGATAATATTTCTACCTTATTGATTAGCTCTTTAATTAATTCTTCTATATTTACAAAGTAACTCATGTTATGGTTATAAGAGGTTTTCTTGTTTTAAGCTTAAAGAGTCTCTTTATAGCGTCAGCTAATTCTTGTTTGAAGCATCTTATATTTTGAGCTTTTATGTTATCATGTATCATAAAGTCGTATCTAGTTTGGTTTATTATGATTTTGTATATCTGAATTTAACTTTCCAAAGTTAATTGCATCATCTAGAGCTTTAACTGCTTCAATGATTGGGGTTAAAGACATTATATTCCTATAAACTCTTTAAGAATTTCTCCATACTTATCTATTCTTTCCGACATAGATCGCATTAATTGTACTTCTGTAGAAGTTGAAGCTGGTTCTCTAATTCTTAGAGTATGTTCAGAAAAGCTATGTCTGGGTTAAGACTCTAGAATTTGTTTATTTCGAGCTACATTAATTGCCTAATTTTCTTGTAAATGCGAGGGTTCAGTAAATTTACTTTCCTCAACTGTTCCTATATCTGAGAATATATCTTCTGTTGCTATACTCTCTTTTTCTTTATACTCTATAGAGTGAGTACTGTTGGTTATAGCATACGATATTAAATAATTAATCGTAAATACTTTATTTCCTGGTTTCATAAGATCAGTTCTTTCACACTGATGTATGAAACTAAGAGTTTTATCGAAATCTTTTGAATCTCGATGTAAAGCAAATTTAGGATATACAGTAAACATAAATTTACCATATGCTAAATTTCCTTGTACAGCCCCTAAGAGAGCATCTTGTTTATTAATGATTCTATTATCAACAACAGCCATTTTAATAGGAAAATTAATTCCATCTCTGAATTGTGCTTTAAGTAGGATTTTTACTGCTCCTATATGCACCATGTTCATTGACTTTCTTAATTTAGGCTTAATAGTTAAGAGTCTTTTTGCTATTTCTCCTCTTGTTAAGAGTGGCAAAAATACTTTTCCCGATGTATCCTTATGTCTAATGAAAATTCTGTTGGATCCCGGATTAACAATCGATAACAATAACAGATCTCAGATCTGTGAATATCCGATTAGAACACCTAAGGATCTAGCTCATAATTAACCTTGATTTAGTGTTATATATGTGTATATATTATCAATATATTAGATGAATAATGTTAAGGTGAAGCTTGAGAGAGAGCAATTACTCAAAAACTCTTTTTCTAAACTCTTATCTTAAAGTGAACTGTAGTTCACTGTATATAGAAGGTGACCTGGTTTGCTAACATCCCCTAGCGAACCAGCTTCCCCTTCGTTACATAAATTAACATAACGAATCACCCCCTGATTCGTTAACATCCCCTAACGAATCAGGAGGGAATACATTATAATGTCTTAGTTCGCTAACATCCCTAGCGAACTAGACTTAACCTTAACGAACTAGTTAATAATAAACATTAAATATTACATTAATTAATAAATAAAACATTAACGATAAATAGAAAGACTCTAGACGCAATACCGTGCACTAACAGACACTGTAACACCCCGACCAAAGGCGGATTATACATCGGGGCGCCACATATTGTTTCATTACTCGTGACACTATTGGGTGTCAATATTTAATAAATACATTCATTCACGCACGCGCAGGGTAAACAAGAGAACATAAATCATAATAAATCAATATATTATAAATCAAAATATTCGAACAGCAATAACTTGTCTTGATACATTTTAATCTAGGTCCAAAAGTAAAAACGTCCTATGTGTCCACAAGCTCCATAACAGCTACTGCAAACCTGAACATGTGTTAAAATAAACGTCAAACACTTGCGTGTTGGTGAGAAATCAAGTTTAATACAATACATAGATAGCAATAAATCTGCGCGCAACACGTGTATGTCTGGTGTTTATCAAGGGTGCAATCAGATTGTGATCAAGCCTAGATAGATCATAGCTCATAGTTCATAGTTCAATCCGTGCTCCCAATTGAGCACAAAAACGAGAAAACATCTGTGCAAGTGTAAACAAAGAAAACCGTAAACGATAGGTCTCCCGTGTTCATCTAATGGATCCATGAAAACTGCGGAATAGGCCGAACAAAGCGGTTAATGATACACACATACAAATAAACAGCCAAGTAAACGTCCTCAACACATGGGATACTGCGCGACTAAAGCTCATAAACAAGTTTAAGACTCTAAGTTTGTATGAACACATGAACATCCCAAAACATTAAAAGCAAAAAGGGATTAGGTACGAGATTACTCACTTGATAAACGATGCGGTGTAAGATAAAGCAAGAACCAACTTTAAACAAGCACAAGTTAACCTATAATTAAAGATTATTGTTTTAACGATCTGTTTTAAGTCTTGATATAAGTTAGCATAATTAAATTATTATATATAATATATATATTACCGGAAAAGCAGGGCAGAACAGGGAGGAAGACGGAGGCAGAGAGGAGGACGGCAGAGAGAGCAAGGAGCAAGAGAGAATAAGAGAGATTAAGTGCTTTGTGTGTGTAGTGTTAGGAAATTAACATTATTATTTATAGGGAAACCCTAGGGAACACAATCCCTAGAAAAAGGGGAAAAGATCTCAAAAAGCAAAAGATTCCAAAAGCAAAAGATATCAAAAGATATGGCAGCTGCAGGGAGCAAGATAAAGCTGTCAGGGAACAGTAAAAAGGCATGGGAGAGGACAGATAAAGTTACTGGTTAAAGCATGGAAAAGCAGATCTCAAAAGATAATGTCAGTCACTTTTTCTACCAACCAATGGGGTTGGTACGCATGCTGCGCCGAAAGTAACTATTCAGACATTAGATAGGTTAGGTCAACAGCTCAGAAGAAAAGACATTACAACAGCAAACGGCTAGAATAAACAGAAGATACAAGGGTTAAGCGCGGGAAGGCTGAGTGCGCGAGCGCGAAGGCTGGCACAACAATCCTTAGCGCACTGCGGGAAGAATCACAAATCCTTAGCGTGCTGCGTGAAGAACTAGAATTCTAAGCGCATCGCGGGAAGAACATACATTCTTAGCGCATTGCGGGAAGAACATACATTCTTAGCGCATTGCGGGAAGAACATGCATTCTTAGCGCGCTGCGAGAAGAGTTCTCTTCACGCATCGCAGGAACAAGATGTCTTCACGCAGGCTTCCATGTAAGGAGTCTGGCGCGTGGAGCTGCAGACATCCTTAGGCGGGAAGAACCAAAGGACAAGCAAAGAGTTAGAAGAAAAAGAGGGAAACAAGGCGGAAAGAGAGAAGGAGAGGGACGGGACGGCGGAAAGAAAGAGAGAGAAAGAGGCGGGAAGGAAAAGTATATTATTATTATTAAAAGTAAAATATAAGTATAAATAAATATTAAATCATAAAAGAAAGAGATCGGGTCAGAGAAACGGGTACCTGGGTCGGGTCGGATCGGGCAGATGTCACAGACACCCCCTCGTCTTGAGCTCTTTGTCTTTAACTTATTTGAAGCGCTTGGACTGCCAGTCTCTACAACTATGAATTCCATGTTCATGACACACACGAACGACTCGTTGGAATTGCATAGCCAGGTCGTAATCTTCTTGGTGTTCGATCAAAATCTGCTTCCTATGTAGCACATCATTGTCTGTCTCTGATAAATTAACCAACCACATCGGGTCGATTATCTTGATGAGCTCACTCTGCAATCCTCGACCACGAACAATAACGGCCTCGCCAGTACGATTGTCATAGTACCAACGGTTGAAAGACAGATAAATATCTTGAGGCATTGTCTTCACAGGAACCTTTTTCATCGTCTTTGGCGGCTTCACTTTCAAGAAAAGTTTCTTCCAGCCGGTCCTTGGATCAATCTCGTCAATGTGCTTACGTCTTGGGACCTGGGGCTTGAAGAATTTGAAACCATGATTGACCTCGAACAGTAAGTGTTGATGAAACCACTCAGCCGTTCGGTAACCCCCACGATTGATAAAGGACGTCTCGCGAGGGTACGTACATCCCAACGCGGTAGAGTTAAAACATCCATTATCCTCTCGTAATACTGGACACCCTTTTCCCACTTGACTATACATACTTCAAGGTCAGAATCATAAGCCCATGAAACAATATCACCGTGTACCTTTGAAACAGTCTTGAAGGTAGTCACCTGATTCGCCTCAACCCAAGCAGCAGCAGTATCTTTTTTTTCTTGATCTACATAACGATAAGCACTAAAAATTTTACCCACTTTATGACGTTTGAACCATCTTTCTACGTCCTCATCAGTCACTTCTTTGAATGAGGGTACTGTTCACTGCACAACCTTTTCCAATTCATCCTCAGTCTCTTTAATTACTTCTTCATGAAATACCGGAACACCTTGATCAACGTTTGCGTGTTGATACAAGTCCGGGTACTCTTCAGCAGTCACATCCTCCATCTCAATCTCCTCGTTCTCATAAATAAAATCCGTATTCATAAACAACGGATCAACTTCCAAATCTTCCTCAGTTATCACTTCGATATCGGGCTCAGTCTCTAAAGCAGTCAACTGATCGTCATTCAGCCCAAGCAGAATCGAAATCTGCTCCCGTGTCAAGGATCTAACCACAAACTCACCAACCTCTATCTCATCTCTGTTTACCACACTACGAACCATCCCTGATCCATCAACAAATATCACTGTGTTAGCTGCAATCATTTCAATTGGCTTGGCAACTGTTGGATCTTGATAAATAATATCTGCTTGCTCGAATCATCACCGCCACTAACACCTGCACCAGAGGATGAACCATGCGATTGTTTAGGCTCACCTCCTGCATCAGACTCGTCAGGATCATCATCGTCATTTTTGAGTTTCTTGAGGGCATCTTCTTTACAAGTTAATTGTAAAATCAACTCTTCTTGTTCCTTTAATTTCACCCCCTGAGACTCAACAATCGTACGCAACGACTTAGTCTCCTTCTGACAGAAAGAAATATAACTCATCATTCGTCGTTGATTCTCCTTGAGTCGTTCTTGAGTTTGACAGTCAACTGCCATTTGATTTTCATATAGATGTAGCAGATTTAGCAGCATTTCAGTTTGACGACCTAGTGGCAAGTTGTATACGGATGGATGAACAGGTTGAACAGATCCTTGAGGCCGAGTAATTATCATGAATGAGACATCACTAGGAGGAGGTAGAGGAAGAGTAGTTGTTGGCGGAGGAGGAGGTCTCATTGATGTAGTAGAAGATACTGTAGACAATGCAGCAGGAGGTCTCGGTATCTCGGTTAACGCCATTTGAGGAATAAGACCGAGCCTCTCGTGTGACACCAACGTCGTCGTTAAAGTAAGCATCGGAGTGCTAGTAGTTAGCGGCACCGCCGAGCTTTGAGGAGTTGATTGACGTGGTGGTGGGGTTCCAATGATTACCCCAGCCCCAGCAGACACACGGGGCTTCTTTGATGGTTCACCAATAGCTACAGCATTACCCTTTCTTTTTCTTTCCACTGAGCTTTCATGGTGGCAGCTAGAGCAGCATCGACTGCATCTTGTTGTTCTTTAAGAGCTCGTTCACCAGCTCCACCAGCACCATCATTCCCATCATTATCACCATCATCATTGTTCCCACCTTCTCCCCCTTCACGCTCGGAATCCGAATCATCGTGGATCCAGCGCTCATTAGGAGGACATACATAATCCGGATTGATTATATGACCAATCATCCGTTTGTCCTGTGGCTTTTCCTTTCTATAAATTAACATACGATGTACCATTTCAGCTTTCATATGTTCCATATCAAGAACATCGTTCACCAACGTTCGATCAATCACCAAATTCGGAATCAAATTCTAAATAATTAGCTGTAAAAAGCGAGGATATATCAAGAACTTCTTTGACTGTAGAGTTTGCTGAACCTGCTATTTCAGATGATCAAAGATGAGTTCTGAGTAGTTGAGGGGCTTGTTCAGGATTAGGGCAACAAACGCCGACTGCAAACTTAGGCGACACTCATCAAACCCACCGCGACGTCCACTCATACAATGAAGTAGAACATGCAACAGATACTTGTATGGTGGACGCAACCCATTCTTGTTCAGCATAGATTTACAAATATCACCACCATAGTTCAAGCGTGTGAATAAACCTCTAACCAATGTCCTGTTAAATTCACTCGGGTTATCATCATTATCGTCAAATTGAAGTACCCGACGAATGACCTCAACATCAATCGTAATTGGAATCTGATTGATTGTAGCTCGAACCCATTTATCTGCCTCAACATATTCCGCCGTGTTCCAAAATTCCCTGATTATACTAAGATACACTTTAGGTTTAGCAGTGATTGCATAGTGTATCTTTGAACGTCGTAAGAAAGTCAACATAGCTCCAAACGTTTCCAAATCAGTCACATCTTGATCAACATAAGCACTGTTGGTGCATAAATGTCAGTAGTTCATAGTCTAGTGTCTGTAATCGAGTCTGTAATGTTATTTATGTTTTTTGTTTAAGCGAAGTTGTTAACAAGTTCGCCTAGGCGAACTTGTTGAACAAGCGAAGTTATGGACAACTTCGCCTGAACATATCAGGCGAAGTTGTCGTGTATTTATACTAGGTTACGGCTTAGTGTTAAAAGGTTAATCGAGTTGATCTAAGCTGGTTTGAGTTCATTGTATCGTGAGGACGAGAGTCTGTATCAGTGATTCATATCACGTGAGTTCAGTTATTAATATATAACGTGTTTCGGTTTATTCGTGTGTGTTTGTTTGATTTGCTTTCTACGCTCGTAACGATCTACGCAGGGATTCCGCACCTGAGTAGACCGAGATATCTCGTGTGATCCGTCCAGGGAACCTACAATTGGTATCAGAGCATTTGCTCGATTGTGTGGTTCGGGATATTCACGCGGGTGTAGAAATCGTCCCGTTTTGACTATTCGCGGGGACGTGTTTTCTGTGTTTTTGATCATTCTTACCTCCTACCATCGTGTTCAAGCCTTTACACCGTCAAAAGCCTCGTTAAAATCCGATTTACAGATCTGCAAATCTTCCGTGTTCATCAGGCGAAGTTGCCGTCACTGTGCGTAGGGTTTCGGCGAAGATATAAGGTTAAGCGAAGTTATCCGCAACTTCGCCTACCTTCTCAAGTTCGCCTAACTCAAGCGAAGTTCTCTACAACTTCGCCTACCTCTTAAGTTCGCTTACCTCAAGCGAAGTTAAGAATCAGCGAAGTTAATCAGCAGTGTTATCAGCGAAGTTCTTCAGCGAAGTTCTCTACAACTTCGCCTACTTCAAGCGAAGTTATCCGTAACTTCGCCTACAGTACATTAATATAAAGAAAAAAATTAATTTTTCACGTTTCTTACTTTTCGGGAAAGATGTCGTCGATCAACATCTCTGAGTTAGTGAAGATGGAAGTTGAAGCAGGGTCAGCTACCAAGGCCCCAAGATTGCTGAAGGGAACCGATTTCGTTGCATGGAAGGATCGGTTCACACAATACGTTAAATACCAAGATGCGAAGATGTGGGTATGCATCCAGGATGGTTATATTCCACCAGTTATGGAGTATGAAGGTCGTGATCAAATTAAAAAGTATAGTAAAATGGAAGAAGAAGAAAAAAAGATGTATGAGGCCGAGAGCAAGGCTCATGCTGCTATTACTATGGCTCTTCCTCAAGAGATCCTTCATACGTTCAGAAAGTATACGTCAGCAAGAGAGCTTTGGGAAGCTCTTGAGAACAGATTTGAAGGGAATGTAGGAATCCGTGCTTCAAAGATAAAATTGCTCAAAACCCAGTTCTCAGTCTTCAAGTATTTGAAGAATGAATCCTTAGATGATATTATCACTCGATATTACCATCTGATGACTGAATTGAGCAACTATTCAATTTCCTACCGAGAAGAAGAAATAGTTGAGAAGCTTCTAGATGCTCTCCCACCAAAATGGGAGATGTACACTGTGCTGATGAGGGAAGACAAAGACTTTCCCACATATGATCTAGAAACGACAGTCAACAAGCTCAGAACCTTTGAGCTTAACATGGTCAGAAAAGAGACACCTATGGATCAGGTTCAAGATCCAGGTATGTATGGAGCTAAAGTCAACACTAGCTCAGGATCGAAGACTGAATCTGCTGCCTATTACACAAAGGGAGAGTCGGGCCCCAACTCATCACATGAGGGGCATGTGTCAGTTAACACAAATGGGGATGTTTGCTATGTAGCAGCTGGATCGAGTGGTTCTCAACCCCCAGGTAAGCAAGAGTAGTTGCTCTCCAAGTTCTCCCAGCAACAACTACTCCAAGATGCCTATGAGTGTCAAGTCTGCTGAAGAGCAGTTTGGTCTCTATGCTTCTTTCATTGCTTCCTATGAGAACTACATTCAAGGGAAGGTTGTTGATCCAGCTATGTTGGATGAAGATTACGATCAGATTGATGCTGACGATATGGAAGAAATGGATTTACAATGGCAAATGGCCATGATCGTGAGAAGAGTAAAAAGGTTTATGAGAAAGACGGGAAGGAAGTTTGTCGGTGGAAAGCCGGGGTTTGACAAGGCAAAGGTGAGATGCTACAATTGTCAACAAAACGGTCACTTTGCAAAGGAATGCAGGCATGAGCGTGTAGAACGAAGTCAGGGCAGGTCTACACAGCAAAGTGGAGGTTCTAAAGATTATAGTGCGATGATGTCCAGAGAAGATGGTGAATACAACTGGAACCTGCTGTCTAAAGAAACTTTTGAGCAGGCAAATTTGGCAAAGGTAGAAACTGAAGAAAGTGAGAAGGTTACCGGAGAGGAAAAAGCTCTTATGGCAGACGTTAATGACCAGCTCTCCGAGGTATGTTCTAAACTTACATGCTCTAAATGTGAAAACTTGTCTGAGCAATTAGCAACTATAACCGATCAGTATGTTAGGTTGGATGCTGAATTTAAAACTTTAAAAGAAGATCATCACTTTATTAAATCAAGAGAAAATAATTATAAAATTAAAATAAAAGCTTGTGAAAAATATGTTAAAAGTCTAAAAACAAAACTTGATGAAAAAATTGAAGTGATTGATTTAAGCTATGAAGTTTTGGAAGAAAAGACCAAACTAAATGCTGAGAGAGAAAAACAGATTGCTGACCACCAGGTGAAAGTGGTGGAACTGAATCGAAAACTGGAGCAGTTCAGAAATTCCTCTGCTATTCTTGATCACCTTGTTAGTGATCAAGGTTCCTCTGTCAAGAGGGGAGGAATCGGTTATCATGAGGTTCCACCACCGTACAATCACAATTACACTTTTAACCCTAGTGTTCAGAAATCTGTTGACTTTGAGGTTGCTTAGACAGTGCCAATTAAAGTAACTGTTAAAGAACCAAATGTTAGTAGAGGCGAAACAAGTTCGCCTGTTTCAAGTGTTGAAATTTCTGATCAAAGTCCAGTCTCGTCAGATTCGGATAAGTCATCCGAGTCTGGTAAGGCAAAAGAGGAGGTTGTGTTACCCAAGAGTGGAGAAAAAGGTAAAACAAATAAAAGGAGTACTCCACTAAACCTGTACGTCCCACCATATGTGAGACGAACGGGCGGTAATATAGCCTCGACATCTAAAACACCTGTTGATAAAAAGGTTGAACATAGGTGTTGTTTTAGGTGTAATCAAATGGGGCACCTAGTTGCAGATTGCCCTCTGAAGCAGCGATTCAGAGGTGTAAGGCCTACTAAAGCTGAGAATAAACCTAATAGTAATTATCATGCTGCTAAAAATGAAAACCACTTAAAATTCAAAAATGTGACTAATTCAGGTTTTCACAGAAACAAATCTCAGTTTTACACTGCTAATAACCAAACTACAAACTATACTTCTTTCAATTCACTAAGGTTTGGTAGGCCTCACAATCAATTTACAAGGAGGTATCCTAGTAGGACTTACAGGAATTATCAAGATACTAACTTTGGAAAGCCAAAGTTTGGGATGTATAGATCCAAGACCAATTGGTCTTGGGTCCCTAAATTCTAATCTTTTGCTTTATTGTGCAGGAACAGTTGAACAGGGCTGCCAACAATCTTTGGGTTGTAGATAGCGGCTGTTCCCGGCACATGACGGGTAACAAATACTTGTTACACGATTTGAAACCTGTTCAATAAGGGAGAGTGAGCTTTGCCGGTGAAAGTGGTGGCAAGATTACTGGAATAGGAATGGTGTCAAATGGAAAGATGACTTTGGTGAAGGTTAACTTTGTAGAAGAATTGAAGCACAATCTGCTGAGTGTGTCGCAGATCTGTGATAAGGAGTACACCGTTCATTTTACAAAGAATGAGGCGATTGTGTTGAAACCTGGTTTTCAGATACCAGAGGAGTGGATTGTGATGAAGGCTCCACGTGAAAGAAATACATATATTATGGATATGAGATCAACTGAAATGGCCACGGCAGAATCATGCCTTATGACAAAAGCGAGTGAAACAGAGTCCGAATTGTGGCATAGGAGAATGGGCACATTCATCTTCGGAAGATGAACCACATTGTCAGGAATGGACTTGTGCTGGGCGTTCCCTTGAAGAATTTCAATTTTGAAGATAAATGTATAGCGTGCAAGAAGGGAAAGCAGCACAAGAAATCCCATCTCACCAAGAAAGTCAATTCAATTGCCAGTACTCTGGAATTGCTTCACATGGATCTCTTCGGTCCCGTGAATGTAAAAAGTCTAGGAGGAACTTCTTATTGCTTGGTGATCACTGATGACTACTCACGATATTTGTGGGTGTATTTCCTGAAATCAAAAGACGAAACGGCTCAGATGGTGAAGAATTTGATTACCAAAGTTGAGAACGTTATGGATAAAAGGGTTAAGTTCATCAGGAGTGACAATGGAACGGAGTTCAAGAATTTTGAGATGGAGATCTTCTGCCTTCAGAGAGGGATTGAACACCAATACAGCGCTCCGTATACACCGCAACAGAATGGAGTGGCTGAAAGGAAGAATAGAACATTAATTGAAGGAGCCAGAACTATGCTGGCTGATTCAAAGCTTCCTGTGGTGTTTTGGGCTGAAGCTGTTGCTACAGCCTGTTATGTTCTGAATAGAGTCTTAACTGTTAAAAGACTTGGTAAAACGTGTTATGAGCTTATGCATGGGAGAAAGCCCAACTTGAGTGGTCTTGAACCATTCGGGTCCCCTTGTTCGATTTTGAAGACAAATTCTAAATTTGGTGAAGTAGCCGATGAAGGAATCTTAGTCGGTTATGTTGTTGGGACTCCCAACAGACGTGTCTTCAATACATCGACCAGCAAGGTTGAGGTGGTGTGTAACACCGATATCACAAGTTACCAACCGCCAAAACCTAGCAACAGACCTGCTGAGTTTTTCGACTATGTTAAACTTTTTAAGTCTTTTAACATACCGTATTTGGATATTGCTGAAGAAGAAGAGAGAGTTGCTACGAAGATGATCCTTGATGAGGAAGAAAACCTATTGCAAAGACAGCTGATCGATAAATGTTAACCTTCCTCATCAAATGCTTTCGATACCCCTGCTACCTCGACTGAAGAAGAATTTTTCAATCCATTTCACTCTCAGCATGAAACAACCATTGACGAGCTCTCTTCTAACTTGGAAGACAATTTGCATGTCGGTTCTGTTCCGACCACGAGAATTCATAAAGATCACCCTTTGGAGAATGTGATTGGTGATGTGTCCTCCGGTGTACAAACAAGACGTAGCTTGAATGAGCACACCTGTGTTTACACAAGCATCAAGGAGACAGGGATAATCAACGAATGCTTGTACACCTGCTTTATCAGCCAGATTGAACCGAAGAATTATCAAATGGCTCTCAAGGACAGCTCGTGGGTCGAAGCTATGCAAGAAGAGTTGGCTCAATTCAAGAAAATGGAAGTTTGGACTTTGGTTGAAAAACCGAAGCATGTGCATGCGATAAGCACAAAATGGGTGTTTAAGTGCAAGAGAGATGAGAAAGGGATTATCATAAGAAATAAGGCGAGGCTAGTCGTTAAAGGTTTTAATCAACAAGAGGGGATTGATTATAATGAAGTGTTCGCTCCTGTCGCAAGGTTGGAAGCCATTAGATTGTTTTTGGCATTCCCTGCTTATAAGAAGATGAAGGTATTTCAGTTGGATGTGAAGAGTGCGTTTCTGAATGGGAAAGTTGATGAGGTAGTTTATGTTGAGCAACCTCCGGGTTTTCCTGACCCAGACTTTCCTGATCACGTGTACAAGTTAAGCAAGGCATTGTATGGACTACATTAGGCACCTCGTGCCTGGTATTCAACTTTATCAGATTACTTGCTTGAAAATGGGTTTGAAAGAGGGAAGATAGATAGCACATTGTTCGTTAAGAGAGAAGGAAGCGACTTCCTGCTGGTGCAAGTCTACGTGGATGACATTATCTTTGCTGCATCTAAAGTCTCCATGTGTCAGGAGTTTGAGGCCGTCATGAAGAAAAGGTTTGAAATGAGTGCTATGGGTGAACTAACTTTCTTTTTAGGATTGCAGGTTGATCAGAAGAAGGATGGGATGTTCATTCATCAGACCAAGTATGTCCATGATGTGCTCAAACGCTTCAAGATGGAGGACAGCACTCCATTCGACACTCCAATCTGCGTCAATCACAAATTGGGTGCTGAGTCAGACGGTGATGCAGATGTGGACCCAACTCAGTATCGGGCTATTATAGGTTCTTTAATGTACTTAACTGCTTCTAGGCCTGATATAATGTTTGCTGTTGTCTTTGTGCTCGTTTTCAGGCAAACCCAAAGGAATCTCACATGAAGGGTGTGAAGAGGATCTTGCGGTATCTCAAGGGCAAACCGAAGCTGGGGTTGTGGTACCCGAGAGGAGGAGACTTGGAGCTAGTCGCTTACACAGATTCTGATTATGGAGGGTGCAATCAGAGTCGGAAGTCAACAACTGGAGGATGTCAGTTTCTTGGTGGCAGATTGGTGTCGTGGCAATGCAAGAAGCAGACTTCAGTCGCAATTTCAACCTGTGAAGCAGAATACATGGCAGCATCCAACTGCTGCTCCCAGGTTCTTTGGATTCAACAACAATTGCGCGACTATGGTCTGAATTTCTTACTTACACCTATTTGCATTGATAACACAGCTGCTATCTCAGTAACTAACAATCCCGTGAAGCATAGTAAAACTAAACATATTGACATACGTCATCATTTTATACGGGATTGTGCTGAGAAGAAACTGATTATGCTTGAAAAGGTGGATACGCTTGATAATTTCGCTGATCTTTATACTAAAGCGTTTGACAAAACAAGATTTCAAAACCTTATCGAGCTGAATGGGATGATCAATCCCGAGTAACCATGCTTTTCATGTTATATTTAAAAAAAAAAAAAAAAAAAAAAAACGTAACTATCGCTTAAAATATGTGGTTACCTCAGTTTGAAGGACTTGTCTTCGGATATGTTTTGGTCCTCATTTTCTACTTGTAGATTTTGAGGATAGCCATTAACCAGATGACTGAAAGTGACCGGGGCGGTTTATGATGAGTTTTCATTCTTTCGCTTAAAATTAGTCGATCATATTAATTAGTTAGAAGGACACATACTAGTATGTGGTCGGTCCAGCTGATCCATTGGATCTTCGGGATAGCCGTTTACCTGAAGACTTTGTTTTGGTCGGGGCGATTAATGTTAAAATTTTTAAAGGGAAATGAAATTATTTTTCAAGTCTACTACTTCGTAAGAAGTTCGTTAGCTATGTTTAACAGAAAATTGATCCAACCTTGGAAAATGATAGATATACTGATTCTGTGTGCTTAACTAGTGAAGTTATTAGGCTTAAAAGGCTTTAGGACAGTTATTGTATGTCATGGTAGCTTTTTATGGTGCGTAAAAGTAGATGTGATACAAACTAAATCTACTTGATTTTACGTGGAAACTCCTTACGAGTTTTGCATGTCTTCATATATATCTTTTCGAATGATAGGCAGAAAAGCGATTACCCAGTCATACACGAGCCCGTAAGTGTTCTGATTCCCGTGAAGACAGCGTTTCAAGAAACTGCAGTGATCCAGATTCGGGACTTGCAGTTGGTTACTACTCTGAAGTCTATGTAAAAGTTTATCATAAAAAAAAAAAAAAAAAAAAAAAAAAATATTATGAGTTATTGAAACATTCTAGAGTTCAACATATCAAGACTTCTTAATCATGGAGTAAGAAAGAGAACGGGAAGGAGATGAAGAGTAATTACAAACTTAATCAGACACTAAGGGTCGAAGTCAATTCGGGGTGACTTGGGGAAAGCCAAATATGCTTTGAGAATAGATAGGAGACATCATAATCTTTGAGTTGTTGCCCATTTAATTTTTGAGATTAATTGAACTTAACTCGTATCACAGAAACGATGAAAACCATCTTAAGTTATTTACCTGCCTACAACCTGTTTCCTTCTGTCATAATACAGCTAAACACGGATCTATGTGACAGTCACGTAGTTAGTATGATTCCTGTTAGGATCTTTTCTTAAACGTAGCAGTCCCTATCGAGACTGAAATTTGATCCCTTGTACTTTAATTTTTTTTTTTTAAAAAAAAAAAAATGTTTTTCGTACTTAGGTAGTTTATGATTTTATAACTGGTTACTTGGACTTGATCGTGTTATTTAATTCTTAAAGGGAAGTTTTAAAAGTAAATTGCAAAATGTTCAAATTATAAGGGTTGATTTTATAAATATAGGCGATGTTGTTGAACAGGCGAACTTGTGAGTAACTTCGCCTAGGCGAAGTTAACCGTAACTTCGCCTGTATAACTTCGCCCCTATATAAGGATTTTCAAGAGTCAAAACTGTTCATAATTTCTAAATCTCAGCGAACTTATTATCGATTTTCACAGCGAACTTATCTCTGATTTTCATACGTTTATCTGTTTCCGATTTCAATCAGTATTCAAGGTGTGTTTGGGTTCTATATCTTATACTCGATGTTCGATGTTGTTAATCCTAGGTTGTTTCGACACCCGGTTAACGACCTCGGACGTTCGAAACCTATACCCGATTTCAAAACTTGTTTTACGTGTTCATGAGCAAACTGATCGTCCGGACTGCCTTAATACCATGTGTTTTAGTCTCCTAAATCGTCAAAATTGGCCGAAACACCAGATTTTCGATTTTTGAATCAAACTCACTGTCGCCGATTCAGTTTCAGGCGAACTTAAGGTTTAGGCGAAGTTATCCGTAACTTCGCCTGATGCTCAACTTCGCCTGAGGCGATGTTGTGGTGAGGCGAAGCTATCATTAACTTCGCCTGGACCTTTTAATTTTTTAAATTATTAGCCGAACTTAAAGATGAAGCGAAGTTGTTCCTACCTTCGCCTCAACTTTAACTTCGCCTATACAGATTTTATCACAACTTCGCACATGGTAACAAGCGAACTTGTGGTACGCCTTAATGTTTATCTAACTTGGTTCGTTTGTTGCAGATATGGCTGCAGTAGCAGGTGCTGGAGGTGCTGGAGGCGATGACGGAGATAACCAGAGGCAATTTTTTCCGGGTCACAATATGTACATTACCTTAGACCCGGAAGCGAGCGGAGTTGAAGACTACCGTGAGATCATCACATTCCTCATTCACTCGAGGATATTCCACGCAATCACGACGACTCTGCCGATATCCTTACCCAATATCGAGGATTTCTGGCAGACGGTGGAATACGATTGCCGTGTTGAGCCCCCGGTTATGCGAGCAACCGTCAACAATCAGGAGGTTCAGTTCTCATCTGAACAAATACGGGTGGCTTTACGTTTTGGAGAGGAGACTCGGGACGACCCAACTGACTTTGTGGCTCCGTTTCGTGATGGAGCATTCCTACGAATGGGATATTCTGGTCCCTTGGGCGATACCCAGAGACGGAAGGGGTTCCTGCTCGATCAGTGGCGCTTCCTCATGCACGTCATGATTGTGTGTATGTCTGGGAGGAAGGCGGGTACTGACGGAATGGGTGCGACCATGCAGTCAGCAATGACTGCTCTGACTTATAACAAACGTTATAGCTTTAGTCAGATGGTCTTTTATGAGATCGACAGACAGAGGAGGGCGATGGCTCGTGAGCGGTTCATAATGTATCCAAGATTCATCCAGATGATCTTGAACCATGTGGCTCCAAATTTGCCTCAACGACGCCCAATACGATACGTGGAGAGTGTGAGCAAACGTATCTTTGCTCAATGCCGTACTTCGAGTGCGAGGAGCAAGCCTGAACTTCGTCCAAGGCATACTCCACTCTTTGGGTTCTTAATAAACCCGGGGTATGTGCCAGCTCGGGGGGATGAGTTCAGAGACCCTCAACCACAACAGGCAGGAGCAACTCGAGATGTACCTACTGTGCCTGTGGTGTCGGCTGAGGAGGATGTAGACCTTGATGCTGCATTTGGCGGCCAAGGATTCTTCGACATGGACCGTTTTGATCCACAAGAAGTGGTGCAGGTCTCTGCTGCACAGGTTCGGGAAGTGAATGTTACTAGAGCAGCTACGACGGTGGCTGACTCAGATCTTGATGATGTTATGGATGAGGCGAGAAGGATGATGGTGAGACGAGAAAGGACGTTAGGGAAGAGGAAGAGGACAGTTGATGATACTGAGTCAGAAGAAGAAGAAGAAGAGGATATTCACAAGCTGATTAGACGATCAAGACGTGAAAGGACAGGTGCAGGTATGGGAGCTGGAGAGACTTCAAGAGTTGTACGTTTTGCTCCATCCGCACTGTCAGGTATGTCGATTGTTCCTACTTCTGTACAGGTTACAAGCGCTGCGGATGTTCCCGTGGTGGCTACATCAGCTGTCGGCATCCCATCCATCACACTACAGACGACGACTCCGGAGATTGTGTCGTTACCACCTCCAACGCTTACTCCTTCAGAGGTGGTGGCACAATTTGTAGAGTCTACCGTCGTTGCAACTGCAGGGTTGTCGGTCACGATACCACCTGCGGTTACGTCCACAACTACTTCTGATGTCCCGGTTACATTCGAGATCCCTGCTGAGTATACTCAAGACACATCTAACATGAGGTTTGATTTCGATGCAACCCTCTCAGACTCGGAGAGAATAGCTGCACTTGAACGGGTCGTGGCAGAGCAATCGAGGATAAACTTTAACCAGACCCAGGCTATTCAGCACCTTGTAGCAGAGAATCAACTACAGTCGTCCCTCCTGGTTGAACATGGGAGAATTATAGATGCTATGAAGGAGTTCTTGGCATCTCAGGGGGAGACAGGCTGTAGAGGCGACGAGTTAAGGACAAAGAAGAGAAATGACAAAGACGATGATCCCAATGCATCGAAAGGTGCAGGTGGTGAGTTGCCAAGAACTACTTAAGCTCTTGGGACTTCCACAGCTCAGGGGGAGTCTGCGGGTGCAGTTGGTGGTGATGAGGTGGTGATGGTTGATGATGATGATGATGTGATCGATGCGTTGAAAGAATTGGATGATGATATGCTATAGGATGATGTGATGTTTGATGATGATGTGCTGCCTATTGAGGAGATTGAGAAGATTGGAGCACAGATTGTGATTGAAGATGAGATTGAAGAAGGTGAAATAATTGAAGAAAATGTTGAACACGAGATCCCAGATGTTGAGAAAGCCGATATGGGTACTGAGATGGAAAGTGATGAGACTGAGTGGGAGGAGCAGCCTAGGTGGAAGGAAGGCTGTGCTCATTGGTTTATTAAAACTAAGAAGCCTGCTGTTCCAACCATGTTCAAGAAGAGTTATAATATCAAAGGCTATGCTGAGTCGAAGAAAGGAATTATTTGTTGGCTATATGATGAACAGATAAAGTTGTTTGTGGTGAAACGTTTTGATGGGATTCAGTATTTTAAAAGAACGTTGAGATCTCTCAATACATTTCCTGAATGTGAGGTGAAGGATTTGGCTAGATTGGGGCTGATCAATAGAAGCGACGACAACATGGCCAGGGTTATTGGGAAGATCGTGTGGAAAGAAAGCATAAAAGAGAAGAAGTTTGAGTTATTAAAGCCACAGAAGGGAAAGCTAGTGGAAGATAAAGAAAGGGGGATGAGAGCAGATGCAAGCCATGGATGGTAATGAAGTACAAACCGATTCGATGCATTAAGGAGGTTCCAATGAAGATTATGCCTCAAGATGTGTTGAAGAATCTTAAATGGTGGTATGTTGATTGCCAGACTGCTGAAGCCGTGATGGAAGACGAAGACGAACAAGAAGTGCTGAGGGTGTATGATCCGATGCATCTTGTTAACTTATCGAAAGCTGATCTGCAAGTGTTGAATGAAAAGAAGATATTCTATATTCCTGCTTGGAAAGACGAAGCGAGGAAGTATCAGCGAGTAGTCACGGTATGTGTTAGAGAAGTAGTGCATGCGTGAAGATTACAAGACAAGCGCTTAAAGATCAAGATATGAAGCTACTGCCAAGGGGGAGTCTGTTGGTGCATAAATGTCAGTAGTTCATAGTCTAGTGTCTGTAATCGAGTCTGTAATGTTATTTATGTTTTTGTTTAAGCGAAGTTGTTAACAAGTTCGCCTAGGCGAACTTGTTGAACAAGCGAAGTTATGGACAACTTCGCCTGAACATATCAGGCGAAGTTGTCGTGTATTTATACTAGGTTACGGCTTAGCGTTAAAAGGTTAATCGAGTTGATCTAAGCTGGTTTGAGTTCATTGTAACGTGAGGATGAGAGTCTGTATCAGTGATTCATATCACGTGAGTTCAGTTATTAATATATAACGTGTTTCGGTTTATTCGTGTGTGTTTGTTTGATTTGCTTTCTACGCTCGTAACGATCTACGCAGGGATTCCGCACCTGAGTAGACCGAGATATCGCGTGTGATCCGTCCAGGGAACCTACAAGCACAAATGTTGTGCTTTTTATCAAACGGCAATAAGATTACTTCAACTTGTTGATCGTGTTGTTGTGGTTGTCCTTGTGGAGGTTGATTTTGTTGTTCTTGATCAGCCATGTTTTACTGTATAAGTAAAACCGAATATGAGAATAGATATCAAAATATATAATTAAAAGATATGTGTAATTAATCTAGTTACGCGTATTAGATGATTTAAATCCTTTAATTAAATTAAATGAATATTAAAATTAATTTATTTAATAAATGTCATTCGTTGGGAATCACACTGATTCGTTACAAAAAGATAACGAATCAGGCGATTCGCTATCAAGTAAATACCTTAACGAACTAAACATAGCGAATTACTATTTAATTTTGACGAACTAGACTCTAGTTCATTATATTTTAAGCGAATCCATATCTGATTCGTATAACATCTTATTCGCTTAGCTAGTTCATGTAAAATCTTAACGAATTGGACACGAAACAGTCCCAATTCGCTAAGACTAACGAATGGTCATTATTAAGACTTGTTCTTTGACTTCACAAAGTCAAGGTCAAAATTAGGATGAACATAGATAGTCAACAATATGAACTCGGGAACGATTCGGCCATAACTATTGTCGAATCATCGCAATAATGAGCTCGGAGTACTCAGAATTACGTTCGTAATCGAAGATGAATGAGATTAAGACTCAAAATCTCTAAGTACATAAGTTAGAGGAACCTACTGTAAACACCAATAACACAACACTATAATTAACCCGGCAAACAACAATAAAATCATGATTAAAGCCCACCAAGGGTATCGGAATATGATTCTGATCACAATGACATCAAAATCATATAGTTATTAACATAAATTATACACAAATGGATTTCAAAACTTCGGAAACCCTTAAACTCTTAAAAGTTCATAATTTAACTATCAACTCATAGCCATTTTTGACGAAAATTATATCGCCATGATCGGCTATACCTTAGAAACTCAAATATATCCTTGAAATATCCAAACAAGAAAGTCGAGATTTCAGAGAAAATTTGAACAGGGTTTCTTAAAGATGAAGGAAGAAGGCGAACAGTGGAAGACTGTTCGTTTTCTTGTCTTATATAACATTGCACGCAACCCGAGGTACAGCTTGTACGAATCAGACGATTCGTTTAAATTAAAGTTAACGAATTAGCCCATTCGCTAACTCAATTCGTTACCTTATGTTGGCGAATCGCTACTTGATTCGTTAAATTAAAGGTAGCGAATCAAGACATGATTCATGTCATGATTCGTTAAATATGCATAACGAAGGGATGATTCGTTACAGAGTGCGGAAGCGAATTAGGTTAGCGAACCAGAAGCTAGTTCGCTAAAGAATCACCTAGTTTGTTATCCATAAATAACGAATTAGATTATAATTAAAAAATCTTTTATTTAATTTTAAATTAAATAATTAAATAATTAAATAAAATTAGGTTATCGAGAAACCTTTTACCCCGACAACCAAATACCTTAAAAACGTTTCAGTTTTCCGAAACATAACTTAAAATTATTTAAGTATTTTGTACAAAGAAGACGAACATATTTTTGGTATTTTGTAAAAATTTAAAGAATGTATTTACAAAAAAATATCCGGTCCGTTAAAAAATAGACAATCTTTTTGTGTTTTTCAATGATTTTATCAAAAGCAGTACATATTTTTGTATTTTTGTTGAGTTTGAGCAAAGAATCATATTGACCAAATTGCCCTTCCATCACAGTTTTATATTTCAGCGATATTATGACTGGCGATAAGTCGGTCATTGGTATTGTCCACGTAAATCTAATAACTCACATTCAAGTATTGGATCCCGGATTAACAATCGATAACAATAACAGATCTCAGATCTGTGAATATCCGATTAGAACTCTTATTTAAGACATAAATATCATTTGATCGTGGTGATCGCATGACAACCATGTCCTCGGGAATAACATAACCCGGTTTCAAGATAAGACATTCTTTTTCAGTAAATATCGTAGTGTACTTTTTATCACAAATCTGCGATACACTCAATAAGTTATGATCAACCTTGTCGCAATAATTCACTTTCTCAAACGTAATGTGACCATTTGAAACTTCACCTTCTTGTGTGATCATGCCCCCAGAATTCCCTGCAAATGCTATATAACCCCCTTGAATATTTCTCACATTTGATAAGAGGTTGAGATTTCCAGTGATATGACGAGAACATCCGCTATCCATGATCCAGTTTTTACCAGAAATGGTCTTGGATGAACCCTACACGCAAACAAAAGTGATTAGTTCAAAAAGGCAGCCCAGGCCTCAGTCTTAGGCACCTTTTGGTTTTCTCTTTGATCATTAACTTTAACAGGTTTCAATTGTTGTTCAGCCACTTGTGAATAAGTTACTTCTTCCTAGACTTTCGTCTTAAGTAAGCTGCCTGAACAATGTTTGAATTCTTGTTTTGACATATGGGTTCAGTTGGAACGAATTTAGGTTTCACTTGACCGTGTGTCTCATTGACATGAAGAACCTTCCGAGGATTCACCTTAGAGTACAAAATATGAGTATCATCAGCATACGACACAGGTCGTTTCAAAATCTCCTTGACCAATGGAATTGGCTTAGATTTGTCCTTGATAAAAGGATGAAGATTCTGATAGTTCTGCTGACTACAATTCCTCACAACATGACCTAGTTGACCACAAAGAAAACAACTTCGCATGTCTACATGATGATGTTGAGAAGTAATTGGAATAAATGATGCAGACGGTTGATGATGACTCACTTTTTTAGTCATGATCTTAGCAAACTCATCAGATAATTCATATTTCTTCTTTAAATAAAAATCTAAATTAGAACAGTTCGAAAAGCCTTTTAGTGTATCTGTCCCAGTTGACTTCACAAAGTTAATTTTCTTAGCTTGTTTTAAAAGTTGTTTTGCCTTAGTAAATGGGGTCAGATTGAACTGATGTTTTTGTTTGAGCATACACACGTTCAAGTTCTTGAACTTTTGAAGTTTCATTGACAAAAACACTCTCAATAAGTTCAGCTTTGATAATACTTATTGGAATATCTTTTTCAGTGAACATCATATCCATTCCCTTTAACTTAAAAACTCTAGCCGATGAAGACTTAGAACTCGGAGGATTAATGAAACGCATTAAGTCCTCGTCAGAAATCTTTGGTTTAACTGACTTCTTTGCCCTCACTGGTTTGGTTTTCACAGTTTCTTCCTTGTTCACTTGAGACTTGAATGAACCATACACAACTTCCTCAAACTCTTGAGGTTCGCAAAGAATATGATTAGAACTAGGAATGTTCTTATTCTTTTGTATTATCTCAGGTTCAAACACATCCTCAATAATCACTTTGTCAACATTTTCAACAAAGACCTTTTTACTTTTCACATAAGGTTTTTGAGGAGCAACTTGAGGTTTGACAATTTCAGGTTTAACCAATTTAGGTTTTTCAGAAATCACAGATTCCTTTTGAATCAAATCCTCTTCTTTTCTTGCAAAAGAGTTAATTTTATAATCATTATGAAAAGGTGGTGGAATTTCAACAAAACCAATACCTTTCTTGGAATCTTTTTGTTTTCCATATACTTCAATAATTTCATTCAACAGAAAAGATGAATTCCTAAATTTCCCCAATTTGTTCTTCAACTCAAGAACCTCATTCTCAAGCTCAGTTATCTTAGAACGATGTTTCAAAATTTCCTGAAACTTTTGGTCATCAATGGTCATTTTCACAGATAACTCGGCTTTGAGATCATGGTTACTTGTCGACAATGCTTCAATCTTTTCTCGAGATCTCCTTTGAGATTCAAGAGATTGTCGATAAGTATCCTTAAGAGAAGCAATTTCTCTTATAAGATTATCATTTTGATTTTTCAATGCTTCTAACTTAGATTTGTTAGATTCACAGTCAACACATGATGCTTTAACAAATGAAGTAGCAGAAATAGAGTTACTAACCTCATTGATCTTGGCCATGCAAGCAAACATTGATTCAGAAGACTTGTCGCAAGAGTCGTCAGAATCAGATCCAGAATCATTATCATAAGACATCTCACTACCAGTAGAATCTTGACAATCTTTATGTAACCCAAACATAGGCAAATTTGCTTGAACATCATTGCATAGTAACCGTTGTGACCAATCGATACCATCTGCTAACATTGCTTGTGTTGTAGAAGAAGATGGTTTCTTTTCAGCATCACTTCCTTGTGGTGTAGAAGCATTTTGACTTTGACCACGAGGTCCAGTGTATTCTTTCCTTGGTTTGTCACATTCCTTCGCGTAATGCCCAAATTCTTGACAATTATAACACTTTACTTTTAATTTGTCAAAACCCAACTTCTTGTTTAAAACTGGAAGATCTTTTCCAGTTCTCTGCATGAATCTTTTAACTTTACGAACGATCATAGCCATGTTCCATTTTAAATCCATGATTTCTAGATCATCTGGATCTATCTGATCATAGTCCTCATCTGTTAAATCACTTGTGGCAATCTTAATACTCACTAAGTTTTCATATGAAGACATAAAAGCCGTCAGAAAAGCAAAGTTTTGCTCAGCTTCCTTCATATTAACACTAGGTGGTGTAGCAAATGGATTGGTATTAGTTGAACTTCCAGAACCACCCGAATTACCAGCAGAATAGAAACAAACTTTTGGATCATTAAACATAGTTGATTCTTTTTAGATTGCAGCATGAGTAAGAAAAGCAGTGATTGGAGAGATCGTCGAACTAAGAGGAATACTTCCACCATAGAAAGCTGGATCTTGATTTTCTTTGGAGGATTTTTAACACTTAAGATCATATTCTCTAGCTTCAATCTTTTGTAGAAATTCAAGTGCCGTCAAGTCTTCATTCACAAAATAGTCATTTTCTTTCAAAACCATTAGAAATATTGAGTAGGAACTTTGAAGCACACTTTTAATAGTGTCAATTTTATCCCTTTCAGAAATTTCCATTTTCATCTTGTCCATTTCAGCAATTAAATGACTAAATCTTGTAGTCATATCTTCAACTGTTTCTCCCTTCAATAGATTAAAGTTTCAAAACTGAAACTTGAACATCACTTTCTTACTCTCAGCTGTGTTTCCCATGCTTCTCATACGCAGATGTTGAAATAAAGACGCACATCTCTTGATACTACCAACTTGATGAAAGATATTTTCTGGTAATGCCATAGTCAAAGTAGAATAGGCTTTTATCTCGATTTCTAAAGCTTTCTTCTCTTCTTGTGAGTATTGATAAACGGCTTTAGGAGTATACCCAATAGTATCATCACCAATCATTGGTGCCACATAAACTTCGTCAAGACAATATGAGCAGTCAAGATGAACAGAACCCAAATTTGCACGAAACCGAGGTTCCCATTTGGCAAAGTAACTGAACTTCATCAAACGTGGACATTTAGAATGTGAACCTATCTCAGTATCAAGTTGCAACATCTGTTGCATCAACATGTTTTGAGACGCTAATGCATACATACCGGCCATTTTTGAAAAATTTAAGTGTTTAACGAATCAAATAGTGAAATAGCTTAACGAATCAGTGAACAATTATAGCGAACTGTGAACAGTTATAGCGAACTGTGAACAATGTTTAACGAATCAACCCTTAATGAAGTTAACACTGATCAGCAACGAAGTACCTTAACGAATGAGGTGAGTGTTTTAGCGAATCAAAAGTCAACTTAACGAGTCAACTTAACGAATCACAAATAAAGTTAATGAATCAACCAAATGGCGAAACAGAAAACGAATGAGATGAAGGTTTAGCGAATCACAAGTCAACTTAGCGAATCATAAGTCAACTTAACGAATTGACCAAACGAATCAAAAAGGATTAGTTTAGCGAATCAGATGATAATCAGTAACGAATCACTAAGAAATGCTTAGCGAATTAATATAACGAATCAGCTACAGTTGATTAGCGAATCACACTATAGCGAATCAGGTTGTTACAACCGTTTGTAACAAACTCTAACACCTTATGCCACGTGGCAAAGGTTGTTATAACACAAATCCCAAGAAGAACACATGTCACACGAATTGGTTAATCTAGTTAACGAACTAGATAACACGAACCAATAACTCACACGAATAGATTAACGAACTAGGTAGCGAAGTAACATAGTTGATAACGAATCACCATGAAACATATAGCGAATCACCAGAAAGAAGATAACGAATTACATTCATCTTCAAATCTTCAAATCTTCAAACAATTTTTCCAGAAATTTTGAAGATTAAACCCAGAAACCCAACAATAACAAATTCGTAATACAACCTCGTTACTCAACCAAAATGCACAAATAACCTACCAAAATCCTCGTAAACCAAATCCGAATCCAATACACATAATCTCGTATCCGATTAACACCTTAAACCAAATCAATTTGACCAAAAACACACCCCTGTTTCGGACTTAAACCGAATCCAAATCCAAAACACACAAATCCAATCCACACAAATCCAATCCACACCTCAATTCCTTTAATCCACACATATCCAATACCTTAACCAACACAAACTCAATCCAAATTATCCATAATTCAATCAATTCAAATCAAAATTGATTCAAAACCAAAGAAAACCGAAAAACTTAATAACAATAACAATTAAAACACCAAATCAAGTGTAATGAGCACCAACAGCTCTGATACCACTTGTTGGATCCCGGATTAACAATCGATAACAATAACAGATCTCAGATCTGTGAATATCCGATTAGAACACCTAAGGATCTAGCTCATAATTAACCTTGATTTAGTGTTATGTATGTGTATATATATCAATATATTAGATGAATAATGTTAAGGTGAAGCTTGAGAGAGAGCAATTACTCAAAAACTCTTTTTCTAAACTCTTATCTTAAAGTGAACAGTAGTTCACTATATATAGAAGGTGACCTGGTTCGCTAACATCCCCTAGCGAACCAGCTTCCCCTTCGTTACATAAATTAACATAACGAATCACCCCCTGATTCGTTAACATCCCCTAACGAATCAGGAGGGAATACATTATAATGTCTTAGTTTGCTAACATCCCTAGCGAACTAGACTTAACCTTAACGAACTAGTTAATAATAAACATTAAATATTACATTAATTAATAAATAAAATATTAACGATAAATACAAAGACTCTAGACGTAAAACCGTGCGCTAACAAACTCTTCAGTATTAAAGAAGTAAAAGATTTTATTTTTTCTTGAAAAAGCTTTTGAGACCAAGCTTTGTAAATTATTAGGGTGATTAAAAACTTGTCTATTATCAAGCTTAAACTTAAGCTTACTTATAGTTGTTAATTGGTCAGAATCAATCATGTAATCTGACTGAAAACCTCTTTCATTTTCACAGAAGTTTATAACTTCAGTATTTTGTTGATATGATTCATCATAATCTTCTTCTATTAGAAAATCTTTATTTTCCATTTTTACATAGTGCAAGGCTTAGTTTTTAAATTATTTGCTGAGCACAAGGCTCTAACATCCTTTTAACTATTCAACTTCTTCTATCCACCCCCATTCTTCTCCAATGCCACAACATATCCAGCAGCAGCCCAAGCTCAATAAAAACCACCGATAACACTTACCATAGGTACATGTGTGTTGTATGGAGTTGTCGCTGATTACGTAGCCGAAAACCTAAAAGGGTCCGGTCCCTCTTTGTATCATTTTGAACCATCGGGACGCCACCGTCATGTCGCTCATCTGCACCTACATCATTGTCATCCCCGCTAGATCTTGAATAATTGGCTACCGACGCTTGTGGCGGCCATCAGACTACTGATATGACTGGAATGACCCTCAGCCATCAAATAACTCTACCATGAATGTAATGCTCACCGCCGCCACCGGCTCCAAGGTATGGCGTTGCCGCATGAACGACCTAGACACTCGACGGTGAAACGGGTGTCAAGCGCCAACGTCTACGTCTTCACTGACTTAAAACAGAGAACTTCATAGTAACTTTACATTATCTATAATAATAAATTTGTAATTAACTACGTCGGAATTTGTAATGCAAAAAACTTGTAATGCTTTTTGCGGTAGTTTGCACGTGTAAAGAAGTAACCGACCCTCTTCTATGAACAGTATTTTATGTGTGTTAATGGCAAGTTGTCTTTTAATATATATATATATATATATATATATATTGAAAATTTATTAAAAAACATAAGATGTCAAAAAGTACAAAAGCAAGAGTTTTTATTTTTTCCAAACTAGTGTTAATGGAAAAATTATTTACCAAAATAATGTTCCTTAAAAAGTATTTACCAATATATTGTTTTCAATTATTTTTGTACTTGTCTTTTATAATTTTAAATAACTTCTTTTTCTTTTTATATATATAAGTTAGCTAGAGTTTTACCCGGCGTGTTGCGCCGGGCAGTTTAGAAAAACCGAGCGGTGGTAAAATCCAAGTGTTATTGGTTAAAAGCGTTGAGGTGGTAAGTCAACGCAAATTTGGTTGGTTTCAGTTGTTTTATTGTATCGAAACTAAAACAATATATATAAATTAAGGTGGGCCAACCAAAGGGGTGGCGTCGGTTGATAAAACTTGAGTGGTGGTAAAACCCGACTGCTTTTAATTTCGGGTATTGAGGCGGTGATTCTATGCAAATTCGGCTAGTTTCCGTCACGTTCGTTACAGTACCGGAACTTAAAAAAACAAATCGACATTCGGTCGACTTCCTTACCTTCGTTACGGTACCGAAACTAAAACAAGCGCGGTGAGTCTACGCGAATTCGGGCAGTTTCAACATGTTTATTATGGTACAAGAACTAAAAAAATACAAAACAATAACAAAATTAACATTCGGTCAATTTACTTTATGATCATTATAGGCTGAAACTAAAGCACGAAAAAAAAATCTTACACCAATAAAGTGACGTCAAGTGGCCCAATGGCGTACTTACGACACCAAAAACTCTTTTTTATATTAACATATTTAAAAACACAAACACAAATAACATAACTTTAAAAAACAAAAAAGAAAAAAAAATTGTTCAAAAGGAGGTCAATATGTGGGGCTTGAAGTTGCATAGTTAATTCAAATTTCTAATACTTAACAAGACAACCAAAACATCAAGATATGATCATTGGTTAACCATCAAAATGATTTGCATAAAAACATAACAAAGTAAATAAAATAATCAAAAAATCTTTTATGGCACCAAACTTCTTAATTATACTATCTATAATATATATAAACGAAAACATAAAAATCCTACGTGTCGCGATGTGGTCGCTCCCCATTTTTTTGGAGTCACCAGATTTGCTTGATTTTTAAATGGAGGCTTCTCATTCATTTGACCCAAATCCATGGGTATGGGTCTTACCAAACCCAGATATTCCTTAAACGGGTTATAACATCTCATTAAATAAAAAATTATTCTCACCAAATTATTGATGTAAAAATCCTATAAAATAGGATATACTAAAAACTAATATCTTATTTATTTTAAAAAAAATATATATTATTTAAATTAAAAACCAATTTTATAGTAAAAAAAATAAACGGGTCTTAGGTCTCATCAAACCATAAGTATATTATTAACCTTTATAAATATTATTTATAATTAAAAAAACCAATTTTATAGTAAAAAAAAATAAACGGGTCTTGGATCTCATCAAAACCATATAGCTATTAAACCGGGTTATAACATCTCATTTATTTGTGAAACAATTTATCATCAAACCGTAAGTATATTATTAAGTTTCATACAATAAAAAAAATATAAATTCAATAAATAAATAAATATTAGAACAAACAATATAAAACAACCCCGTAATACGGGGAATAAAAACTAGTGATATATATAAACGAAAACATAAAAATCCTATGTGTCGCGATGTGGTCGCTCCCTATTTTTTTAAAGTCACCAGATTTGCTTGATTTTTAAATGGAGGCTTCTCATGCATTTGACCCGAATTCATGGGTATGGGTCTTACCAAACTCAGATATTCCTTAAACGGATTATAACATCTCATTAAATTAAAAATTATTCTTACCAAATTATTGATGTAAAAATCCTATAAAATAGGATATACTAAAAATTAATATCTTATTTATTTTTAAAAAGTTATATATATTATTTAAATTATAAAACCAATTTTATAGTAAAAAATAAACGGGTCTTGGGTCTCATCAAACCATAAGGTCCATAAGTACATTATTAACTTTCATAAATATTATTTATAATTAAAAAACCAATTTTATAGCAAAAGAAATAAATGGGTCTTGGGTCTCATTAAAACCATATAACTCTTAAATCGGGTTATAACATCTTATTTATTTGTGAAACAATTTATCATCAAACCATAAGTATGTTATTAACTTTCATACAATAAAAAATTATAAATAAATATTAGAACAAATCATATAAAACAACCCCCGTAATACGGGGATAAATACTAGTAGTAATAATAATTTGATTAGTGTTGAATATTTTTTTCGTCTAAGAGTTGTTCTCGTTATATAAATAAAAATATTATTTTTTCATATCTCTTTATTTTAATATTTTTAAAAATACTCCATGTTACCTATAAGAATCATCTGATATAAACGTAAACATTAAAATAGTAAAAAAAACTGATCGGATATCCAAACTCCAGCTACCGATCTCGAGTCGAGTTATATTTTTTTTTTCTTTTGTCTTTTATAAAAGTTTTATATATAACTACTTCAAAAAATACGAGTTGGCTTAAGTTTCAACAAGTAGAGTTCGAGCTCGATTATTTCACTCGTAAAATAAATGAGAAAAGTCAAATCGGCTTTCTTTCGAACGTGAGCTCTGGCTTAGCTCGTGAAGAACTCTAATCGGATCAAGTTTGCTCAAATTTTAGTAAACATGTAATATGAAAAGAAAATACCGAACCAATAAATTCGTTATGGTCGATATCTCTGATACCCGTACTGTACCGATCTCATCCCAAAATGCATACAAATATATTTATTTTTGTTACTCTAGTTATTATGTGAATTTCTAAATTTGATGAAATCTATATGTATTATACCTTATTAATACTAATAATATGACAAAAAAAATTCGAAATAGCGAAACTTGTATATTTTTTTAAAAAAATACAACTTTATTTAATAAAATCATATTAAATCATTAAAACTAGTTTGTTCTATTAAAGTTATATGTTATCTAATAATACTATGAGTGAGAAAAGTTTCAAAAACACTAATTTGATAAATAGTTTAAAGAAACACCATTTTAATGAATAGTTTTTCTCTCAACATTGTATAAGAAATAAAACTCACAAAAGCAATGCTTATAATGGGATGGTAAAAAAATAAATTAGGGAAAATTCCAAAAATATTCATTTTGTAGAGAAAGAAACCAAATCTGACCAAAAATTTTGAAACACCCCAAAAAATCCCTCTCAAACTCATGGAGTCGTGACATTTGGGTTTGTGCGGATGGTTTTCGATAGCCAACAAAATAATACCACGTGTTTGATGTCTAATGTCACACCCCGACCAAAGGCGGCGTAACATGCCGAGGTGTAACGATTGTCCATAAGCGCATGACACTATTTAAAACGACAATATTTAACAAACTCATTTCATTTCACAACATTGAAAATGTCACATAACAATATTCATAAGTCGAATACAACAACATATCACAAAATGTAGCAAATCAAATATTGTTCATTGTTACTAATATCCTAAAGATATTTGTGACGTTTTCTCCAAGCATCCAACATCAACATAAATGCAAACCTGTAACATTTCATAAAATAAAGTTTGTCAATGACGTGTGTGAATATATATATAAAAATTTTAAGTAAAAGTTCCACACAAATCGGGTTTTAAAATAGGTTATCACCTACAACTAAACCACACACGAAAGGCAAGTGTACTTATCGTTTGTAATAAAGTGTCGGTAAGAACCGAGTATCAATCCATGGACACAACAAATTTCTAGTACTAAATCTTTGTAAATGACCAACCGAACAAGTAAATCTTAAGTTGAATTTTTAATTAACTAAATTTGCATACAATGAAAATAAGCAAGTAAAAACACATGAATATAATCAATTCAACAAACTACCTAGACATGAATCCACTCTACTAATATGATAAAATAGCAATAATATGGTAAAATATCATGAATCTAAACATAAATACTAGATTACAATAAAGCAACCTAATACTAGCAAATAATCATCATGATGGGTTTTCAATCAAGAGATAAACATAGACAAACTTGTTTGTCAAAACAACAAAGTCTCATAATCAAAGGAAAGCTAGCATGAACAACATTCTAACCACCTAAGATTACACTAAAGTAGCCAAATTCATGAAATTAATATAAACTTATGAAACTTTAACCAGCAAGTCATCACCAAGTCAAGAATCATAACAACACTCATCAATTTTCCAATATTAAGTGTAGGGTTTCATACTCATCAATAATTACATAACAAAGTTAATTTTTACTTGCTTATTTTACTAGTCATTCCTAACTTAGTAATGTAAACAAAGACTTCATAAACATTCAAAGTTTACAAACAAACATCTAGAACATAGTTTTGCAACATGAATGCCTAAACATTTGCAAAACTAACAAGGTTATGTAGCATAACAAGAATAAACACCATCAATATCAACTTATAAATTCAACCATATTCTTGAAAGAAAACCACTTTACCAAAATCATGCATAGATAATATATCACATTAATAAGAGTTTCAACATTGTCTAGATAGCAAAAGTAATTAGCCCATAAGGCTTAATACAACTACAATCAAACTAGAAATAAGCTTACAAAACATGTTCAAGAACAATGGAAAGTAAACTAAGATCAAAGAAGGATTGAAGAATGGAATGATGGTTCTTGAGGATGGTGGAAGTCTTCAAACTCTTAAGGAACACAAAACATAATTTTCAAGAGTTGAGAGAGAATCACTAAGGCTCCACACACTAAAATGAAGTGAAAACAAGTGTTTATAAGCTTCTGGTCAAAATGCATGGTCATGCACAAAAAGTGCATGGTCGTGCACTATTTTGGGTAAGTCAAAGTTTCACTTTCGGCGGCTCAGAGTTGCAGGTTCCAAAAAAGTGCACGGTCATGCACTAAAAGTGCATGGTCGTGCATTACCGGCACTAGCTAGTGAACTTTCAAAGTTGATGTGTCTTGTTCTCGGCATCGGATAGGGCACGGGGTCGTGCTCTCGGAAATGCATGATGGTGCACAAAAGTGCATGATGGTGCAGTTTCACTTTTGGCACGACAGTAGATGTGCACGGGTTCCAATAAAGGTGCACCGTCATGCACAAATAGCGCATGATGGTGCAGTTTCTCAGCATGGTCATGCACTTTCGTAGCATGGTCATGCACTTTGGCACGTTATCAGATGTGCACGGGTTCCAACAAAGGTGCATGGTCATGCACTTTCGTAGCATGGTCATGCACTTTTGCACGTTATCATATGTGCACGGGTTCCTATAAAGGTGCACGGTGGTGCACCAAAAGCGCATGTTGGTGCAGCTTGGTCAGCATGGTCATACACTTCCTTAGCATGGTCATGCACCTGCAGCATGGTCATGCACTTTCTTAGCATGGTCATGCACTTTGGGCAGATTCTTGATTTTTGTCCGAAAAACACCATCTTTTCATCATTTCTTCGTCGGGCGGGCGCCCGGACCTGCGAATTCATAAATAACTCAATTAAGTACTAAATACAACGAATTTGCATGGAATTTTACCAAAATAAAAGGATAATTTGATGCTAAAATGTGTACACTTTGTGTTACATCAAACATACCCACACTTGAACTTTGCTTGTCCTCAAGCAAATGAAACAAACTCCATAAAAACAAGAATAATCCGCAAGCAATAATCATTCAAAGTTTTTAAAAGATTTACAAGCAAGCACTATTGATGTGTCCAAACAAGCCTATTAAAAATGAAGACATAGTCTAAAGAACATTACATTTGTTGCCATCACATTCCCAATTTGCAAGCCTCACAATGTTCACTCATACACTCGGTTATATTTAGTGATCATACATGTAATGTCGTACGTTGAGAACACTCGATGCCAAGACGATGACCAAACAAAGCATAGGCTTGTTTAAGGCTCAAATCTAACCGACACATACATAGCATAAAACACGAGTACTTGAGGGTTGTAATTTGGCTTAGGGTTAGGGTGAGGATTTTTTGGGAAAAGTGGCTAAAAGACTAGAAAATCCGGAACTAAGCTAGCTATAAATAAAAAGTAACTACTAACTAAACCAAGTGGTCTAAACGAACCGAGAGCCAACGAACCAAAAATTGCTCTTTGAAATCAAAATTCATCAATATGGGATGAACCAAATTTCTTATTCTTCTCTTCTTTTCTTGCAACAATTTTTTTCTTTTTTTTTTCTTCTTTTTTTTTTTTTTTGCTTCTTTTTTTTCATAAAGACTATACAAATGATACAAACTAATAAAACACTTTGGGAGATAGCATTGTGTTTCTAATATTCCCAAGTGATAAAATACATGAAAATGAAATGAAAAACAAACTAACTTAGCCGAACCGGATTTCTAACCAAAAATGGGTGAAAAATAAAAGGCTTTATGGCTAAGTGGGTGATAAAAATAGGGCGAAAAAGAAAAAACATGGGAAAAGGCTAAACATGGGCTACTAAGGGAATAATGTGGGTAAGGGAAATATAAGTGAAAAATGGCTAGACATGGGTTTATCCCAAATTCCTCAAATGGTTTATGCTATGAATATGTATATGGTTTGAAATGCATGCCAAAAACAAGTTCTACTTGCAACAATCACCCGGCTCACTCAATTGCCCGCAAAAACATGAGCAAAAACAACTGACGAGGTTAACTCACGGAAACGGGCGGAATGGGTAATTTTTGCAAAGTAAGAATGTGAATCTTTTTGTTTGTCATGTTTAAAGGTATGTCTTTTTAAAGATTTTTGGCTTGAATGTCTTAAAGATTTGTGCTTCAGTACAATGCAATTAAAGTTTGAATTAAAAATTGCTTAATGGTTATTATCTGTTACAAAAGTTTATTTAGGAGTTTTGAAAAAAAAAATTAATTTTAGACAAACAAAGTTCAAATTCCCTCCCCACACTTGAATTGTACAACGCCCTCGATGTACAACAAAAAACTATAAAAGTAAAGTGCAAAAGAGAGAACAGAAAAACTCCCCTGAAATCCAGAAAGTTGCCAGAAGGTGACTTCCAAGACTCGGCAGTGTGACAATCCAAAGACCCGACCATGCGACCGTGAGCATCCAACAACCAACCTGGCAAAGCAACCAAAGCAAAACAAAACAAACCAAAATATGCCCATGACATGCTCAATAAACACAACAATCTCAAATCCATACATAACAAAAGAACCAAATCCACAATACAATCCATGAGATAGTCTATACACTAACAAAGTACTACACAAATAAACATAAACACAAAGAAACACAAAAAACATAAAAAAAACTACGAAATTCCTAAACATGCTAAATTTTGAAGGAGTCGATAGCTAGACTCACACTCCCCACACTTATTTCATGGGGTGGAGGCGAGAACCTCCAATGAAACCTCGACCGGCTCACCCAAATAGTGTTTCAAATGATGACCGTTCACCTTGAAGATGCGTCCATCCTCATGGCCAATCTCAACGGTACCATAGTCGAATACTTGCCTCACACTAAAGGGGCCGGACCATCAGGATTTCAACTTCCCGGGGAATAAACAAAGGCGAGAATTGTAAAGCAAAACACGATCGCCCACTTGGAATTGTTTGTGGTCCTTCAAGCGGGCATCATGAAGCCTTTTGGTCCTCTCCTTGTAAATTTTTGATTTTTCATAAGCTTGGCCTCTCAATTCCTCAAGCTCATGAATCTGACCAAACCTGTTTTTGCCCGCACATGCAAGATCAAGATTAACACTTTTCAAAGCCCAATATGCTTTATGCTCGAGCTCAACAGGGAGATGACACGCTTTCCCGTACACCAATTTAAACGGTGTCGTACCAATCGGTGTCTTGTAGGCGGTACGGAAAGCCCATAATGCATCATCCAGCTTCTCGGACCAATCCTTACGGTTTTGACTAACCGTCTTTTCGAGGATTCTTTTGATACCCCGATTGGTGATCTAGACCTGCCCGCTCGTCTGCGAGTGATATGGTGTAGAGAAGCGATGATAAACACCATATCGGGACAATGCATTTTCCAACTGGGCATTACATAAATGAGTCCCACGGTCACTGATCAATGCTTTGGGGGCACCAAAACGAGAAAACAAATTCTTCAAGAATTTCACCACCGACCTAGCGTCATTAGTGGGCAAGGCTTGTGCCTCGGCCCACTTTGAAACATAGTCAATGGCTACCAGGATGTAACGGTGGCTGAAAGAAGTCGGGAAAGGTCCCATGAAATCGATGCCCCACACATCAAAAACCTCGCAAACCTGAATCGGTCGCTGGGGCATCTCGTCTCGTGATGAGATGTTGCTTGCCCTTTGGCAAGCATCACAAGACTGCACCATGTCATGAGCATCACGGAAGATGGTTGGCCAAAAGAAACCGGCGTCAAAGACCTTCTTCACAGTGGATGTGGCTCCATGGTGTCCTCCGGTCGGGCCCTCGTGGCAGTGACTCAGGATTTTGCATGCTTCATCACCATACACGCACTTACGCACGAGCTGATCGGCTCCGACACGAAACAAATAGGGATCCTCCCAAAAAATAATGCTTAACATCAGAAAAGAATTTCTCTTTTGCTGGTGAATAAGGCCCTTCAAAACGATCCCACACGCGAGGAAATTCGCAATGTCCGCGAACCAAGGATGATCATCATTTCGTGTCTCAATATGCATGAGGAACTCGTGGGGAAATTGTCATTTATGTGGGCCCCCACTTGTTCCGATGAAGCTGAGCACTCAAGACGAGAGAGATGATCGGCCGCGACATTCTCAGCGCCCTTTTTGTCACGAATCTCAATGTCAAACTCCTGCAGCAATAAAATCCAACGAATGAGTCTCGGCTTCGCATCTTGTTTACTGAAAAGATAACGAAGTGCTGCATGATCCGTGAACACGATGGTCTTAGAAAGGACAAGATAAGACCGAAATCTATCAAATGCAACGACGACCACAAGGAGCTCTTTCTCGGTAGTCGTGTAATGCTCCTGCGCGTCATTCAGAGTCCTGCTCGCATAGTAAATCGGGTGAAAATGCTTATCCCGTCTTTGACCAAAAACCGCCCCGAATGCAAAATCGCTAGCATCACACATTAACTCAAAAGGAAGAGTCCAGTCGGGGGCTACCATGATAGGAGCATTTACCAATTTCTCCTTCAACAACTCAAATGCACGAAGGCACTTGGAGGAGAAAATGAACGGGGCATCCTTCTCGAGGAGCTTAGTCATCGGGCAGGCGATTTGGGAAAAGTCCTTTATGAATCGCCGATAAAAACCCGCGTGACCAAGAAAACTCCTAATAGACTTCACCGAATTCGGTGGCAGAAGCTTAGAAATGGTATCAATTTTGGCTCGATCAACCTCAAGCCCCGCCTGTGAAATCTTATGCCCTAATACAATGCCCTCCTTCACCATGAAGTGGCATTTCTCCCAATTAAGAACAAGGTTGGCCTCTTCGCACCTGGCCAACATTTTCTCCAAATTTTTCAAACAATGATCAAAAGAACTCCCAAAAACAGAAAAGTCATCCATGAAAACCTCCATGGAGTCCTCGATCATATCATGAAAAATCGCCACCATACATCTTTGAAATGTGGCAGGGGCATTACACAATCCAAAGGGCATCCGCCGATAAGCGAATGTGCCATAGGGACATGTGAATGTCGTCTTTTCCTGATCCTCATAAGAGATGGGGATCTGAAAGTATCCCGAGAAGCCGTCGAGAAAACAATAGAACATTTTTCCCGACAGTCGTTCTAACATCTGATCGATAAAGGGGTGGGGAAAATGATCTTTTCTCGTGGCGTCATTGAGTTTGCGGTAATCGATGTAAACTCTCCATCCCGTGACGGTACGAGTAGGAATTAACTCATTTTTCTCATTCATCACAACCATCACACCGCCCTTTTTCGGGACAACCTGCACAGGGCTCACCCATGGGGAATCAGAGATTGGATAAATCGATCCAGCATCGAGTAGCTTGATGACCTCTTTCTTCACAACGTCTTGCATATTAGGGTTGAGACGCCTTTGATGCTGCACCACAGGTTTGTACTCTTCCTCCATCAAGATCTTATGGGTACAAAAGGATGGATTAATCCCTTTTATATCCATGATCTTCCAAGCGATCGCGTGTTTGTGCCTTTTGAGAACCGTAAGCAATTTAACCTTCTCCTCACTCGACAAACTCGACGAAATGATAACAGGCAAGCGGGACCCATCCTCCAAAAAGGCATACTCCAAATGGGACGGGATCTCCTTAAGATCAATGGATGGTGGGTCCTCAACAGAAGGTTTTTCCTTAGGCTCGGCAACGCGATCAACATCCTCAATTTTCTCCAAACACTCAGGATGCTCGTGGTCTACACCGTAAACCAACTCCTCAAGTAGAGGCTCAATGACAAGGTCAGAACCAACTCCACTAATCAACTGAGTATCCAGAGAACTCTCCTCACACGTGTCCTGAAGGTGTTCACACACACAAGAATCAATGGTATCACTGTAAAGTACGTCATCATGATCCTGTGGGTGTCGCATGGATTTACCAATATCAAAGGTCACCTCATCGTCTCCAACTCTAAGAGTGAGTCTGCGGGTGCAGACATCAATGAGAGCTCTAGCAGTGGCTAGGAAAGGACGACCTAGGATAAGTGGTACATTTTTATCCTCATCCATGTCTAAGATCACAAAATCGACAAGAAACACGAATTTGTCAATTTTCACAAGCATATTCTCAACTATACCGCGAGGATATTTCACAGAACGATCGGAAAGTTGAATGCTCATGCGAGTAGGCTTAGGCTCACCTAGGTCTAGTTTGGAAAAAACAGAATAGGGCATCAAGTTTATGCTAGCACCTAGGTCGGCTAAAGAATTACTAACCGACAAACTACCAATCAAATAAGGAATGGTGAAACTACCCGGATTAGTCATTTTTTGGGCAGTTTATTCTGAAGGACCGCGGAACACTCCTCATTCAAAGTAACACAAGAAAGCTCCTCCAACTTCTTCTTATTCGAGAGGACCTCTTTCAAGAACTTAGCATACTTTGGCATTTCTTTCAAGGCATAAAGGAATGGAAGATTAATGTGTAACTGCTTAAAAATCTCTAAGAATTTCTCATACTGCTCTTCCATCTTTTGTTTCTTTAAACAGCCTGGGTATGGAATGGGAGGAACATAAGTCCTGACTGGCTCACTGGGTTGTGCGGGTACTTGCTGGGTCTAGCCTCGAGTGCACCTCACCATGAGTTTCAGTCTCGATCTCATCAGCAATCGGTTTTGGTGTGGAAACCGATGCATCAACAGGAATGGTAGTCCTACCACTCTTCAGGGTAATAGCCTTAGCCTCAGCATTTGGATTCCTTTCGGTGTTACTAGGAAGGCTACCCTGCTGTCTCTCAGAGAGGAGTTGAGCAATCTGTCCAACTTGATTTTCGATGGTTTGCATGGACGCTTTCTAATTCCTCAACTCAAGATCGTGTCTCTGGAGAGTCTCATCAATATTCAGGTTCCTTTGCTCAGCCAATTTATTTGAGGTCTAAGTCTTAGACAAAAGGCTTTCAACACTAGTCCCCCCACCTGACTGATTACCACTGCTGGAACCCTGAAATTGAGGCTTTTGCTGGTAAGATTAATTTTGGGTTTGACTTTGATAATTTGGTTTTCTGTCAAAACCCGGTGGCATTTGATTTTGATTGTTGCCACCATCTTTCCAGCTGAAATTGGGGTGGTTTCTCCATCCCGGATTGTAGGTGTTGCTGTAGGCATTGTTTTGGCGGCCCAAAAAGTCAACATCCTCCACCACCATGGCCTGCTGGCACTGACTGGTTTGGTGTTTTCCGTCACACACACCACAACGAGAACTAGATTTGATAAGATCGGATTGCATTTGGTCAAAACTTTTAGTAAGAGCTTCAAACTGGGCGGAGACAAGGGTGTTTGAATCAACGTGATGAACACCCTTAGAGGAAGGAATACAACGAGGCGGATTATACGCGAAACTCTTCTTAGCGGCTTTCTCCAAGATATCAGGCTCCTCATTTGGGGTACACCTACCAAAATCTCCTCCCGCAACCTGATCGACGGTCTGCTTTTGTGCCCCGGATAAAGCGTCAAAGAATGTACGGCACTGAAGCCCGCGACTCAAACCGTGATAAGGGAATTTTCTCAACAAGCCCTTGAACCTCTCCCATGCGGCATGAAGTGACTCATCATCATCGACACGAAAACCAGTAATGTTTGCTCGGAATTTGGCAGTTTTATCGGGTGGGAAATATTGAAGGAGAAACTGCACAACTAATTGATTCCAAGTGGTGATGGAACCGGAAGGGAGTGCCTTTAACCACTCCAGAGCAGACCCGCTAAGCGAGAACGGAAAAAGTCTAAGTCTCACGGCATCATTAGAACAATTTGTAATTTTGAATGTCGCACATAATCGAAGGAAATGTGCAACGTGAGCATGAGGGTCCTCGTTCTGGAGACCATGAAAAGAAACAGAATTTTCAACCATATGAATGATGCTCGACTTGATCTCGAAACTCACTGCAATCTCGGGCTGCGTGACGCTGCTGCCATAACCTTCAAGTGATGGTGTGGCAAAGTCGTCCATGTGACCTTGATCGTTCGGGTCCGCCATCTCTTCTTCTTCTACCTCGGGAGTGTCGGTATCCTCCATTTCTTCGTTTTCAATGACCTCGGCAACCTCGCGTGCTCTCCTCCTCAAACCTTCTCGAAGATGTCGCTCGGGCTCAGAAAGAAGTGAAACAAGCTCAGGACCGGGCGTGGTGGACATTCATCACCAGGAAGAACGCGGAACGGAAAACGAACAAAGACACGGAAACTAACTAGAAACTATACTAAAATAAAAATTAAGATGAATAAAATGAAATAAAATAAAATAACATAGATCAAAAATATCAACAAGGCTAATCAAAGACTCGGATCGTTCCTTAAAAATCACCGTGTCCCCGGCAACGGCGCCAAAAAAATGACGTATGTGAATATATATATATATAAATTTTAAGTAAAAGTTCCACACAAATCGGGTTTTAAAATAGGTTTTCACCTACAACTAAACCACACACGAAAGGCAAGTGTACCTATCGTTTGTAATAAAGTGTCGGTAAGAACCGAGTATCAATCCATGGACACGACAAATTTCTAGTACTAAATCTTTTTAAATGACCAACCGAACAAGTAAATCTTAAGTTGAATTCTTAATTAACAAAATTTGCATACAATGAAAATAAGCAAGTAAAAACACAAGAATATAATCAATCCAACAAACTACCTAGACATGAATCCACTCTACTAATATGATAAAATAGCAATAATATGGTAAAATATCATGAATCTAAACATAAATACTAGATTACAATAAAGCAACCTAATACTAGCAAATAATCATCATGATGGGTTTTCAATCAAGAGATAAACATAGACAAACTTGTTTGTCAAAACAACAAAGTCTCATAATCAAAGGAAAGCTAGCATGAACAACATTCTAACCACCTAAGATTACACTAAAGTAGCCAAATTCATGAAATTAATATAAACTTATGAAACTTTAACCAGCAAGTCATCACCAAGTCAAGAATCATAACAACACTCATCAATTTTCCAATATTAAGTGTAGGGTTTCATACTCATCAATAATTATATAACAAAGTTAATTTTTACTAGTCATTCCTAACTTAGTAATGTAAACAAAGATTTCATGAACATTCAAAGTTTACAAACAAACATCTAGAACATAGTTTTCCAACATGAATGCCTAAACATTTGCAAAACTAACAAGGTTATGTAACATAATAAGCATGAACACCATCAATATCAACTTATAAATTCAACCATATTCTTGAAAGAAAACCACTTTACCAAAATCATGCATAGATAATATATCACATTAATAAGAGTTTCAACATTGTCTAGATAGCAAAAGTAATTAGCCCATAAGGCTTAATACAACTACAATCAAACTAGAAATAAGCTTACAAAACATGTTCAAGAACAATGGAAAGTAAACTAAGATCAAAGAAGGATTGAAGAATGGAATGATGGTTCTTGAGGATGATGGAAGCCTTCAAACTCTTAAGGAACACAAAACATAATTTTCAAGAGTTGAGAGAGAATCACTAAGGCTCCATACACTAAAATGAAGTGAAAACAAGTGTTTATAAGCTTCTGGTCAAAGTGCATGGTCATGCACAAAAAGTGCATGGTCGTGCACTATTTTGGGTAAGTCAAAGTTTCACAATCGGTGGCTCAGAGTTGCAGGTTCCAAAAAAGTGCATGGTCATGCACTAAAAGTGCATGGTCGTGCATTACCGGCACTAGCTAGTGCACTTTCAAAGTTGATGTGTCTTGTTCTCGGCATCGGATAGTGCACGGGGTCGTGCTCTCGGAAATGCATGATGGTGCACAAAAGTGCATGATGGTGCAGTTTCACTTTTGGCACGACAGTAGATGTGCACGGGTTCCAATAAAGGTGCACCGTCATGCACAAATAGCGCATGATGGTGCAGTTTCTCAGCATGGTCATGCACTTTTGTAGCATGGTTATGCACTTTGGCACATTATCAGATGTGCACGGGTTCCAATAAAGGTGCATGGTCATGCACTTTCGTAGCATGGTCATGCACTTTTGCAAATTATCAGATGTGCACGGGTTCCTAAAAAGTTGCACGGTGGTGCACCAAAAGCGCATGTTGGTGCAGCTTGGTCAGCATGGCCATGCACTTCCTTAGCATGGTCATGCACCTGCAGCATGGTCATGCACTTTCTTAGCATGGTCATGCACTTTGGGCAGATTCTTGATTTTTGTCCGAAAAACACCATCTTTTCATCGTTTCTTCGTCGGGCGGGCGCCCGGACCTGCGAATTCATAAATAACTCAATTAAGTACTAAATACAACGAATTTGCATGCAGTTTTACCAAAATAAAAGGATAATTTGATGCTAAAATGTGTACACTTTGTTGTACATCAATCAACACAAAGGTTGGTGAGCAATTCATAGTTTTTGAGCATATATGTATATAATAAGAAAAGCCACAATCTTGTATACGAAACAACCAATAAATAGCAATAATTTGGATAATATGAGGTCGCTAATAAGAATACATTAGTGGCACCGTCTATAAGAGAATACCAAATAGATAAGGATTTCATGAGGTCGTTAATAAGATTACATTAACGGCACCGTGCTATAAGAGAATACCATATAGTTCACGGATTTATGATTCAACCTTCCAAAAGCGGTAAACACATAAACATATAATCATGTAAGCATAGAACACCAAGTCGAGCATTTAATTAAGTAAAGTATACATTAACGTTTGTGGTTTAAGACTCAAGTATAAAGCATTTGATTTGAATAAGTATGAAATGTCACCGCAAAACATAATATAGAAAACCGGGGTATGAAGTTACTCACGTTCAAGTAATAAACTTGAAAAGTTGGTAATTTGAAAATTTGTCGGAACGACGAGTTAACGTATAAAGCATAAATAAAAGAAAGTCTTGGATTTAGAAAGGTTGTCTTGAAGATCTTTAAGTAAAATATTTGTTGCAAAAAGTAAACAATTAAAGTTCAAGGTTTAAAATGTAACTATTTAAGAATTTATAATAATAACCCTTTAAAAATGTAAGCTTACTCGAAACCGAATTAAAGTATCTAACCTCAATATTTACTTAACCTATGTTAAGTAATAAGGTGAGGGAAATTCTAAATGAATGTTCCTTTGGGACAAAGATACTAAAACGGGTCTTTAACGAGTGTTCGGGTTGTTGGTTTGGGTCTTGATAATTGGTCAAACCCAAATTCAACTTTCCAAAATGACGAATGGATAACTCATTAAAACTTTATAAGACTTAACCAAGTATGTAGATCTATTGTTTTAGAACTAACAACTTACGTTAAGCAAGTATTCGGTTTTGTCGGTCCAAACTATGTTATGAGATAAAGTTGGATCCAATATTTCCAAGTACTTAAGAAAATAATAAAAATCATTTTGTAAACTATTTTTAGAGAAATATACAAGTCTTGATAGCTAAAACACACACTTATGTGTCTTAAGCGAGTAAAAATCGGATTGGTTCGTTCTCCATCTCACAATATGTTCCTTGATGGTTTCTACATGCCCAAATATCATAGATCTTGTATAATACTTTATAAATGAAAAATATTTAAGTTTTACAACTAAAAAGTTAACAAGTCTTTTAAGCACAAGTTTCGGTTTGGTTCGGTTTCCATCTCCCAACGAGTTCATAGATGGATTCCATATGCTTAATATCAAAGAACTTGTAAAAATAATTTTTGAAACTCGAATCTAACATTAAACATGTTTAAACAACTATTTTAACAAACTAGTAAAAAGTTCGGTTCATGGTTTGGACTATTTACGGTTAAACCGAGTTTAGTCTCTACAAACCTCCACCATGGAACTTCATAAATATGGCAAAAAAAAACTAAAAAGAGTAGAAGTTAGTCATGGTTAGTATGTGCAAACAAGTTATGTGTGTGTATATATATCAAGAACACGAAGTCCTCCATGAAGCCTTGCCTTACGAGGTCTGAAACTTAACCAACCGTAGTCGGGGAAGTAACTACCAAAGGTAACAAGGGGTGTGTATTATATATATGTTGTACCACCATATTCAAGTGTTAGTAATGTTAGATGAACAAGTTAGAATGAAAGACTATGGTTAGTTTAACTTGAGAAGTCAAACCTTCAAGAATACATAAGAAATAACAACCTTGAATCTATGGAGTTTGAGAGAGAATTTGGAGATGTAGCAAGAGTAAAATGAAATAGATGGGTGTGTATATATAGGGAAGGAGTGAAGGGTTGAGTATAAATATTCTTTTATGGTTTGCATGAAAATGAGTATGTTTAAATGGTCAAACAATGCATAATATAAAAATCCCATATTTTATATATATTTTATATATTCTAAATGACAAAAATCCAATATTTTATATATTTGAAATGTTCGGGTTACAAACGGTTCGGGTTTACATAACAAAAGTGACCCGAAATTGACGGATGTCACAGTATCTCCTACTTTAGGAAATTTCGTCCCAAAATTAAGATGAAGACGATGATGCAAACAAATGTGGATACTTCTCTTTCATTGTGTCTTCTCGTTACCAAGTAAATTCCGCGCCACGCCGTGATTCCCATCGAACTTTGATTAACCGAATACGACTACGCTTTGTTTTCTTCTCGTTGCGATCCATGGTCTCAACGGCTCGTTAAACCATGACCATCGACTTATCGACATGTACTTCGTCATGAGGTATATGGAGATTACCCTCGGCTAAGCACTTTTTGAGATTCGAAACATGAAATGTCGGATGAACACCGGTAAATTCTTGCGGTAGTTCAAGTCGATAAGCTACGTTCCCAACACGCTCAAGGATTTTGAAAGGACCAACGAAACGAGGAGCTAGCTTACCCTTCTTTCCGAAACGGACTACCCCCTTCCAATGAGATACTTTTAGAAGGACAAGGTCGTCAACATTAAATTCGATCGGTTTTTTCCGTTTGTCTGCGTAACTCTTTTGACGACTTCTAGCTGCTAGGAGGTTCTTACGGATTTTGATCAATGACATCGGTAGCTTCTTGAACCATTTTGGGTCCCGTGATTTGAGCTTCACCGATTTCGTTCCATCTAATCGGGGAACGACATTTACGACCGTAAAGAGCTTGAAAAGGAGCCATATCGGGGAACGACAAGTCGACCGTAAAGAGAATGAAAACTATTGTTATACGAGAACTTGATAAATGGAATGTGAGAATCTCAATTCCCACCGAAATCAAGAACAGACGCTCATAACATATCCTCGAGTGTTTGAATCGTACGTTCGGATTGACTATCCGTTTGAGAATGATAAGCGGTGCTAAGATCGAGACGTGTTCCCAAAGCTTCTTGAAGAGATCGCCAAAATTGAGAGGTAAAACGGGCATCGCGATCGGAGATGATAGACAATGGTAAACCGTGTCGACACACAATTTCTCGAACATAGATTTGAGCAAGCTGCTCGACAGAATACTTCTCGCGGATCGGAATGAATGAGCGGATTTGGTCAAATGATCGATGATCACCCAAATACTATCATTGCCTTTTTGGGTGTTGGATAATTTCATGATAAAGTCCATAGCAATGTCTTCCCATTTCCAAACGGGAATCGGTGGTTGCTCGAGTAGGCCAAAAGGTCTTTGATGTTCGGCTTTGACTTTTGAGCAAGTAAAACATTTAGATACAAACAACGCTACGTCCTTTTTCATACCCGGCCACCAAAAGGTAGCACGAAGATTGAAATACATCTTATCCACACCGGGATGAACAGAATAATGCGAATTGTGAGCTTCATCGAGTATACGAGTACGAAGGTCATCGCGATCGGGAATCCACAAACGATTGCGAAAGTACAAAAGACCACCGGGTTTGGTTTCGAGTTGAAGCTCGGCTCCACATGACATTTCGTTGTACATATTACCTTCTTCGACGGAGGTACGTTGGGCTTGAAAGATACGAATTTGAAGATCGGTTTGAACAACAACGCTTAGAAGCAGAACAGATTTAACATTAACCTTTCTACTTAGGGCGTCGGCGACAACATTCGCTTTACCGGGATGGTAGCGAATTTCGCAATCGTAATCACTAAGTAATTCGGCCCATCGTTGTTGTCTCATGTTGAGATCTTTTTGGTCAAAAATATGTAGGAGGCTTTTTTGATCGGTGAAAACCACACATTTCGTACCATAAAGGTAATGTCTCCAGATTTTGAGAGCGAAAACGACGGCACCAAGTTCGAGATCATGAGTCGTGTAGTTCTTCTCGTTGACCTTTAGTTGCCTTGATGCGTAAGCAATGACTTGACCTCGTTGCATGAGAACATAACCAAGGCCTTGATGGGATGCATCGCAAAATAAAACAAAATCGTTGTTTCCATCGGGAAGGGTTAGAACGGGAGTATTGCAAAGCATGTCCTTGAGAGTACAAAAGGATTCCTCTTGCTTCGAACCCCATTCGAATGGTTTCGCTTTCTGGGTGAGAGAGGTAAGAGACAAAGAGATCTTGGAAAAACTCCGAATGAAACGTCGATAATACCCAGCCAAACCGAGGAAGGAACGAATTTTCGTGGGAGTCGTTGGAGTTTTCCAATCCTTAACGGCCTCAATTTTAGCGGGATCAACAAGAATACCTTTGTCGTTTACGACATGTCCCAAAAATTGAACTTCCTCGAGCCAAAATTCGCATTTGGAGAATTTGGCATAGAGTCGTTCGTTTCAAAGGAGCTCGAGAATGGAACGCAAATGATGTTCATGTTCGGCTTTGGATTCAGAAAAGATAAGGATGTCATCAATAAACACAATAACGAATTTATCAAGAAATGGTTTGCAAACTCGGTTCATGAGGTCCATAAACACCGCGGGTGCATTTGTCAACCCAAAGGGCATAACCAAAAATTTGAAATGTCCATATCGAGTACGGAAAGCGGTTTAAGGAATGTCTTCTTCGCAAACACGAAATTGATGATAACCCGATCGAAGATCGATTTTGGAGAAACAAGTGGCACTTTGAAGTTGGTCGAATAAGTCGTCGATTCGTGGCAAGGATAACGATTTTGATTGTGAGTTTGTTGAGCTCTCGGTAATCGGTTCACATACGAAACGAACCATCCTTCTTTTTCACGAAGAGAACGGGAGTGCCCCAAGGAGAAGAGTTAGGACGAATGAAGCCTTTATCGGAAAGTTCTTCGAGTTGGTTTGATAATTCTTGCATTTACGACGGGGCTAAACGGTAAGGAGCCTTAGACATGCGCTTCTCGACGGGTACAAGATCGATTTGAAATTCAATCGGACGAACGATAGGAAGACCGGTGACATCATCGGGAAAGACATCGAGGAAATCACGAGCAATGGAAATATCTTGGATTTTCCTTTCCTTTTTGTCTTTTGTCACCGAGAGGGCTAAAGACGGAACGTACTTTTGGCATAAGTACTTTTGCGATTCAGCACACGACATGAGATTAAGTCTCCTAGGAATAGTGTTTCCGACAACTTTAAGAATTTTACCGTTAACAAGCGGAATACGAATGAATTTATCGAAACAAACGACTTCGGCACTTTGCAAAGATAACCAATCCATGACTACTATGACATCGAAGCTTCCCATTTGCATCGGGATGAGATCGATGGAGCATTTATGCTTAGAAAGAATGAGAGAACAATCGCGGACGACGGAATTGATGGTAATAGAATTGTCATTGGCGACTTCAACGGAGAACGGTCAGGAAAGCTTAGTTCGAGGCATTGCAAGTTTCGACTCAAATTTCAAAAAAATAAAACTTCTATCGGCACCGGTATCAAATAAAATAGAATCCAAATGATAGTTCACCAAAAACATACCGTTCACGACAACGTTTGCCACTTGAGCTTGATTAGCGTTCATCATAAAAGCTCGCCCTTGATTACCATGGTTGACTTGAGGTGCTTGTTGTGGAGGTGGAGGTGGTGCTTGGATTGCTTGGATGGGTTGGATGAGTGGTGCATTGAGTTGGGGTTGGTAGGTTTGGCCTTGGTAGGCTTGGGTTTGGTAGTAGGGTATGGTCATGGTTTAGTTACAAAAGTGAGGCGAGGGCAATTGTTGCGAAAATGATTAGGATTGCCACAATTGAAGCAAGCACGGGGTTGTTGTGAAGGGTTTGGTGGGTAGGGTGCATATCGATTTTGGGGATTTTGGGGTGTAGTTCTAGGTTGATTTGGTTGGTTGGGTTGGGTTTGTTGTGCGGATCAACATGTAGTATTGAGATGACCAAAACGGTTACAAATTGTGCATTGGCGGCATGGTAAGTGTGATGGGTGATGGCACTGACAGTTGTTGCAAAGTGGGAAAGTACCGGTGTAGGGTCTTCGGGTTTGTGGTGGAGCTTGAGTTTGTTATTGTGGTTGGGTTTGAGTGACAGCATAGTTTCGGTAGTTGGTTTTGGGTTTCTTTTTGTTGTTGTTATTGTTGTGTCGGGAAGAGTTGGAGTAGTTTATGGCTTGTGGTGCGGGTTCAACCTTAGCTTGCGGTGCGGGATCGGGCTTGGCTTTCTCGCTTGCTTTCTTGAGTGTTGGGGTACCTGCCTTCACATGATTTTCCGATAGCACGCCGGCTAATGTGATGGCTTCCTCAAGATTTACGGGTTTGCTACTCATGACGGAGTCCCGAATTTGTATTGGTAAACCCCCAATATATTTATCAATTTCACGTTCGGTTGGGGTAACCAAATGAGGAACAAGGATGCTCAACTCATGGAAGCGGAGTGAGTAAGCGGCGTTATCACCACTTTCTTGTTTTAGGTTCCAAAATTCTACCTCAAGCTTTTGGAGCTCGTGTTTGGGACAAAACTTCTTCATCATAAGTGCCTTGAGATCGGCCCATGGAAGAGCCATAGCCGTATCCGAACCTTGGAGGTGAATAACACTACCCCACCATGTTAGAGTGGTTTCTCTAAACATACTTGACGCGAAATTTGTCTTTTTCGCGTCGGGGCATTCGCTATGTCAGAACACACTCTCGGTCGATTTGAAGCATTGCAACAAGGTAGTCGCACAATTGGTTCCAAGGAGCTCGGACGGGTTGGCACTAGTAAATTGTTTGTACAAGTAAGCTGCGGGTTTGGGTTCAATGAGTGCAACAATGGGTGCGGGTTGGGCGGCTTGGATTTGGGTTATAAGTTCGGGAATCACCGCGGCCATTTGCTTGACGATGAAAGCAGCCATACGTCGGTTAGAGTTCTTGCGTGGATGACGGTTAACCGGAGGCATGCTAAACGATTATAAAGAAAATGGGATAAGTTTTGGATAAAAGAAATGAATATAAGGGTGTATAAAATAAAATAAGCTTTCAAATTTTTGTTTTTTTGATTGATTGTGTATCCTAGATTTAGTAAGGAGAGAATGTTAGTGTTAGATAAAATATAGAACTTTTTATATAAATAACAAAACCATAAACAAAACGTAAATGATTTTGAGATGGTTAAAGCTTGAAAATTTTGAGATTTTGAGATTTATAGAGTCGAAAATCGTGCATGAACCACCATGACTTGATATTCCAACACTAAAAAGTTTATGAAAAACCATGTTGGAGTCTAAACATGTGCACGAACCACCGCGGCTTTTTCATGTTTTAGACTCAAATAACAACAATAACACAATAAATCGAGATACAACGTCATGTCAAAACACTAGTACACGAACCACCGTAGTTCTATTATTTTAACACCGAAAATTTAGATGGCGACCGGATTGCTCGCATTCGACTACTTAAAGAATTGACATATATAACATGATTTGTGGCCTAGAAAACGAGCACTATAACTCAGCCATCCCAGGTAAGTAAATCACCTTCGATCCTTGGAATCTTTTTGTCAAATGGTCATTTTATAATGTCTCGTTTTCTATGATGGCTACAAACCTGATATAAATGCAACCTCTAAGGGATTTGAAACAACGGGATCTAAGTTAGTCTTGTAATCCATAAAACACAATGAAAATCTACTTTTTGTGTTTTAAGGTAAGGATACTTTGAAAATACTACGAAAGTGTGTGTATGTGAACATTCAGGATATTGGTGAATTTTAAACAAGTTTATAAATAAATAACATGCAATATGAACAATCAATTATATAGTAAACACGTATGAGCACACGTATAGGACCCTAAGCATAACAATACTAGGTCGTTACGTCTAACCACATATCCTATTGTCAAGGCTCTGATACCAATCTGTCACACCCCAACCAAAGGTGGAGGAACATGCCGAGGTGTAACGATGGCCCATAAGTGCATGACACTATTTGAAGCGAAAATATTTAACAAACTCATTTTATTTCACAACATCGAAAATGTCACATAACAATATTCATAAGTCGAATAAAACAACAAATCACAAAATGTAGCAAATCAAATATTGTTCGTTGTTACTAATATCCTAAAGGTATTTGTGACGTTTTCTCCAAGCATCTAACATCAACCTAAATGTTCATAAAATAAAGTTTGTCAACACAAAAATTGGTAATTTGAAGATTTGCCGGAACGACGAGTTAACGTATGAAGGCTAAATAAAAGAAAGTCTTGGATTTAGAAAGGTTGTCTTGAAGATCTTTAAATAAAATAATTGTTGCAAAAAGTAAACAATTAAAGCTCAAGGTTTAAAATGTAACTATTTAAGAATTTATAATAATAACCCTTTAAAAATGTAAGCTTACTCGAAACCGGGTTAAAGTATCTAACCTCAATATTTACTTAACCTATGTTAAGTGATAAGGTGAGGGAAATGCTAAATCCAAGTTCCTTTGGGACAAAGATACTAAAACGGGTCTTTAACGAGTGTTCGGGTTGTTGGTTCGGGTCTTGATAATTGGTCAAACCCTAAGTCAATTTTTCAAAATGATGAATGTTATGAGATAACTCAATGAATCTTTATAAGACTTAACCAAGTATGTAGATCTATTGTTTTAAAACTAACAACGTACGTTAAGCGAGTATTCAGTTTTGTCGGTCCAAACTATGTTATGAGATCAAGTTGGATCCAATATTTCCATGTACTTAAGAACATAATAAAAATCATTTTGTAAACTATTTTTAGAGAAATATACAAGTCTTGATAGCTAAAAACACACTTATGTGTCTTAAGCGAGTAAAAATTGGATTGGTTCGTTTTCCATCTCACAATATGTTCCTTGATGGATTCCACATGCCCAAATATCATAGATCTTGTATAATAATTTATAAATGAAAAATATTTAAGTTTTACAACTAAAAAGTTAACAACAAGTCTTTTAAGCAAAATTTTTGGTTTGGTTCGTTTTCCATCTCGCAACGAGTTCATATATGGATTCCACATGCTTAATATCAAAGAACTTGTAAAAATGATTTTTGAAACTTGAATCTAACATTAAACTTGTTTAAACAACTATTTTAACAAACTAGTAAAAAGTTCGGTTCATGGTTTGGGCTATTTACGGTTAAACCGAGGTTAGTCTCTACAAACCTTCACCCTGGAACTTCATAAATATGACAAAAAAAACTAAAAAGAGTAGAAGTTAGTCATGGTTAGTATGTGAAAACAAGTTATGTGTGTGTGTGTATATCAAGAACACGAAGTCCTCCATGAAGCCTTGCCGTACGAGGTCCGAAACTTAACCAACCGGAGTCGGAGAAGTAACTACCAAAGGTAACAAGAGGTGTGTATTATATATATGTTGTAATACCATATTCAAGTGTTAGTAATGTTAGATGAACAAGTTAGAATAAAAGACTACGGTTAGTTTGACTTGAGAAGTCAAATCTTCAAGAATACATAAGAAATAACAACCTTGAATCTATGGAGTTTGAGAGAGAATTTGTAGATGTAGCAAGAGTAAAATGAAATAGATGGGTGTGTATATATAGGGAAGGAGTGAAGGGTTGAGTATAAATATTCTTTTATGGTTTGCATAAAAATGGGTATGTTTAAATGGTCAAACAATGCATAATATAAAAATCCCATATTTTATATATGTTCTAAATGACAAAAATCCAATATTTTATATATTTGAAATATTCGGGTTACAAATGGGTCGGGTTTACATAGAAAAAGGTGACCCGAAATTGACGGATGTCACATCTAACACCAGCCGTGAGATTTCAAATTAAATCTGTCGAATCCGTGAATTTTGAAACCGTCTCCGTGTTGTTTCAGATTGCTTTTGTCTCCTCCGTAAGATTTTGAAAAAAAAAATTGAATATCCAAATATACTCACCGTTGATTCACCACCACCACCACTTGCCGCCATTAAAGATATCTGACCACGCAAATTTGAATATCCAAATATACTCACTGCTGATTCACCAGATTGCTTTTCTTCGCTGCCATCGAAGATTCCTTCATCGACTCAATCATCACTGTCGTCGAAGACTCCATTATCGACCCACCAAAGATGTCTGACCACTCAACTTCTTATCACTTTTCTCCATCGTCATCGAATACTCCATCATCACTGCCGAACCCATCTTTGATGGTGGCAAGTGGTGGTGAATCAATGGTGAGCGTATTTGGGCATTCAAACTTTTTCAAAACTAGCATAAGTGCACGTGCGTTGCCGCGGGTTCATTCAAATTATCTCCTCGTATTGGTTTGTAGTGTTTGTGTAGGTTCCCTGGACGGATCACACGAGATATCCCGATATACACAGGTGCGGAATCCCTGTGTAGATCGTTACGGACGTAGAACACAAGCTCACAAACACACGAATACGATACGAACAAACACACGTTATATTAATAACTCAACACGTGATACTTACAGACTCTCGACCTCACGTCACTTGACTCACTGAATTACACGAACTCGAACAACTTAAAACCAACACTAAAACGATAATCCGTAACCTATATAAATACACGACAACTTCGCCTCAGGCGAAGTTGTCCATAACTTCGCTCGTTCAACAAGTTCGCCTAGGCGAACTTGTCAACAACTTCGCTTGGTTAACAAGTTCGCCTAAGCGAACTTGTCAACAACTTCGCTTTAAACAAACAAATACATAAACAATATTACAGACTCGATTACAGACATTAGACATATGAACTACTGACATTTATGCACCAACAGACTCCCCCTTGGCAGTAGCTTCATATCTTGATCTTTCAGCTCTTGTCTCGTAATCCTGTATCTTCACGCGTGCACTCCTTCTCTAACACACACCGACACAACTCGTTGATACTTTCTTGCTTCGTCCTTCCAAGCTGGAATATAAAAGATTTTCTTCTCGTTAAGCACCTTCAGATCAGCTTGCGATAAGGATCGTAAACTCTAAGAATCTCTTGTTCATCCTCATCTTCCATCACTGCTTCCGCTGTCTCACAATCAACGAACCACCACTTTAGGTCTTTGAGCACATCCTTGGGCATAAGCTTCATCGGTACTTCTTTAAGGCACCGGATTGGTTTATACTTCATAACCATCCAAGGCTTTCCATCAGCTCTCAAACCTCTATCCTTGTCTTCAACAAGTTTCCCTTTCTGTGGTTTCAACAGCTCAAACTTCTTTTCCTTTATGCTCTCTTTCCATACAATTTTCCCTATGACTCTAGCCATATTATCGTCACTTCGATTGATCAACCCCAATCTGGCTAAGTCTTTAACCTCACATTCAGGCAGTGTGTTTAACGATCTCAACATTCTTCTAAGGTACTGAATTCCATCATATCGTTTAATCACGAAGAGCCGCAACTGCTCATCATAAATCCAGCATATAATCCCTTTCTTTGCTTCAGCATAGCCCTTAATATTGTAACTCTTTTTGAACATGGTAGGGACTGCCGGTTTCTTCGTTTTGATGAACCATTGAGCATATCCTTCCTTCCATCTCGGCTGCTCTTCCCATTCAGTATCTTCAACTGCCGTCTGATCACCTACATCGTCCTTCTCAACCTCTGGAATGTCATGTTCAACATTTTCCTCTACTATCTCTCCTTCCTCAATCTCATCCTCAATCTCAATCTGCTCACCGATCTTCTCAATCACATCACTCGGCAACACATCTTCATCAAACAACACATCATCGCTGAACATATCATCGTCAAGTTCCTTCAACGCATCAATCACATCATCATCACCACCAGAACCACCAGCCGCGTCGGCAGACTCCCCCTCAGCTGTGGAAGTACCAAGAGCTTGAGAAGTTCTTGGCAGCTCACCACCTGCATCTTTCGATGCATTGGGATCATCGTCTCGGTCATTTCTTCTTTTCGTCCTGAGCTCGTCGCCCTTACAGCTCATCTCCCCCTGAGATGCCAAGAACTCCTTCAAGGCATCTATAATTTTCCCATGCTCAACCAGGAGGGATGACTGTAGTTGATTTGCTTCCACTAGGCGTTGAATAGTCTTCGATTGCTCTGCCACGATCCGCTCTAGTGAAGCTATTCTCTCTGAGTCTGACATAGGCGTAGGCGAGACATCAGAAGCAGGCGTAACCACAGGTGGTACCATACCTGATAACCCTGCAGTAGTGACGACCGTTAACTCTACAAATCGTGCAGCTACCACCGACTGAGTAAGCGTTGGAGGTGGTAGGGACACGATCTCCGGAGTCGACGTCTGGATGGTAGTGGTAGATGGAATGCCAGCAGATGATGTAGCCACCACGGGAACATCCGCAGCGCTTGTACTTGTAACCTGTACAGAAGAAGGAACGATAGACATACCAAACAGTGAGGCCGGAGCAAAACGTACCATCCTTGAAGTCTCTCCAGCTCCCATACCTGCACCTGTCCTTTCCCGTCTTGATCGTCTTATCAGCTTATGTATATCTTCTTCCTCTTCTGACTCATCATCATCCTCCGTTCTCTTTCTCTTCCCAAAAGTTCTCTCGAGAGGCACCATCAACCGTCTCCCCTCATTCATGATCTCATCCAAATCTGAGTCAGCCATCGATGTAGCTGCTCTAGTAGCACTCACACCCGAACCTTGTGCAGCCGAGACCTGCACCTCTTCAACGTGATCCATATCGAAATAACCTTGACCTCCAAAGACAGCATCAAGATCTATATCCTCTGCAGCCGACACAACAGGCACAGCAGGTGGAGCTTGACGATCAGTATGGTTATTAACACGTAACAGCAAGTTTTGAAAGACCGATTTGAAGGTCCGAAGGTTCGAGGTTCATAATCGGGTCGAAACGACCACTGATTATCATTGAAGAACAATGAATATACGATGTAATGGCATCACGAACCTTGAATTGTAAGGGAAACTGGGAAATAAGAACAAGTAAACTGAATAATGATAAGTTCGCCGGATAATCAAGTAAGTTCGCCGGATAAGTTCGCTGTTTTTTGAAAAGTGATGAATAGTTTGTCGATTGAACATCCTTATATAGGGTCTGGGTTATACAGGCGAAGTTACGGATAACTTCGCCTAGGCGAAGTTATCCACAATCTCGCCTAAAATTTCAAAATTTAACCCTTAAAATTTTAACAGTTATCAATTAAGTTATAAATTTTCCTTGAAGAAATAAATGACATGATCAATTCTAAGTAACCAGTTAAAAATCATAAAACTATCTAAGTACAAAAACTTAAAAAATTTAAAGTATAAGGGATCAAATTTCAGTCTAGTTAGGGGCTACCACGTTTTAGAAAAGATCCGAACAGGAATCATACTAATTACGTGACTGTCACATAGATCCGTGTTTAGCTGTATTATGACATAAGGAGACAGGTTGTAAGCAGGTAATATACTTAAGATGGTTTTCATCGTTTCTGTGATACGAGTTAGGTTCAATTATGCCTCAAAATTTAAGTGGGCAACAACTCAGAAATATTGATGCCTCTTATCTATCCTCAAAGCGTATTTGGCTTTCCCCAAGTCACCCCGAATTGACCTCGACCCATAGTGTCTGATTAAGTTGTAAGTACTCTTCTTCTGGTTCCCGTTCTTCTTCTTACTCTAAGATTGAGAAGTCTTGATATTGTGTCATCTCTAAAATGTTTCAATAACTCCAAATATTTTTTTTTTTTTTCGAATAAACATTGACTTGAAAGTAGAAATTAACTGCAAGTCCCGAATCTGGATCACTGCAGTATCTTGAGACGCTATCTTCACGGGAATCAGAACACACATGGGCTCGTGTATGACTGGGTAATCGCTTTTCTGCCTATCATTCGGAAAGATATATATGAAGACATGCAAAACTCTTAAGGAGTTTCCACGTAAAATAAAGTAAATTTAGTTTGTATCACGTCTACTTTTACGCACCATAAAAAGTTACCATGACATACAATGACTGTCCTAAAGACTTTTAAGCCTAATTACTTCACTAGTTAAGCACACAGAATTAGTATGTCTATCATTTTCCAAGGTTGGATCAATTTTCTGTTAAACCTAGCAAACGTACTTCTTACTAAGTAGTAGACTTGAAAAATAATTTCATTTCCCATTTCTTTCAAAATTTCAACATCAATCGCCCCGACCAATACAAAGTCTTCAGGTAAACGGCTATCCCGAAGATCCAATGGATCAGCTGGACTGACCACATACTATTATGTGTCCTTCTAACTAAGTATGATCGACTAATTTTAAGCGAAAGAATGAAAAACTCATCATAAACCGCCCCGGTCACTATCAGTAATCTGGTTAATGGCTATCCTCAAAATCTACAAGTAGAAAATGAGGACCAAAACATATCCGAAGACAAGTCCTTCAAACTGAGGTAACCGACATATTTTAAGCGATAGTGACGTTTTTTTTTTTTTTTTTTAAATATAACATGAAAAGCATGGTTACTCGGGATTGATGATCCCATTCAGCTTGATAAGGTTTTGATATCTTGTTTTGTCAAACGCTTTAGTATAAAGATCAGCGAAATTATCAAGCGTATCCACCTTTTCAAGCATTATCAGTTTCTTCTCAGCACAATCCCGTATGAAATGATGACGTATGTCAATGTGTTTAGTTTTACTATGTTTCACGGGATTGTTAGTTACTGAGATAGCAGCTGTGTTATCAATGCAAATAGGAGTAAGTAGGAAATTCAGACCATAGTCGCGCAACTGTTGTTGAATCCAAAGAACCTGAGAGCAGCAGTTGGATGCTGCCATGTATTCTGCCTCACAGGTTGAAATTGCGACTGAAGTCTGCTTCTTGCATTGCCACGACACCAATCTGCCACCAAGAAACTGACATCCTCCTGTTGTTGACTTCCGACTCTGATTGCACCCTCCATAATCAGAATCTGTGTAAGCGACCAGCTCCAAGTCTCCTCCTCTCGGGTACCACAACCCCAGCTTCGGCTTGCCCTTGAGATACCGCAGTATCCTCTTTGCACCTTTCAAATGAGATTCTTTTGGATTTGCCTGAAAACGTGCACAAAGACAAACAGCAAACATTATATCAGGCCTAGATGCAGTTAAGAACATTAAAGAACCTATTATTGCCCGATATTGAGTTGGGTCCACATCTGCATCACCGTCTACTTCAGCACCCAATTTGTGATTGACGCAGATTGGAGTATCATATGGAGAACTGTCCTCCATCTTGAAGCGCTTGAGCACATCATGAACATACTTCGTCTGATGAATGAACATCCCGTCCTTCTTCTGTTCAACCTGCAATCCTAGAAAGAAAGTTAGTTCACCCATAGCACTCATTTCAAACCTTTTCTTCATGACGGCTTCAAACTCCTGACACATGGAGACATTTGACGCAGCAAATATAATGTCATCCACGTAGACTTGTACCAGCAGGAAGTCGCTTCCATCTCTTTTGAAGAACAACGTGCTATCAAGTTTCCCTCTTTCAAAACCATTCTCGAGCAAGTAATCCGATAAAGTTGAATACCAGGCACGAGGTACCTGATGTAATCCATACAACGCCTTGCTCAACCTGTACACGTGATCTGGAAAGTCTGGGTCAGGAAAACCCGGCGGTTGCTCAACATACACAACCTCATCAACTTTCCCATTCAAAAACGCACTCTTCACATCTAGCTGAAACACCTTCATCTTTTCATAAGCAGCAAACGCTAATAACAATCTTATGGCTTCCAACCTAGCGACAGGAGCGAACACTTCGTTATAATCAATCCCCTCTTGTTGATTAAAACCTTTAACGACTAGCCTCGCCTTGTTTCTTATAATAATCCCCTTATCATCTCTCTTGCACTTAAACACCCATTTTGTGCCTATCGCATGCACATTCTTTGGTTTTTCAACCAAAGTCCAAACTTCCATCTTCTCGAATTGAGCCAACTCTTCTTGCATGGCTTCGACCCACGAGCTGTCCTTTAAAGCCATTTGATAATTCTTCGGTTCCATCTGGCTTATAAAGCAGGTATACGGGCATTCATTGATTATTCCTGTCTCCTTAATGCTTGTATAAACACAGGTGTGTTCATTCAAGCTACTTCTCGTTTGTACACCTGAGGACACATCACCAATCACATTATCCAAAGGGTGATCTTTATGAATTCTCGTGGTCGGAACAGAACCGACATGTAAATTATCTTCCAAATTAGAAGAGATCTCATCAATGGTTGTTTCATGCTGAGAGTGAAAAGGATTGATAAATTCTTCTTCAGCAGAGGCAGCAGGGGTACCGATAGTGTTTGATGAGGAAGGTTGACATTTATCAATCAGCTGTCTTTGCAATAGATTTTCTTCCTCATCAAGTATCATCTTCGTCGCAGCTCTTTCTTCTTCTTCAGAAATTTCCAAATCCGGTATGTTAAACGACTTAAAAAGCTTAACATAGTCGAAAAGCTCAGCAGGTCCATTGCTAGGTTTTGGCGGTTGGTAACTTGTGATGTCGGTGTTACACACCACCTCCACCTTGCAGGTCGAAGTATTGAAGACACGTCTGTTGGGAGTACCAACAACATAACCGACTAAGATTCCTTCATCGGCTACTTCGCCAAATTTAGAATTTGTCTTCAAGATCGAACAAGGGGACCCGAATGGTTCAAGACCACTCAAGTTGGGCTTCCTTCCATGCATAAGCTCGTAACACGTTTTACCAAGTCTCTTAACAGTTAACACTCTATTCAGAACATAGCAGGCTGTAGCAACCGCTTCAGCCCAGAACATCACAGGAAGCTTCGAATCTGCCAGCATAGTTCTGGCTCCTTCAATTAAAGTTCGGTTCTTCCTTTCAGCCACTCCATTCTGTTGCGGAGTATACGGAGCGCTGTATTGGTGTTCAATTCCTTTCTGAAGACAGAAGATCTCCATCTCAAAATTCTTGAACTCCGTTCCATTGTCACTCCTGATGAACTTAACTGTTTTACCCATGACGTTCTCAACTTTGGTAATCAAATTCTTCACCATTTGAGCCGTCTCATCTTTCGATTTCAGAAAATATACCCACGAATATCGCGAGTAGTCATCAGTGATCACCAAGCAGTAAGAAGTACCTCCTAGACTTTTTGTATTCACGGGACCGAAGAGATCCATGTGAAGCAGTTCTAGAGTACTGGCAATAGAGTTGACCTTCTTGGTGAGATGGGATTTCTTGTGTTGCTTTCCCTTCTTGCATGCTATACATTTGTCTTCAAAGTTAAAACTTTTCAAGGGAACGCCCATCACAAGTCCATTCCTGACAATGTGGTTCATTTTCCGAAGATGAATGTGCCCCATCCTCCTGTGCCACAATTCGGATTCCGATTCGCTTGCTTTCGTCATTAAACATGATTCTCCCGTGGCCATTTCAGTAGACCTCATATCCATCACATAAGTATTTGTATCACGTGGAGCTTTCATCACTATCCACTCGTCTGGTATCTGAAAACCAGGCTTCAACACGATCGCCTCATTCTTCGTGAAATGAACAGTGTACTCCTTATCACAAATCTGCGACACACTCAGCAGATTGTGCTTCAACTCTTCTACAAAGTTCACATTCTCAAGAGTCATTTTCCCATTGGACACCGTTCCTCTTCCAGTAATTCTTCCTCCACTTTCACCGGCAAAGCTAACTCTCGCTCCTTGAACAGGTTTTAAGTCGTGCAACAAGTATTTGTTACCCGTCATGTGCCGGGAACAGCCGCTATCTACAATCCAAAGACTGTGGGCAGCCCTGTTCAACTGTTCCTGCACAATAAAGCAAAGGATTAGAATCTAGGGACCCAAGACCAATTGGTCTTGGATCTATACATCCTGTACTTCTGCTTTCCAAAGTTAGCATCTGGATAATTCCTGTCAGTCCTATTAGGAAATCTCCTTGGAAATTGAGTGTGAGGCCTTCCAAACCTATGTGTATTGACAGTATTATATTTTGCGGTTTGGTTATTAGCATTGTTAAACTGAGGTTTGTTTCTGTGAAAACCTGAATTATTTACATTTCGGAACTTTGAAGGGTTTTCATTTTTAGCAGTATTAAAATTACCATTTGGCTTACGCTCAGTTTTAATAAGCCTCACACCTCTGAATTTCGGTGTCAGAGGGCAATCTGCAACAAGATGTCCTAACTTATTACACCTAAAACAACACCTATGCTCCATTTTCTTTTCAAAGGTTGTTTTGGATGTAGAGGCTGTGTTACCGGCCGTTCGTCTCACATAAGGTGGGACGTACGGGTTGAGTGGAGTACTCTTTTTATAAGTTTTATCTTTTTCTCCACCAGTGGGTACCACTACCTTCTCTTTTGTCTTACCCGATTCGGACAACTTATCCGAATCTGATGAGACTGGACTCGTAACAGAAATTTTCACACTTGAAACAGGCGAACTCGTTTCGCCACTACTAACACTTGGTTCTTTACTCGTAACCTTGATTGGAACTGTCTGAGGAACTTCAAAATCAACAGATTTCTGAACACTAGGGTTAAAAGTGTAATTGTGGTTATAAGGTGGTGGAACCTCATGATGACCAATTCCTCCCCTCTTCGTAGAGGTACCTTGATCACTAACAAGGTGATCAAGAATAGCTGAGGAATTTCTGAACTGCTCAAGTTTTCGGTTCAGTTCCACCACTTTCACCTGGTGGTCAGCAATCTGCTTTTCTCGTTCAGCAATCAGTTTAGTCTTTTCTTCTAAAACCTCATAACTTAGATCAATTACTTCAATTTTTTCAGCAAGTTTTATTTTTAAGCTTTTAACATCTTTTTCACACGCTTTTATTTTAACTTTGTAACTGTTTTCTCTTGCTTTCATAAAGTGATGATCTTCTTTAAGAGTTTTAAATTCAGCATCTAAACGAACATACTGATCAGTTATGGTAGCAAGTTGCTCAGACAAATTCTCGCATTTAGTACAAATAGATTTAGAACTTACCTCGGAGAGTTGATCATTGTTATCTGCCATGAAAGCTTTTTCCTTACTAGTAGCTTTCTCTTCTCCGGTAATCTTCTCACATTCTTCATTCTCAACCTTAGCCATATTTGCCTGCTCACTGGTTTCATTCGAATGCAGGTTCCAGTTGTATTCACCTGCTTCTCTGGACATCATGGCATTGACTTCTTTACTACTCCCAGTGTGCTGTGCAGACCGGCCATGACCACGTTCAACTCGCTCGTTTCTGCACTCTTTGGCAAAGTGCCCGTTTTGTTGACAGTTATAGCACCTCACCTTAGACTTATCGAACCCTGGCCTGCCACCAACAAACTTTCTCCCCGTCTTTCTCATAAACTTCTTCACTCTCCTCACTATCATGGCCATCTGCCATTGTAAATCCATTTCCTCCAGATCATCAGCATCGATCTGGTCATAGTCTTCATCCAGCATCGCTGGATCAACAACCTTTCCTTGAATATAGTTTTCATATGAAGCAATAAACGAAGCATAGAGGCCAAACTGCTCTTCAGCAGATTTGATGCTCATTGGCATTTTAGAGTAATTATTGCTTGAGGAACTTGAAGATCCACTACTCTTGCTTGCTGTCTGTTGAGTACCACTTGATCCACCCGCAACAAAGCAAACATCCCCATTTGAGTTTACTGACACATGCCCCTCCTGTGAAGAATTGGCACCCGACTCACCCTTCGAGTAGTAGGCGGCAGAATCAGTCTTTGAACTTGTATTGGAGTTTACTTTAGCACCGTACATGCCTGGATCTTGAACCTGATCCATAGATGTTTCTTTTCTTACCATATTAAGCTCAAAAGTTCTGAGCTTGTTGACAGTGGTTTCAAGATCATAAGTAGGGAAGTCCTTGTCTTCCCTCATCAGTACAGTATACATCTCCCATTTTGGTGGGAGGGCATCGAGAAGCTTTTCCACAATCTCTTCTTCTAGGTAGGAAATGGATTAGTTACTCAATTCAGTCATTAGATGATAATATCGAGTGATAATATCATCAAGAGATTCGTTCTTTAAGTACTTAAAGACTGAAAATTGAGTTTTGAGCAACTTTATCTTTGAAGCCCGAATACCAACATTCCCCTCAAATCTGTTCTCAAGAGCTTCCCAAAGCTCTCTAGCTGATGTATACTTTCTGAACGTATGGAGGATCTCCTGTGGAAGAGCCATTGTGATTGCAGCATGAGCCTTGCTTTCGGCTTCATACATCTTTTTCTCCTCCTCTTCCATTTTACTGTATTTCTTGATTTGGTCTCGACCCTCATACTTCATGACTGGTGGAATATATCCATCTTGGATGCATACCCACATTTTCGCATCCTGGTACTTAACGTATTAAATGAACCGATCCTTCCACGCGACAAAATCGGTTCCCTTCAGCAACCTTGGGGCCTTTGTAGCTGACCCCGCTTCAACTTCCATCTTTACAAGCTCCGAAATGTTGATCGACGACATTCTTCTTGAAGACTAAGAAACCCGGAAAATTCTGAGTAGGCGAAGTTAAAAAAATTTCCTCTGAACAGTACTGTAGGCGAAGTTAAGGATAACTTCGCTTAAATAATAACTTCGCTGGATCTTTCTTAAATCCGCGTGACTGGGCGAAGTTGAGAATAACTTCGCTTAGGGTAAGCGAACTTAGAAAGTAAGCGAACTTGAAGACAAATTCGCTGAACTAAGCGAACTTGATGAGAACTTCGCTGAGTTAGGCGAAGTTGAGGAGGTAGGCGAAGTTGTAAATAACTTCGCTTCTCCTTATATCTTCGCCAAAACCCTACGTATCCTGACGGCAACTTCGCCTGATGAACAGCAACTTCGCCTGACGAACTCAAACTTTCTGCAGATCTGAAAATCGGATTTTAACGACGTTTTTGACGGTTTAAAGGCTTGAACACACTGGTAGGAAGCTAGAATGAGCAAAAACACCAAAAACTCGTCCCGTAAATAGTCGAAATGGGACAAATTCTACACCCGCGTGAATATCCCGAACCACACAATCGAGCAAAAGCTCTGATACCAATTGTAGGTTCCCTGGATGGATCACACGAGATATCCCGATATACACAGGTGCGGAATCCCTGTGTAGATCGTTACGGACGTAGAACACAAGCTCACAAACACACGAATACGATACGAACAAACACACGTTATATTAATAACTCAACACGTGATACTTACAGACTCTCGACCTCACGTCACTTGACTCACTGAATTACACGAACTCGAACAACTTAAAACCAACACTAAAACGATAATCCGTAACCTATATAAATACACGACAACTTCGCCTCAGGCGAAGTTGTCCATAACTTCGCTCGTTCAACAAGTTCGCCTAGGCGAACTTGTCAACAACTTCGCTTTAAACAAACAAATACATAAACAATATTACAGACTTGATTACAGACATTAGACATATGAACTACTGACATTTATGCACCAACAGTTTGATATGGTGTGTAATGGTTTATCAGTGCGAACATGAGTAACTAAATATTAGGGATGAATGTAATGTGAAGAAAGGTGATATTGTGGTGAAGGTCGGTTGGAACAGACTTGTTTGGTATTTGGATATATATTTTCCATATTTTATAAAGGTGAATAAGTAGAACAACAACCCTTTCTTTTTTCATTTTTCATTAAATTGATTGTAGCTACTGTCGTGTTTAGAACCATTACACCGATGTGATGCAGTGAAACATTCTATGACAATATGTTCGGATCGTAATGTTATTGAAGGTTGGTGATATAAATTTGCCTTTTCATATCATATTATTCATTTTGTTGACCATCGAATGGTATAGAACATTGACAAAAATAATATGTTATCCGGATTTTAGTGGTAATTGTAATGAGAAGACATTCCATAGTTGTAAAAAGGTGATAGGTAGTTAATTTTTCTTCATTCCATATTAGGTAGAAAAATGCTTCAAATGTTGACCCTTAAGAACATATAAGCGCTTATTATAACGCGTATTATAAAATTGTAATGGCGAAGTAGATACTAAACATTAATAATTCCATAATTATCTCAAAAGAGGATCCGCTGGTCTCGTAAGCTTGGCAGCCATGGATGACGGTGTCCAAATTGGTTACCTACCATGCATCATTCCAGTCGTTGTCGTTAGTTGGGCAGACCTGTATGATGGCTACGAATGCGGGTGATGCATCAATACATGCAATGTTATTTCCTTCTTCTTTATTTGTGTTGCTGGTGGATGTGGGTGTTTTGAGAACCAACACTATCATATTTGTTAATAAAAATAAACTGTATAATTTGTAGTTAAATAATATGAGTAGTGAAATATGTTGGTGTAACAGGGTTCAGTCATTTCTGACGTTTTCTTGTTGAATCCTTTGTTCAAGCAGCGTGTTTGTGTTACTTAAGGGTATATGAGTTTTCATTTTCTCATAGTGATTTCATGGTGTGGGTTTTGTTTTTTCATTTGTACCTTGTTAAATATATGAATCAAAATGGTGTGTACATATATAAGATAAAGGTGTCTAGTGGAGCTTTGTACTTACCATTTTCTAAGGGCTTTGTTCTTCATCTGTTCCATTGAGCCGGGTCAATTACATCCTTTTTATGAAACTTTGTGATTTCCATTTATGCATGTATTCAGTGGAAGTTTCATTTTCACCAACACCCCTATATGGTCCCACTGCTCATAACTAAAACCAAATTTTATACATCGCAAGGTTAACTCCCATATTATTCATGTCCAGTCTTTGTTGTCAACATTGCATCTACCATTATTTTGATTTCTAATTCTAATCAAGGTAATACATATAACACTTTTAGGATGTCAGAAAAAAACATCGCCTCTCTCGCACTTCAGGAAGAAAACATGTACACCAACCATTATTCAGGCCACCCTACTCAATAAATTTTTACATTATATGTAAATACCAGGTATGGTGGGTAAAATTTTAATTTTATACAACAAATTTATATGGTACTTAATATAATGATGCTTTACCAACCAGTTAATTCACTGTCATTAAAATTTACAAACCAAACTTCCCTTCTACAACTATTGTCTGACAGTGTCCAATTCTAAAAAATATGAATAATAAGAAAATTCATTTCAAATATAACATGTCCTCAATTCTTAACTTGGTCATTCTTAATTTCTTTTAAAAATCGGTCATAATTGGGCTCGTTTAGGCTTACGACCCTACTCGTGATCGATAAGTGAATCTCAGGGTCGTTTGTTAAACAATATTATTTAAAGGCTCGAGTTGAGCACACGGTCTTTAACTTACAAAAGTTCGAATTATGGCAAATAAAAAAATATATCTTCGATATACCAATATCTAACTAAATTAAGTTGACAACCTACATACCATGTCAAATTTGAATCTCTCAGGTGAACTAAAACTGTTAACACAAAATCGTTATTAATGGTTCAATATCATTTTTCAATAATAAAAACCGTTAGTAACGGTTGACATCATGTTTCTGTCATTAAATTCATGCATCAATGGGTGTTAATTGGTGACTTGAAGAGTTGACGAAGTGTGAGTTGGATCGTGGATACCAATACCGAATAAATTACAAACAGTGCCTTTTTTTCTCAGTGGCGTGACCAAAAGCGGGCTTCTCTTAGCCGAAGGGGGGCAGCCATCCCCTTAGTTTTTCTTTTTCAGTTATATATTTATTAAAATTGTTAACCCCCTCCCCCCTAAAATATTGCAAGCGCACCCCTTAAACTCGACGGATCTTTGTTAATGAATATAGTTAATCGGAGATGGTTGCATTGATGTTTTGAATGTTGATTAAAAAATGTTAGGGATTGCAGGATATTTTTGTTAGGAAAAAGAAATAGATGCAGTCTTTAGGATAGTTTTTTAATTAGGATATTTAAAGAAGTCAAAGTTCTTAGAACGTTGTTATTATCCAATCTATTTAACTATTGTTTTGAACTCCGAGTAGTATAATCTTTTTTTGAACGACCAACAAACATAGAATGCCTAAGTACTTCGCACGTGGTGACCCGATGGAAAAAGGCCACCGCCAACTAGCCCAACACAGCCATACGGAGCCCTTAAGCGCCTCTAAGTTATCTCATGTTCCGGAAAAGGCCCACGGGTGGTAAAACCCGAACGCCCTCATGATCTAGCCGGATATTTACAAAGATCTCAGGAGTTTTTCATTGAGCCATCCATGTCCCCCCTAAAGTGTCAAACCCCGAGAAAGCGGTAGCGTGGGAGAGTGATGTCACGTATACCGTAAGCTTATGATTATCGCCAACATAGATGTATTAAGATACCAATGGTGTGAAAAGTGTTTACAAACCATCACATGTTTTTAAAAGAAAGAAGTTAAACATCAAAATGGTATCCTAATTATACAATAAGGTCTCGTCTTCATGATTCCTTACATGCGTTGTTAATTCCCTGAAAAACATACGTTTAAAAAGTCAACACAATGGTTGGTGAGTTCACAGGTTTTAAGACTTGTTATGAAATCATGTTTTCATAAATTGTTGAATCAGTTCGTAAACAAGCATACGATAACTTATTGAAGCAAATACGATGATCCTCCGTAGACTAGCTAAATCTACGAATTAATATGACGAACCCTGAGCCTATAACCAAACCACGACTTATATCCTTTTGCCCTGTTCGAATCTCACAGATGGAATATACGCACCCTGTTTCGATGCAATATCGGAGGTTAGCGCGACTAACCTAACAGTAGGGGGAAATGTCAACGTCAATAGTACTATTCGTATATTCCTGTGGCTAATTCTGTTAGCTAATGGTTATAGTATGCAAGCAAGGGACTTATAGCACTACATAGTTTAACTCATGTTCACATAAGGATTGTGTGTTTTGTTTCTAATTATCATATATAAAATCAGTTTTGTATGTTTTCCACCCCCGAATAAATAAAACAGTAAAACCATAAAAGGGGGGTAGTGAAACTCACCTCATGAGTTCAGTGTTTGGTTCGCTAGCAATTTCAGTTGAGACCCGAGGTTCTCTGCTTTCACACGTCCTAAATGCATTAGGTCAGTTAGTTTCCATTATCGACTCGCAAGTTAGTTTATGCTAATCGCTTTCGCCCAACAAGTAGTTTGTGTCGGTTGCTTTCACCAACCAGCCGTTTCATTTTTTGTGTCGGTTGCTTTCACCAACCGATCGTTTCATTTAAAGTTGTCGGTTGATTTCACCAACCGATCGTTTCGTTTAAGGTGTCGGTTGCTTTCACCAACCAATCGTTTTGTTTACTGTGTCGGTTGCATTCACCCAACCGATTGTTCCGCTTATTTCGGAAATAATGTTTCACATGTTAGTATTAGGACGACCTGTTGTGATAAGATTTTATATTCCTTTTTGAAGATAAGTATTTATTATTTTTATAAACAATAAGAATATAGTTCTTATGAGTGTCAATTTCATTTAGACATAACCGGTTCCCTTGGTCAAGTAATAAATAAATATGAAAATTATATTTATATCTAGGTAACATTTTGTTAAATTACGATTGATACTTATAGTAAACCATAATACTTTTAAATTCTTGTTTAATGTCTACAAACCGACTTTATATGCCGTTGCTACCCTTTAACTCATAAAAATGATTCTTTTGTACGTCTAACATATATATATATATATATATATATATATATATATATATATATATATATATATATATATATATCCAAAATATATATTTTAATTAAAAATTATTGGTTTGTAACAAAATGTCATTATTAAAAGTAATATTCTTTTATTTGTCATTTTCAAATGTAAAAATTTATAGTTTTATTCAAAATCATATTTAAGCTTTATAAAACTGTATTATATTAACGAAATCTCAACATAATATCTATTTTGTTACTTAAAATTATAAAATTCGTTGTCTTTGGAAATACGTCTATTTTTTTAGTAATAAACCCGTATGCACACTTATGTACACTTTTAATCGTATTTTCATATTATAAACTTTTTAAACTCCATATATTTCTTTTGTGTCAAGATGTATATAAAGTTTTCCCAACAAATTCCATACTTCCTATCAATTTTACTAATCTATATATTTTTTTTTCATCATATTGAGTCTTATGACTAAAATCACATTTTTACTTGTTTATTTTTATAAAAACACCACTTATAAAAACCTCTATATCCTTATTTGTTTCCATGAAAATAATAGGTATACATATGTATATCGTATAAATTATCATTAGTAATAATATAAAGTTGGTAAAGTGGTATTAGAAGCTCACTTAGTAGTAGGATTAAGGTTTAGATATAAACTAGAGGATCTTGAGGTTGTTTCCTCAAGTAAAGTTCGTTTAACTTCTTGGAAGAGATCTCCTATACCATTGCTCTGGAGAGAGATGGACAATGAAGTTGGTTGTTGGTATGTAGTGACGTCGAGATGGTGGTGTTACGGTGCGCCATGGTGGCCGCGAGAAGAGAGGGAGACGGTAATTGTGGTAGTTAAGGGCTGGAAATACCAAAGAAGAGGAGAGGAGTGGTAGTTGATGTTGTTTTGTGGTGGTGAAGTTGTAACGGCGAATTAGGGGAGATAGCTAGTGATGACAGAGTTGGCGGTGGTTTATTGTGGGTGTCGTTGAGGTGGTTGACGGTGTGACACTCGTCAATTTCAGGTTAACTCCGTTAATTCAAACTCCGTCAATTCAAACTTAAGATCACTTGATCTATAACGCACATCCCATTACATTTAAACTAGGGTTTTAAATGACGCTTGACAATCACTACACATGTAGTCTTTCGGGATTTCACCGAAACGCAAACGAGTTGACTCAAACCATTGGTGAACAAACGACAAACATCAAAACAATAAGTAATTGATAATTATGTGTTAGGTTTATGTGATACTTGATATGTTATGTGTAATGCTAAACACAAGAAGCAAGAACTAATTGTTTACACTAGAAAAGTAATAACTAAAAGAGGAGGGACTATTGTGTAACATATTATTATTAAATAATAACAAAAACCCTAACCTCCCTTCCTCTTCCCAAAACCCGATCGCCCCCCCCCCCCCCCCCCCTCTCTCTCCCTTGGCTGCCTTCACACTACACACACATACATACAAGGATTTTCAAGTTTTGTTGAAGAATTAAGGTGCTAGGAAGGTATTAACAACTCCCCTATGCGTTCTATATGTTTAATTTTGATATTGAATGGGTTAATCCAAAACCCTAAGTCACGAAATTAATGATTAAGATGAGTTAGGGTTTGATTATATGTTTGATGATGATTGCTAATGAAATTGATAACTAGTTGTGTTATTGTTGTTTGATAATCACTTGTTCTTTGATTTAAACTTTCAAGAAAAACCCTAACTATGTGTTTAATGTGATATTGATATGCATGATTGGTAAATATTGTGACTAGAGTGTTATATGCATGGATTATGGTTCATAGATTGTTATTATGTTGAGTCTTGATGTAAACTGGCACTGGACAGATTGTTAAGTTTATGTTTAGACGACTGTAACTGAATGTTAATGTGGTAATTGGTCGAAATTCTTAACACTACAGTGTACTAGGTTGAGTCTAGTTTCTATAAAGTCCAAGTTTGTAATTTTTGAACGTGTAAAAGTTAACTTTTATTAGTTTACAAAACTAAAGTGCAAGTCTGAATTGTGAGGTCTGCTGTTAGGCTGTTTTGAAATTATCATATCTCATAAACTACAAGACCAAATGGGTTAGTTCCACATCTGAACGTTAACATATTGAGTTAAGAATCTAACTCAATTGGTCTTGCATTAATTGGATTTACCATTTAACGGGAATAACAAATATCATTCTGTTGCGCATGATTTTGACTGCTGTGAGTTTACTGTAATGTTTTGGTTATTGTGAGAAATCTAGGTGGAATAAAAATACAATAAAAATAGTTCTGGAAACCTAACTCATATGTGCTTTTGTGACGATTTTGGTGAATTAATTGATATATTATGATCTGTTGAATAGAGTAATTTTTCAAGTAGAAATCTGTCTTGATAAAACTAGCTGCTGAACTATGTGAAAATACATGAAACGTGCTTGTTGCTAGATAATTGCTATGTTTTTTACTAAATTGCCCTTGTGGGGAAAGATTGCTAGTAATGTACAATGTTAGTACTTAATACTTATGTAGTTGCTTACACATGAAACGTGTCACCAATGTGTTTGCCGAGTCACACATAATTCACAAACGAAACACGAGACGTATCTCATGCATAGAGTCTAGAGACTCAATAATAGTTCCAACACTTAGAAAATATCATTCTTGTTTTAGAACGCTAGTCAGGATTTTCTGTGACGCGCATCTCTCGGTTGACTTGTTTTTGAATTCTTCGCAAACAGTGAGTTTCACGTTCCCCTTTTACTCTTTTAAACGCTTTTTACTTGGGGGAGATAACATACTCCAAAATGCTTTAGATGTTGTTATTAATTATATATCACTTGTAAGGCTAAGTGGCAAGCGAACCAACTAAAGTCCTTCATAACATCGAACCGTTAATATTTGGATAATAGCGAGTCACTGTTGAGTAGTACTACTGGGTTTGACAAACCCCACCCAACTCTAAACTCGACTGGAGGTCGAGTGGGTGTTATTTTGGCTAACACATTTTCCATGGTCGTGGTAGACATGGTGGCAAGGCAATTGATAAACAGTCAGCTTCGGTGTCGAACACTTAGTAATACTTGTTTTATAGGCTAGCTATCTATCGATATATAATTGACATAACATTATCTGGTAACGCAAACGCAAAACGCAAACACTTAAACGCAAACAGTTTCTTTATTTATATATGTGAACTCACCAACCCCGTGTTGACACCTTTAGTATGTTATTCTCAGGTAGCCGAGGCGGGCGCGCGGTATAGGAACATGCATTCCATTGAACTCTAACGTTTTTGCAAACTTGTTTTTAAACTGTTATTAATTGGGTTTTAAGTCGTCCTGCGTGACGCCACACTTGGTTTAGGAATTTACGCTTCCGCACTTATTTAAACTTAAATGTTTCGTGGTTTGAAAACTTTATTTATGGTGTTTGATTATAACTAATGATTCCGATCCCGTTAGTTCACACCCTCTGATAGTAAAACTCCGTTAGTGGATTTTGAGGTTGTGACAGATTGGTATCAGAGCCAGGTTATAGCGAACTAGAAATTGCATGCATACTAGACTATAACCGCAACGACCCATTAGTTTAAATTTCTACGCACTGCATATATATTTTATTTAGTCTTTCGTTATCTTTATCTCTTTACCTCATTCACTCATACGCGCGCATACACGACTTACCTGTGGGGATGTCGACGCCACCATCATCATCATCCGACCAAGTGACTCATGCCCATGGAAGGAACCGCAGCCACCTACCTCGTCGCCACCCCGAGTAGCCCCGAAACTAGAAGCCCCTGCACCGAAGAGGTATCGTCTATCTGGAGGCATGTACGATGACGACGTTAGCTGGGATTGGTATCCGAGTCTGATCAAGCGTATGGTTTACCGCGAACAAGTTCCCCCACTACCTCACCCGAGCCGCCCTGCTTACCCCAACACCCTACTACCCACAACCGAACCGGTAGAGCGTGTTCTCGCAGCTGTTGTTTCCTGTCTAGAGCGTGACGCGGATTTTATTCGCTCGGCGAAAGTGAACGTTCCCGAATTATTAAGAGATGGAACCGAGGCTAGGAAAGAAATATTCCGCCTGAAGGAAGCTGTGAGGGAAGCGCAGGATACTAACGATCAACAAATGAAGATTATGAGAAAAATGCAAACAGAGATGATAGATTTGCAAGAGCAACTCCTTGTGGCGAGATCCCGGACAGAGATAGCTCTAGAGCGTTGCGATATCTTACAGACGCAAATTGCCCAGAATGCAGCAGAACCTGAGGAAGAACCTGAGGAAGAACCTGAGGAGGAACCCGAGGAAGATCCCGAGGAGGAACCCGAAGAGGAACCGGAGGAAGAACCTGCTGAGCCGGAGGCACACTCAGAGATGTCCTCAGACGATGACATTTGAGAAGGATAACACCTAGATGGAGGGGTTGTCTCCATCCAAACTATTATTTTCTATGATTTTAAGGATTGGTTTTAAATACTTTGTAGCGAATACAATGGTTTTAATCATGAATTATTATTTGGATTATTATATGGTTGTGATGTGATGTTTGCTTCTTTTATTTTTCTTTCTTACCTACCTTTTTATTACATGTATGGTGTGTTGCATATGAAACCGAGAATTCATGTCTAACATTTTATGCTGTGATTCTAGAGATGGCTGGAAGAAACGCTGGACATGGTCGCGGTAACATCAACCTAACCACAGCAGAACTCCAAACCCTATTGAAGGACCATGCGGCGGCGGCTCTAGCCGCACATGTTCAGAATCAAGCCGGAGGTCCAGCTAGAGCCTGTACTTTCAAGAACTACCTGGATTGCAAGCCCAATTCGTTTAAGGGCACTGAGGGAGCCATAGGTTTCCTACGATGGGCTGAGAAGGCAGAGTCAGCTTTCGAGATGTGTAACTGTCCACCCGCCAGTAGGGTCAAATTTGCTGCTGGAACACTGGAAGATTCTGCTCTCACTTGGTGGAACTCCAATGTGCAAATTCTTGGATTGGAATTGGCGAACGCTATGAACTGGGAAGAGTTCAAGAATATGATGCGAGAAGAGTATTGTCCTAGAGAGGAAATCGCGAAGTTGGAATCTGAGTTTTGGTCGTTGAAAATGGTGGGTTCCGAAATTAAAGGCTACACTAACCGTTCCCATGAGCTAGCCGTAATGTGTCCACGGATGGTAGACCCGCCGAGTAAGAGGATCGAGATGTATATCGATGGTTTGGTACCACAAATTCAGGGTATGGTGACGTCTTCCAAACCGGCTACAATTCAACAAGCGATCCGATTAGCCCACAAACTGACGGACCAGGCAGTGACACAATGTGCGTTACCACCTAGAGGTTCAACCTCTAAAACCCGAAACAACTCAATCACTGACAACAACAACAACAACCCGGGTAATGGAAAGATGAAATTTGACAACACCAGGTCCTCATCATCGAACCCCCCACAGCAACAACACTACCGTAAGCCCGAACTCACTCGGAGCTTCAATAATCAGGGTTCAACAATAACAACAACGGTGTCGGGCAAAGTTCGAGTGGCTATGCTGGGAAGTACCCGAAATGCAACAAGTGCAACTATCACCATGCTGGCGCATGCGACCGTATCAAGTGTCTGAGATGCGGAAAAATGGGTCATCAGGCCAAAGACTGTAGGGGAGACCTAGCGGCAAAGGGTGCTCCTAAACAGCCTACAGCGACTAAAGGGTGCTTCGAGTGTGGTCAAGAGGGTCATTTCAGGAAGGATTGCCCCAAACTAAAGCAGAATGAGAACAATAGAGGCAGCAACAGTGGCAGAAGCAGTGGTAAAGGTAGAGCTTTCGTCATTGGGTAGGTCCAGGCCCGCAACGATCCGAATGTGGTTACCGGTAAGTTTCCTGTGAACGACTGTTTTGCTTCTGTTTTGTTTGACACTGGAGCTGAAAGGAGTTTTATATCGAAAACCTTTAGTAAACTCTTAGACTTAACTCCAACCCCGTTAGATGCTAAGTTTCCTGTTGAATTAGCTGACGGTAAGTCTATAGAGACAACTCATGTACTAGCGGGATGTAAGTTGAAACTGTTGGGTCATACTTTTGATATCGACCTCATACCTTTTACACTGGGTAGTTTCGATGTCGTTGTTGGCATGGACTGGCTATCCGAGAACCGAGCGGAGATTATATGTCACGACAAGATAGTCCACATTACTACCTCTTCTGGCGAAATCATCTCGATACATGGCGAGAAGAGCGGCATGACTACAAGTGTTATCACCCTCATGAAGGCACAAAAATACTTACGAAAGGATCATCCAGCAATTTTAGCTCATATTATCGAGAAACCAGTAGAGGAGAAGCGAATCGAAGACATACCGATTATGCGAGATTTTCCGAAAGTCTTCCCGGAGGATTTGCCTGGACTCCCACCTATTCGACAAGTCAAGTTCCAAATCGACTTGACCCCCGGTGCAGCACCCATAGCACGAGCCCCGTATCGGCTCGCCCCGGCGGAGCTTCAGGAGTTGTCCACTCAATTGCAAGATTTGTTGGATAAAGGTTTTATCCGACCTAGCTCATCACCATGGGGAGCCCCTGTCTTATTTGTTCGAAAGAAGGACGGGACTTTCCGCATGTGCATCGACTACCGAGAGCTGAACAAGGTGACGATCAAGAACCGTTATCCCTTACCCCGAATTGATGATCTGTTCGACCAGCTTCAAGGATCGAGTTACTACTCGAAGATCGATCTGAGATCTGGTTACCATCAATTAAGAGTGCGCGAAGAAGACATTTCAAAGACGGCTTTCAGAACTCGGTACGGTCACTACGAGTTTTCGGTTATGCCTTTTGGCTTAACCAACGCACCAGCCGTATTTATGGATCTCATGAACCGAGTATGCAAGGCGTACCTCGACTAGTTTGTGATTGTTTTTATTGATGATATCCTCGTCTACTCCAAGAACAAGGCTGGCCATGAAGAACACCTGAGGTTGATCCTAGAATTGCTAGAGAAGGAACAACTGTACGCTAAACTCTCGAAATGCTAATTTTGGCTTCGCGAGGTTCACTTCTTAGGACATGTGATCAATGAGAATGGCATCCATGTCGATCCCGGCAAGGTAGAAGCCATCAAAAACTGGGAAGCACCTAAGACTCCGACTGAGGTGCGACAATTCCTAGGACTGGCTGGCTACTACCGGCGTTTTATTGAGGGATTTTCAAAGATTGCTCAACCTCTCACTGCCTTGACGCACAAGGGTACTAAGTACAATTGGGGTGACGCGCAGGAATCCGCTTTTCAATTGTTGAATAACAAACTCTGTAGCGCCCCTATCCTAGCCCTTCCCGAGGGAACAGAAAATTTTGAGGTGCATTGTGACGCATCGATACAGGGTCTCGGTTGCGTATTGATGCAACTCGAGAAGGTTATAGCCTATGCCTCTCGACAACTACGGATTCACGAGAAGAACTACACGACCCATGACTTGGAACTCAGAGCTGTGGTGTTTGCTCTTAAGATATGGAGGCATTACTTGTACGGTACCAAGTTTACCATTTACACCGACCACAAGAGTCTCCAGCATATCTACGATCAGAAGGAGCTGAACATGCGACAGCGTCGTTGGGTCGAGCTGCTTAAGGATTATGACTGTGCCATCAAGTATCACCCTGGCAAGGCCAATGTAGTGGCCGATGCTCTCAGCAGAAAAGAAACCGATAAACCTAGACGAGTGCGAGTATTACAACTCACGATTCACGCCAACTTACCCGATCAGATTCGCGATGCGCAACTCGAAGCCTTGAAAGATGATAACCTCCCATCAGAACTCATGCGAGGTATGAACAAGCAACTTGAAACCAAATCGGACGAGTCCGATATTTCGAAAACCGGATTTGGGTTCCTCGATACGGAGAGCTGAGAACCCTAGTAATGGACGAAGCACACAAGTCCCGATATTCCATCCACCCTGGCTCAGATAAAATGTACCATGACCTAAAGGCACTTTACTGGTGGCCAAACATGAAAGCCGACATTGCCACCTACGTGAGCAAATGCTTGACTTGTGCAAGAGTCAAAGTGGAATATCAGAAACCATCTGGTCTGCTACAGTAACCAGAACTTCCAACGTGGAAATGGGAGCACATTTCCATGGATTTCATCACGGGATTACCCAAAACACCGACGAGATGCGATACCATCTGGGTGATCGTTGACCAGTTGACTAAGTCTGCACACTTCTTAGCAATCAAGAAATCGGACAAAATGGAAAGACTGACTCGCATCTATATGAAAGAAGTAGTGTCTAGACACGGAGTGCCTGTCTCAATCATATCTGATCGAGATTCCCGTTTCACTTCGCACTTCTGGAAGTCACTACAGAGTGCACTAGGCACCCGCCTTGATAGAGCAAAGCATACCATCCTCAGACGGATGGGCAAAGTGAGCGCACCATTCAGGCCTTGGAGGACATGTTGCGTGCATGCGTGTTGGATTTCGGAAAAAGTTGGGATCCTCACTTACCTTTGGTAGAGTTTTCGTATAATAACAGCTACCACGCAAGCATTAAAGTCGCGCCGTTTGAAGCGTTGTACGGACGAAAGTGTCGATCACCTCTCTGCTAGGCAGAGGTGGGTGATAGCCAAATCACTGGTCCAGTACTTGAAACCTCTGAAAAGATTGTCCAAATCCAAAACCGCATGGCAGCAGCACGAGATCGCCAAAAGAGTTACGCCGACAAGCGCCGAAAGCCTCTTGAATTTCAAGTGAACGACCAAGTATTACTCAAAGTCTCACCTTGGAAAGGTGTAGTTCGCTTCGGAAAGCGAAACAAACTCAATCCACAATACGTTGGCCCTTACCGGATAACTGAGCGCATTGGTCCGGTAGCGTACCGACTGGATTTACCAACGGAACTCAGTAGCGTACACAATGTATTTCATGTATCCAATTTGAAGAAATGCCTTTCCGATGAAACCCAAGCATTCCCTTTGGACGAGTTACAAGTTGATGAACAGCTACGCTTCATCGAAGAACCAGTCGAAGTTTTGGATTGGGAAACCAAAACACTCAAGCACAGCAAAATTCCAATCGTTAAGATTCGTTGGAACTCGAGACGTGGACCGGAGTTCACGTGGGAATACGAGGACCAAATGATGAAAAAGTATCCTCACCTTTTTGAAGGGCTGACCAAATACCGAAAACCGCGAAAGCCGTCAAACCGTCATAAATCACCAGAGGTATGAATTAAATTTCGGGATGAAATTTCTTTTTACTAGGGGATGATATGACAAACTGAAAATTTTTCTTGCTTTTTTAGACACCCATCGCGACTTGACTCAAATTTTCGGGACGAAAATTCTTTCAACATGGGAATGATGTGACACTCGTCAATTTCAGGTTAACTTTGTTAATTCAAACTCCGTCAATTCAAACATAAGATCACTTGATCTATAACGCACATCCCATTACATTTTTAAACTAGGGTTTTAAATGACGCTTGACAATCACTACACATGTAGTCTTTCGGGATTTCACCGAAACGCAAACGAGTTGACTCAAACCATTAGTGAACAAACGACAAACATCAAAACAATAAGTAATTGATAATTATGTGTTAGGCTTATGTGTTACTTGATATGTTATGTGTAATGCTAAACACAAGAAGCAAGAACTAATTGTTTACACTAGAAAAGTAATAACTAAAAGAGGAGGGACTATTGTGTAACATATTATTATTAAATAATAACAAAAAACCTAACCTCTCTTCCCCCACCCAAACCTGATCGCCCCCCCCCCCCTCTCCCTTGGCTGCCGTCACACTACACACACATACATACAAGGATTTTCAAGTTTGGTTGAAGAATTAATGTGCTAAGAAGGTATTAACAACTCCCCTATGCGTTCTATATGTTTAATTTTGATATTGAATGGGTTAATCCAAAACCCTAAGTCACGAAATTGATGATTAAGATGAGTTAGGGTTTGATTATATGCTTGATGATGATTGCTAATGAAATTGATAACTAGTTGTGTTATTGTTGTTTGATAATCACTTGTTCTTTGATTTAAACTTTCAAGAAAAACCCTAACTATGTGTGTAATGTTATATTGATATGCATGATTGGTAAATATTGTGACTAGAGTGTTATATGCATGGATTATGGTTCATAGATTGTTATTATGTTGAGTCTTGATGTAAACTGGCACTGGACAGATTGTTAAGTTTATGTTTAGACGACTGTAACTGAATGTTAATGTGGTAATTGGTCAAAATTCTTAACACTAAAGTGTACTAGGTTGAGTCTAGTTTCTATAAAATCTAAGTTTGTAATTTTTGGACGTGTAAAAGTTAACTTTTATTATTTTACAAAACTAAAGTGCAAGTCTGAATTGTGAAGTCTGAATTGTGAGGTCTGCTGTTAGGCTGTTTTGAAATTATCATATCTCATAAACTACAAGACCAAATGGGTTAGTTCCACTTCTGGAAGTTAACATATTGAGTTAAGAATCTAACCCAATTGGTTTTTCATTAATTGTATTTACCATTTAACGGGAATAACAAATATCATTCTGTTGCGCATGATTTTGACTGCTGTGAGTTTACTGTAATGTTTTGGTTATTGTGAGAAATCTAGGTGGAATAAAAATACAATAAAAATAGTTCTGGAAACCTAACTCATGTGTGCTTTTGTGATGATTTTTGGTGAATTAATTGATATATTATGATCTGTTTAATAGAGTAATCTTTCAGGTAGAAATCTGTCTTGATAAAACTAGCAGCTGAACTATGTGAAAATACATGAAACGTGCCTGTTGCTAGATAATTGCTATGTTTTTGACTAAATTGCCCTTGTGGGGAAAGATTGCTAGTAATGTAAAATGTTAGTACTTAATACTTATGTAGTTTCTTACACATGAAACGTGTCACCAATGTGTTTGCCGAGTCACACATAATTCACAAACGAAACACGAGACGTATCTCATGCATAGGTATTATGTGCCGAGTCTAGAGACTCAATAATAGTTCCCAACACTTAGAAAATCTCATTATTGTTTTAGAACGCTAGTGAGGATTTTCTGTGACGCGCATCTCTCGATTGACTTGTTTTTGAATTCTTCGCAAACAGTGAGTTTCACGTTCCACTTTTACTCTTTTAAACGCTTTTTACTTGGGGGAGATAACATACTCCAAAACGCTTTAGATGTTGTTATTAATTATATATCACTTGTAAGGCTAAGTGGCAAGCGAACCAACTAAAGTCCTTCATAACATCGAACCGTTAATATTTGGATAATAGCGATTCACTGTTGAGTAGTACTACTGGGTTTGACAAACCCCACCCAACTCTAAACTCGACTGGAGGTCGAGTGGGTGTAATTTTGGCTAACACATTTTCCATGGTCGTGGTAGACATGGTGGCAAGGCAATTGATAAACAGTTAGCTTCGGTGTCGAACACTTAGTAATACTTGTTTTATAGGCTAGCTACTTATCGATATATAATTGACATAACATTATCTGGTAACGCAAACGCAAAACGCAAACACTTAAACGCAAACAGTTTCTTTATTTATATATGTGAACTCACCAACCCCGTGTTGACACCTTTAGTATGTTATTCTCAGGTAGCCGAGGCGGGCGCGCGGTATAGGAACATGCATTCCATTGAACTCTAACGTTTTTGCAAACTTGTTTTTAAACTGTTATTAATTGGGTTTTAAGTCGTCCTGCGTGACGCCACACTTGGTTTATGAATTTACGCTTCCGCACTTATTTAAACTTATATGTTTCGTGGTTTGAAAACTTTATTTATGGTGTTTGATTATAACTAATGATTCCGATTCTGTTAGTTCACACCCTCTGACGGTAAAAATCCGTTAGTGGATTTTGAGGTTGTGACAGACGGAGTAGGGGGGATGAGGGTTTATGAACCAGTGCACCCTAGGTGTAAGAGGGTTTAATTATAATTGATTGTTCTATGTAAGGTGTTGTATATGGTACATGTATATTGGTCAATTTATAAAGATGAAGTATGGTTTCCTTAGTTTGATAATTATACAACATGATAGTTTAGTTTGAGGTGGAGTGTCTGGATCAATTTTGACAAGACAAGTGGTTGAGGTGAGTATTGTCTGCATTGTAAAACAAGATGGAGAGTATGGTGTTTGACTTTTACCACTCATGCAATATTGTGAAGATATTTATTTTGATGATGAAAGTAGGTATTAGATTTCTTTGAAATTTTGAATAGTCCACACGTTTATGTTTTTGGAATATGTTTTTATTTTTAATACATTTATCTTTTCTTTCTTCTTTTTCTTGTCTTTTCTTGTGTGAGTTTAAGCATAATAGACTTTGGCATGCTTGTAATAGGCTTGGTGTACTACTTTCATTTTAATATACCATGAGTATAGATATCATTTCCATAACTCACGAAAAATGAGTGTGTAGCCACTGTAAACTGGTTGATCATACTCGCAAGGTTGGGTCGGGCTTAGATAGATAACATTATAAGTTAAGTGTCATTCAGTTATTTGTTTTAGGTTAGTAGCATGTTAGCTACATGTTAGCTACATGTTAGTTATAAATTTTGGGTTATTTTCAAGTCTTCGTATTTAGACATTTAATTGCCAAGGTGTCAAAATTCAAGTAATTTAAATAAAAATGAATTACTTAGATGCAATGCATGCGTTCATATGTGGGCTTATACTAGACTCGTTAAGATTAAACTTAACAAATTTTAATTATTTAGGAATTAACGTAACGAAATCATGTTTAAGGAATGTACGAAAAATGGCTTGTTATACGGAGTGTCACATAAAGTTTTGTAAGTGAGGATTAAACTTGGGTCTCCACATAGAGACTCAAGCTTTCTATCACTACGCCACGTTAGAGAGGACAATATAATGGTTTTAGTTAGGAAATTACTTTTTACTTTGCACATCAAAGGAGATTTTCAGTTATGTAATTTATCTTTTTATTTTAATAAGTGTATGCCTCGTTACTACTTGTGAATGCTCTTTGAGGTTTGAAATTCCAATGCGCGACTTACTATTTTGGGTTCTAATTTATAAATTATTTGGTGGTACTTTGATGAAGGCCCAAGTATTGACGAACAGGTCATATTATATTTGGAGGTCCATGATCGTATCTCCAAAGATGGCCCACGAAAATGGGTATAACTTGGCCAACGAAGCTCCGTTTCAGGCCTATTACCAGTCAAATCGAAGCTTGAGACGATGAGCACATTGTGGCAAATGCCTACAATAGTTTGGCCCATGTCCGAAGCCCAAAAACGACTCCTAAATAAAGTTATGGGTCTTTTATTGTTTTTTCAGTACTTTTTATGTTTTTATTTTTGGGTTTTTGTTTGGCTCATGGCCCGTTTTAGGCCCATTTCGTATTAGAACTCTTATTTATATGTTGGTGATGTAATATGAACAATCAGACTTGAATATTAATAAATTTCATTTTTCTCTTCATTTTCCCTAAACCTTTTGGTGGGATTTGAGAGTTTTGAAGTTCATCACGGGTATTCACTGAATCAACGTGATTCAATCTTCGTTTTTGTTTACATCGCTGCATCATACTTGTTAATTGCTAAAAAGTATACTCTATATGTGTACATATTACAAATTACATTTGACATATAAGAGTTTTAAAATTAATCAATTAGCATTATTTCACTCTCTTTATTATATAGGATACGGTTAAAATATAAACTACAATAAAAATGAGAAGTGTGAGTAGGAATCTAATTAATTGATCATAGATTTGGATTATGAAAATTAATTTAAGAATAAAAATTGATAAAAAAGACATTAAGGTAATAACCCACTTATGATGACTTTTTTCTCTTTACATGTAAGTCCCATGTAACCCCCCCCCCCCCCCCCCCCTCCCCCATCATTTTAAAACATCCATAACTTTTTCATTTGACATTTAAAAAAAAAATCACTGTAATAACAAGCGTTTTTTAATTTTTTTTTATTTTTACATAACAAAACTATACTTATATTAAAGATTAAAAAACGCCTGTTAATATAATGAAATTCTTTTAAAAAAATATTATATGAAAACGTTATACACATTTTAAAATGTGTAGAATAATTTAACCTTTATTATACATAATGTTTTTTTTATATTTAATGTACTGTAATTTCTTATTATAATTTTTAATGTATATATTTTTATATAAAAAATTCGACTACACACAGTTGTGACGTTCTTATTTTCTACGATGTGCTTATTTTTATTTGTGTTTAGATTAAAATTTTATTTAAAACTGAACAATTCAATCGGTATGATCGATCTAACCTGTGGATCAGCAAATATCACACCCCAACCAAAGGCGGCGGAACATGCCGAGGCGTAACGATTGCCCATAAGTGCATGACACTAATTAAAGCGATAATATTTAACAAACTCATTTCATTTCACAACATCGAAAATGTCACGTAACAATACTCATAAGATGGTCACAAGAAAATATAACAAAATATAGCAAATCAAATATTGTTCATTTTTACTAATGTCCTAAAGGTCTCGATGACGTTTTCTTCAACTCCACAATCAACCTAGATGCAAACCTGTAACATTTCATAAAATAAAGTTTATCAACGCAAAGGTTGGTGAGAAGTTCGTAAGTTTGAGCATAATAGTATATAGTAAGAAAAGCCACAAAACTTGTATACGGAACTGTAAATAAAAGCAATAACTTGGATAAATAGATATCGCTAACACATTAGCGACACCTAACTATAAGGGGATGCCAAATAGTCTAGGATTTTATAGTTATCTTTAATTGCATTACGTTAACGACACCTTGCTATAAGGGGATGCCAAATAGTCTAGGATTTTATAGTTTCCACCAACCAAAAGCGATAAACACATAGGCATATAGTCATAGAACACAAATCGAGCAATTATTTAAGTAAAGTATACAATAACGTTTGTGGGTTAAGATTCAAGTATAAAGCATTTAGTTTAATAAGTATGAAATGTCACCCCAAAACGAAAGATGGAAAACGGGGTATGAAAGTACTCACGTTCAAGTAATAAACTTGAAAGATGATAATTTGAAGATTTACCGGAACGACGAGTTTAACGTACGAAGCCTATATAAAAGAAAGTCTTGGATTTAGAAAGGTTGTCTTGAAAGTCTTTTAATAAAGTAAATGTTGAGAAGTGTAAACAATTAAAGTTCAAGGTTTAAAATGTAACTATTTAAGAATTTGTAAATAATAACCCTTTAAAATGTAAATTTGCTCGAAACCGGGTTAAAGTATCTAACCTTAATATTTACTCAACCTATGTTAAGTAATAAGGCGGGTAAAATGCAAGAATGCAAGTTCCTTTGGAATAAAGATACTAAAACGGGTTTTAACGAGTGCTCGGGTTGTTGGTTCGGGTCTTGATAATTGGTCAAAACCTAAGTCAACTTTCCAAAATAATGAATGTTATTGATAAATCAATAAAACTTAATAAGACGTAACCAAGTATGTAGTTCTATTGTTTTAGAACTAACAACGCACGTTAAGCGAGTGTTCGATTTGTCGGTTCAAACTTTGTTATGAGATCAAGTTGGATCCAACATTTCCAAGTACTTAAGAAAATAATTAAAATCAGTTTGTAAACTATTTTTAGAGAAATATACAAGTCTTGATAGCTAAAAACACACTTGTGTGTCTTATGCGAGTAAAAATCGGATTGGTTCGGTTTTTATCTCACAACAAGTTCATAAATGGTTTCCACATGCCCAAATATCAAAGAACTTGTATAATAATGTACACATGAAAATACTTAAGTTTTACAACCAAAAAGTTAACAACAAAGTCTTTAAACAAAAGTTCGGTTTACGATGTAGAGCTATTTACGGTTAAACCGAAGCATAGACTCTTAGAACCCATAACCATGAAACTTGTAAATATAACAAACAAACTAAAATGAGCGGAATTTAAGCAAGATTAATATGTATAAACAAGTTATATATATATATATATATATATATATATATATATCAAGGATACGAAGTCCTCCATGAAGCCTTGCCTTACAAGGCTCGAAACCTCACCGACCGGAATCGGAGAAGTAACCACCAAAGGTAACAAGGGATGTATATTATATATATATTGTACCACCATATTCAAGTATTAATAAGACTTCATAAGCAAATTAGAATGGAAGATTTAACTCAGTTTGACTTTTGTAAGTCAAACCTTCAAGAACAACTAAAACAACCTTTAGATCTTTGGATTTGAGAGAGATTTTGGAGTATGAGCAGGTGTAAAATGAAGGAAATGGTCATGTATATATAGGGTAAGTTGAAAGGGTCAAGCATAAAGAGTCTTGCATGAAAATGGATTGGTTTAAGTCACATGTTTGCATAAAAACAACAAAAAAACGATTATGTGCAGACGTCACTTAGCGCGGCGCTAAGGTCTCTGCCCTTGATCTTAGCGCGACGCTAAGGTCACAAAGGGAAAAATCGGAACTTTCAAAATTGGCAGTTTTGCCCGTGGAGTTGTTTTTAAGCGTTTTAAGGCCATTTAAGGACCGAAAAGGGTGTTTTTGAGACCGACAAGTATAAAACAATAATGTAACATAAAAATCCATCATTTTGATTATATCGAAGGATTCGGTTTACAAAACGGGTCGGTTTACATAATAAAACAAATACAAAAGTGACCCGAAATTGACGAATGTCACAAGTAACATGTTTGGTTCAATCACCGATCTAGTTTTTTAAATAATTGGTTATGGTTAAATTTCAAAAATGAAAGCACGTAAATAACAATATTAAAAAATATTTTATTTTAATTATGTGTTTGTAATGACGTTTGTTGTACTTATGTTAATTATACCAAACTTAGTTTGATTATCTTCTTTTATATGACCGACCAGACCCGACCCAAACCGGAAAAAAATAATATATAGCGATATGTAGACAAACAACCCCTAAAAATTTCCTCCCCCCCCCCCAACCCATTAAATATATATTCATGTGTCTACCACAGGGTGTGACAAAAGCTATAAGAAATTGCAATGATCAGCAAATCGTTAGATCATGCATGCCACATGAATTGGCTTAGCAGTGACCAAGGCACCGTGTTCAGCGAGACAACTATAACTCACTTTAGATACTATGATCAACCTATCCTTTTTCTAATTTCCAACACAACGATGCTCTACATTTTATGATTACCCGAATAATAACATTGTCCTTTCGGATTTTTGTTTCTTTGTATTTCCTTGTGTTTATTAAATTAAAAAATTATAAAATAACAATAAATCTCGCACAAGTATTCCAATTAGTTGTACGTAACTGCAACCGTTTTTTAATCAGAAAATCTCTCTTATATATCTTCCATTATCTTGTAACTCGAAAAATGATCTACCATCGAACCCTTTCTGGTTTCGGGCCATGGAAAAATGGGTGGCACTGGGCATAAAAACATCATATGCAAGAAAATGAGACATTAATCATAAAGACTGCATCCTTTAAGCGTCCAGGAGGACACTATGCAAACGTTCGCTTCTATATATCGTGAAGCCATTTAGCCATTTTCGACATGAGTTAGCCATCACCAAATGATGATTCAATTGTGGTACTCAATGGAGAAATTAAATGAAACGATGGTTCAAAACTTGAGTGTATATACCCCTTGCCCAATTGGTATAAATTATCTCACAACCTTAATAAAACTATTACAAAAGAATCTTATAATCATCCCAAGTTTTGTCTTTCTAGTTCTTGAAAACATCGTTTGGCTATAAATGGATCAACACCACCCAACGGCCACCATCATTAGTTACCACTACCATCTACTAATCGCTGCTGAGACCAACATCCAGACCCTTTGTCGCCGTTGTGACTCCACCCACTCCCTATTAGGACCACAAGAGCAAAATCATCAGGACCACAAGAGCGAAATTAAGCTCACCAATATGGAGCTTATGTCTTCGTATTCGAGAAGTACCTACTGATAAACAAAAAAAAATATGATAAATAGTGTGTAACAATTTACCATATTTTTTTCACAACATTATTATAATATAGTATAAATTTATGAATTAATGGCATTATCGTTAATAGTGTGTAAGCAATTTATCATAGTATTATATAAGGGGCTGTTTGTTTACATCTGAATGGAACCATTAAGATGTAAACATCTGATTTATTCAGACTACAGACTGTTTGGTTCCAAACAGAAAAACATCTTAATGGTTAAAATTAGGTCTGAATCATTCAGACTTGTTATTGTTGCTGAATGGGACAGAGGCTCATTCAACTCTGGTTCATTCAGATCTGAATGAACCAAACAGCCCCTAAGTTAGAGATCCAAGAAAAATCTAGAGAATAAATGAAAGTTATAAAATAAAAAAATATAGTAACTCTAAAACAATGTAAGTTGTAGTGATCCAATAGCATGCGGTAAAAACAAAAACACTTTTTTGTCATGCATATATTACATCACTCAGAGAATTAGTAAATCCTTTTAACGTGCAAGGCAACAGTTTCATACCAAGTAAGCACAAATGAATTTCACATAGGAAAACACAATAAATGACCTAGAATAGTGGTGCTAGAAAGGAACATAGATGTTGGAGGAAAGTAAGGATAATAACTTATATAGTGTAGATTAAACAAGGGGGGTACTTTTGTAATTCAATTGTCATTTAATTGGCAATTGAATGTTGAATTTCAATGCATGCATAAATAGGTGTTAATTGGTGACTTCATGGAGTGTGGGTTTCATTTCATGAATATAAAATGATGAGTTCTTTAATTTAATGACTTTAAGGCATGAATTTAATACATACAAAGTTGAAACGGTTCATCTTTTGAACCAAATTGAAAAGATTTTGACAAACCAAATTGCAAAACATTGTTTGATTTGGTTATTTTTTTAGACAGAAAGTGTCAAATACAAATTTACTGTAACTGTAACAAAAGATGGTCATTTTTTGTGTGTGTAGGGTGTAGTGCTGAATTTAATAAGGTTATTCGGCAGGTAAATACATATTTTCTTGGTTATATATGTTTTTGTTGGTCATAATTTCAAGTAACCAATTGTTTTTTATGGTATAGGTTTTCCCATATGTTGTTTCCATTGATCTTTCATAGCCCCCAAATGAGGTTGTTGCAAACAAAAAGGTCAAGAACCATTGTTTTGCTTTTGTGAAGTTTTCATCTCATGTTGTAAGTTATTTGTTTACTTATCTCATCATCTTGTTAACCGGTCAAAGTTCAGTTTAGACTAATGTTATATCACAGACCGCATCACGTGCATTTAGGCTTGGTTCCAAGCCAGGTTTTGTTCTCGGTGATTCAATACATCCTTCTGTTAAATGTGCTGAGGAAGATGCTGGAGTTGATCAAGACGAACTTGCTAAGGTGTTAATTTATTTCATTTTGTTAACATGCATTGTTTGTTGTACAGGTATTTATACTTTCATTTTTGTATTTCCAGATAAAGATAACATTTGTCAGAAACTTACCCTCCAATACTGATGAAAACTACTTGAAGTTACTCTTTGGTCCCTTTGGAACGGTCAGAGATACATATACTGCAGTTCATATAATTATATCTAACTTTTCGTTACATTAATTGTAAATTTTTATTGTTTGCATGTTGTCTTTCAGATAGAAAAAGTGATGGTGTATAACAAAGGCTCTTCTTTAGTTGGATTTGTTCATTTTGTTGAAAGATCAGTGACAAAACTTACTTTAACACTCAGTTAATTATAATTTATAACTTGGCTTCTATATATAGCACCTTGATAGTGACATAGGGGGCTAAATGAAAAGGTTGTCTCAGGGCCGAAAGGCGGTCCATCATTTAAGCTACAGGTACCGTTAGTGTTAGTTACTGTAGGTTTTTAGTTAGGTATAAACTGCTTTTAATGCGGGTAATGTGAAAGCATTACATTTAATTATCTAAAACTATATCTTAAAGAGAAACAAATTAATTTGTCATAGCAAAAATATAAAAGAGTAATTTCATAGACCATGAATTATAAAATGTCATTTTTGTCCTTGTCATACAATTATGAAATACCTAAGCAAAAGGATAAAAGAGTAATTTCATAAACCATGAATTATGAAATGTCCTTTTTGTCCTTGTCATGAAATTATGAAATGACATTTGTGCCCATCACTCTTCCTTTATACATAATATAGATATCATGGAGGAGACGAAAGCATTCTGAAACATCACGTAGACGACTGTTTTCAAGGAGACAGTTTTTGTAACAAACTTCACGGATCCGACATATTTAGTTTGAAATCTCATGGCTCATGTCAGACATCATGCGTGTGGCATTATTTTATTGGCTACCAAAAACCATCGGCACGAACACTAATTTCATGGCTCCGTGAGTTTGGAAAGGACATTTATGGAATGTTAGAAATTTTTAGTCCAAATATGGTTTCTCTCTCTTGAAATGGACTATTTTTGGAATTTTCCAAATAGTTAAATATGAAAGAGTAAAAATATCATCAATCACTTGTAACTTCTTCCTAGTTCCTTCTTATTCCTTCTGTTATACTTTCTGTAAACTTATCCACGCTAATGTTATTTTCTCTCTTATCTTCACACTTTAAATACTTGTTGAGAGACAATTTGGCAACCGAAGGGTGGAAATTGGGGCTTAAACAAGAATGTTGACTATTATTTGCACTAAGAACATGGGTTGAACGCCACCTGGACGGTGGGCATGCACCCACCCTCATTTGCCCTTGGATCTTCCCTCGCTGGTGGTTGTTAACTAGCACATGTTGCCTTCACCTTTACAAGCTTCTCATCATTAAAAAAGTGGTCACCTATTTAACGTCTCCATAAGTTGGTAATAATCATTCTTTCAATGTTTGCTAAGTTAGAATGACTATGCTTATATCTTTTGATCAGGGTTACGCCTTTTAAATCTAAAAATAGATGTTGAATAACATAAAAGTGAATTAGAAATATCTTAACAAAGTCACCAAAATATAAGCTTCTCCGCTACGAGCAACGTTAAAGTTCTTAAACTCAATCATAAAATTATACCCTCATGATTGTATCAATAACTATATATAAGGATATAATATTAATGAAGTTTTAATACTCTTTACTCATATAGAAAACTATATACATTGTGCGTGGCTTGGTTATTGAGTGAAGTACTAAAACTTCTTGTCTTTCAAACTTTATTATCTTTTAGAATTTAGGTTTGAGTCAGCATTAGTTCTCCATATGATTCTTCTCCAAATATGTTGACAACTTTGATCAAGGATGTTAACCTAATAAAGAATTGATATGAAAAAGACTAAAAAACTAATCTAAAATTAGTTGTTCTTCACAAAGAATAAGTTTTTAAAGAACTACTTTTCCAATGAAATGACATTTGGCCAAAAGAACTGATGAAGATGCGAACTAATGAAGACTAAAGAGCTTATCGAGAAGGATTGATTAAGGGTACAACTAACAAAACAAAATATTAGTTTTTGTGTTTATTTTAGCAATCAGTAGTTCAATGTAACAATATCATTGTAAAGATGATAAATTTATATAATAATAAAAGTGAAAGATGTGTGTTTCAAACAAGTTGTACATCATGCTTCATAAATGTTTTATGCATTGGTGGTTATACAATGTGTTAATGATCTTGCATGTTGGTTGTGCTTGGACCTTCATTTCCACCATTTTTCTATCCTTTTTGACATCTGGTCTCTGTCACGTGTTTTCACTTTTCTCTTCCACCACTTCCACACACGCATACCAACCAGAGCTCATCTTTGTCTTCATTCATGTTCGCCTTCACCGTCATCTTCTACATCTCTCCCTCACTGTGTTCCCCTTCACCTACTTTTGCTTGGTTCACTTTCGGAACCCTAGGTAGCGTTGGTGTGGTGGTGCAGTGGTTATGTAGTCATTGGATGTTGTTGTGGGGTTACATTTCGTAACCCTAGGTGGCAGTGGTCTGGTGGCTGCTAAGGCCTCGCCTCTTGAGGCAGGAAAACCCTAATCGATCCGGCCACGAAGATGGCCTCCGTGGGTTGTCGCCCTAGACAATGAAGGTCAACCCAATTTGGTAAATTAATCTTTCTTTATTGGTTAAATTTTTTATTATTACTCAAATATTGTTGTATCTATAAACGATTGCTGATTTAGGGTTGAAATTGGGCAAAGTTATGACTGCATGTTAGTGTAGTTGATGCTTAGAAGGTGTATTGTGCATTAGGGGTTGTAATGGTACGTTTAGTCATGTTGATATGAATATTGTTGGAGGTAAACATACTTTAGTTATGACTACTTAATTGTTGTTATCATGTAGGTGTATTTACAGTTAGTTTTGTGTTACTTTAGTTGGTGTTTGTTGTAGAATAGGTTACTCTAAGTGCTTTTTTGGAGTCTTTTCTTTTCTTTTTACTTTAATTTAATTTAGTAACAACAAAGTCGTTATAAGTTATAACTATTTTGTTGTTGAAATTATTTAGGTGTTCTTACTATTACTTTAGTCTTAGTTTTGTTTCGGTAACATGTAGAACCAAATGCCAACGTATCAATGCTTATGGTGCCTTTTGCCATATGTCAGAAACCTTTTTTTGGAGTTAGTTGCAACTCATTCAAAATACATGACCGTTTCTTCTTGCGACACAAATTTAACTAATTAACATTTTAGTATTTAGAGTTAAAATATTAGTATATGCCTTTAGCTTATAACTTTTTCGAATATAGTGTTCTTATTTATTAACATTTTAGTATTAACGTTTAAAATTTCTGCATTTTCGCTTAGCTTGGCTTTTTAATTGGCTTATCTTGGGTTGTTACAGTTTGTTTCTGCAGATGAGGATAGTTGACTTGGTGATGTCCACTTTCTATATGTTGACACAATAATGGTCGGTTAATTTGTATATGTTTTAGTTAGTTTATTATTTAGTTTTAATTGTTTATTCTAGAACTATCGATACTTCATAAGTGTATTATTGGATTTCATGTTACAGGCGTTAAAGTACTCAATATGGACCTGTTGTGGCATGGAATGAAGACCCGGGATGTCCAGCACGCGAAACGATGATTTTTGTAGAAGATTGCTGTAGCAGCACCCATCGCGGTACGCAATGGGCTTGCTGAGGGTCCCATCGCGTACCGCGATGGGAGATTAAATTATGTTGACCACTTGGTCAATCACGATACGCGATCGGCCATTAAAGACCCTGTCGCGTACTGCGACGGGAGGTGCAGACGGGATTTTTTGTTTATATCATCTTTTTCATCATATGAAACCTTAACTCCGTCTTGACGACCAAGAGGCGATTCCAGCAGTCCAAGAAGGCTATTTTCACTATCCTAGCTCGTGTCAAGACCCTACATATGATTCCTATCATCCATATCAAAGATTCAATGATGTCTAGGCTCGGCTAATCTCCTAGAATCGCACCCGGGATGTATAGTTTGTAACCTTTTACAGTTTTTCTCATGTGATTAAGAATACGTGTGTTTTGTTGCTGATGATTAATATATTATTATTGGTGTTTGGTATTTCTGAGTGTTCGGTCAGTTTAGGTTTACGTTGGTCTGAACGATCTGTTACCAGTGGCTAGATAATTAGTCATATAACTGTTTGGTTAGATTGAATACGATAAAACATACAATTACCCTTAACTGAGTCACACTGGCAAGGACTGTTTGATAACCAGTGCCGTGTGTAAAGTAATTGTTGATGTCTAAGGGTTTGTCTGATTGATCAGTTTTCAGTTAATCGTTAATAATTAATCGGTTAGGTTGCAAGAGATACTGTTGGTTGCTTACTTGAATTCCCGGGTGTGATTTGCTTTGTTAACTGTTTGAAATTCGTTTACTTGTTCATTGCTTAGTTCTCTAAACTCACTTTAATTGCTTGTGTGATCAGCACTAAAAACCAGTCACTTCATAATTAGAAATCTGTTACACGAATGCATTGACCACATACTCCTTGTGATACGATACCCTACTTGCTCTAACTATTTAGAATAATTAGCTTTTTGATTGACTCAAACGACGGTCATCAAAATGGCGCCGTTGCCGGGGAGTTAGTGCGCTCTTTGTTTTTCGTGTTATATGATTTTCGTGTTATTTGATTTCCGTGTTTAATTTAATTTTCAGTTTTTAGTTTAAATTTTATTTTACCTTATTTTATTTGTATTTTTTCATTTTACGCGGGTTGTGTTAGTTGTGCAGATTACAGGTTTATGCGCACCAGCCATTCAGGCCGACAGTCTCCGTTAATTTACAAGCCCGAAATCGAGAGGTTAGCTCGGCCGAACCGAGTACAAAACAGAAATTCTGAGATGGAAGACCAAAACGAAAACCAGAACCAAAACGAAAACCATAACCAAAACCAAGACCCACTCCCACAGAATAATCAGTTTCACCCAGAAAACATGCCTTCACCACCAATTTTCAATAACCAAAACAACCAAAATGCTCAAAACAACTCAGCTCGTGCTTCCAGAACCCGAAACCAAAACCGAAACCGAAACTTAAACCGAAACCTAAACCTCAAATTTGACCAAGCAGGACCATCGGCTCCAAACAATAACCCTAACCGCCGAGTTCGGATAAATATTGACGATGTTCAACAGAGTGTTCCGACTGAAGATGAGGATGAGGGTGAAGATAATAATGGAGACGAAGATTTTCGGGCAGCTGATGATGAGGTAGATCGATGGGTTAGGAGAAATCGGGTGGTTGAGCCCGAGAACGAGGTTGGTGAACCAGAGATTGAGGGTGATAATAATTATGAAGATGAGATGGAGGAGCCTGTTAATCAAAGACGGGCTGAAGCAGACAACAAAAACGGGAGAGGTCGAGAAAGGGTAATCGGGGGGCGAACGGCCCGACTGAGTTCGTGGTATTCCGGTTAACCGGGGCGGTATGGGAAACCCCGGGGGGCTTAGGAGAAATTACATAGCCCCGGATCATGGTGTTAACAGTCGGTTCAGACCGACTATCTCAGACGGAGCATCCCCGTTGGTTCCACAGGAACGAGTGCAGGGACAACAAACTTTCAAGTCCCGGCCATCCTACATCAACATCGTTCCTCACATCAACGGGATGGCTTCGGAAGACCCGTATTCACACTTAACTGATTTTTCGGCTATCTGCGGGTCTATTGGTGACGGTACATTTGATCAAGATGAAGTCTGGTTGCGGTTATTCCAATTTTCCCTAAATGACAAAGCGAAACTTTGGTTTAACTCGCTACCGACACACAGTATCAGAAACTGGGCCGAGATGCAACAAGTTTTTCTAAACAAGTTTTATTCACAGTCGAAGACTACTAAGGCCCGTTCCGACATTCGTCACTTTTCACAGTTAACTGGTGAGTTATTTCATGAAGCCTTTACCAGGTATAAAGACATGATCAAGAAATGCCCACATCACCAGATCGAACTGTGGGAACTGGTAAAGTGTTTCGTTGATGGTTTGACATACGAGGACCGAAAGCATCTTAAGGCCTCGTGTAATGGTCAGTTGTTGAATCAGCCTGAGGAAGATGATTGGGAATTTTTAGAGTTTATGTGTGAAGATTCCAAGGCAGAAGCAGCAGCTGAAAGACGAAGACGTGGTAATTCATCAAAATCCGTTAAGTCAGTCGCGAGTGAGTCCGTGAGAATTACTAAGTTGGAACATGAACTGGCTGAGTTGAAAAAGGGTAAGAAGAGAGAGGTCGGGAAAGTTGGTGTTAAATTCCCAGTTTATGAAAATTGTGGTGAACTCGGGCATAAGGCAGAAAATTGCCCCGAGTATTATGATGACGAGGAAGTCAATTATGCTTACGCGGATTCCAAAGGTCAAGGGTTCAATTTGAACACATATCACCAGGGCCTGAGGAACCACCCGAGTTTTCGTTACGGGAACGCATCTTCTCAGTTGAACCCGAACTTTCATGGATCAAGCCAGAACAGATCGCAGGGTAATTACCGCCAGAGCGGTTATCAGCAGGGTTCGAGTAATCAGAATCGGGGATATAACAGAGACGGTAACCAGGGCGGATATTCTTCGGGTAATCAGGAACAGCAGAAAGGTTCCTCGGGTAATTCGGATAAGTCAGTACACTCGAAGTTGGACGCGTTGTTGAAAGTCATGACTGATCATAAAACCGAAACGAAACAACAGTTCGAGTTACAGGATAAATCGTCAAAGGCAATGATGAAGAAAATTGGTCAGCTCGCTTCGGACATGGCGAAATTACAAAAGAATGCGGGTCAACTTCCAAGCGACACCACAGCCAACCCGAATCATCACAGTTCAAGTTCGAAAAAGCACGTCAACCATGTAAGTATTTTACGTAATGGTAAGAAATATGATAACCAGGTTGGGGGTCCACCACCATTAGTTGATGGGGTGGTGGAGGAAGTTGATGAAACCCTCGTCAGTGATTACAAGCCGGAACCGATTGAATTAAATAAACCTAACAAAAGTGAAATTAAAAATAACAAATCGGTTCCGAATGATGACACCAACAACTCTATGGATAAGGAAAAGGTGAAAACCGTTCCATATCCCGATGCTTTGTTGGCACCATTAAAGGCGAATATGGCATCAAAACAAGGCCCGCAACAAGAAGAAATGTGGGAAACGTTTAAACAAGTCAAAATTAACATTCCTCTTTTAGATGCCATTAACCAAATTCCCGCCTATGCTAAGTATTTAAAAGATTTGTGCACACAGAAACGGAGTCATAAGATTCCTAAACCGATTGATTTTACTGATAATGTGAGTGCAATCCTCTCAGGTACTCTTCCACCCAAGCTACAAGATCCGGGAACGCCCATTATACCCATTCAAGTGGGTGATTTTAAAATGACTCGGGCGCTTCTAGATCTTGGAACTAGCATCAGTATTCTCCCGGGCAGTTTATACGACCAGTACGATTTTGGCCCGCTTCGTGCGGCTGCCACCATGGTTGTCCTGGTTGACCAGACACCGAAACTACCTCGAGGAATATTGACTGACATTATCGTCAAGGTGGAAGATTTTTACTTTCCAGTTGACTTTTTGGTCCTCGATTATGTTTCGGATGAAAGGACCAAACAGCCCACGGTTATCCTCGATAGACCATTTTTGGCTACCGCAAATGCCAACATTAACTATAGAAATGGTATTGTTGACATGGCATTCGGTAACCGTAAGCTGAGAATTAATGTTTTCACACGTGGAAATAATTCTCCGGTCGATGACGAGTGCTTCATGGCTGATGTCATTGACGAGTGCATCCCGCTATACGACTCTGTCGTCAGCTCGGATGGCACAGCGGAGACGTGTTTTTTGTTTGACAAGTTACAGGTGGAAACAGACGAGTTGTTGGAAGAGGAGGAAAGACAAATGGAGATCGCAGCTGTGCGAGGAGACCGTCCACCATGGTCAGTTCAGGTGGAACCACTTCCCGAGAAGATTAATACTGGGATGAAACTGTCAATGCTGGAAGCGCCGAAAGTCAAGCTGAAAGAGCTCCCAAAGCATTTAAAATATGCTTTTCTTGGTAAGAATAATACATTGCCTGTTATTATAGCTTCTAACTTATCTTTTGAACAGGAAAATGCTTTGATGGAGGTGGTGGTTGCGAATAAAGAAGCAATCGGGTGGACGATAGCGGATTTGAAAGGAATCAGTCCCTCAATTATGATGCACAAAATTTTAACAGATCCGACTGTCAAACCTGCGCACGACGCTCAGCGGAGGTTGAACCCGAACATGAGGGAAGTGGTGAAGAAGGAAGAGCTGAAGTGGTTAGATGCTGGCATTATCTTTGCCATATCAGACAGCACATGGGTGAGCCCGACACAGAAAGTACCGAAAAAGGCGGGCATCCAAGTCGTCAAGGACGACTCAGGTAACGAGGTCGCCACCCGGCCGGTAACCGGGTGGCGCATTTGTATTGATTATCGTAAACTGAACGCGGCAACATTAAAGATCATTTTCCGCTTCCGTTTATCGATCAATTGTCGAAAAGCTATTTGGTCAAAAAATTCTATTGTTTTTTAGATGCGTATTCCGGGTATAACCAGATAGCTATTCATCCTGAAGATCAGGAAAAGACCACGTTTACGTGCCCGTATGGCACATTCGCGTTTAGGGGAATGCCATTCGGGTTATGTAACACCCCCGCCACCTTTCAGAGGTGCATGATGAGTATCTTTTCAGATATGGTGGGGGAGTCTTTGGAAATTTTCATGGATGATTTTTTTGATTTTCGGCACATCTTTCGAGTCATGTTTAAACCAACTCGAAAGAGTTTTTAAAAGATGCGTCGAAACGAACTTGGTTCTTAGTTGGGAAAAGAGCCATTTCATGGTCCAAGAGGGAATTGTATTGGGCCATGTTGTTTCAAGTCGAGGGATCGAGGTGGACCGAGCTAAGGTCCAATTCATTTCCACTTTACCTCATCCCACCAATGTCAAGGGAATTAGATCATTTATGGGGCATGTCGGGTTTTATAGACGGTTTATTAAGGGTTTTAGTGACATTACCAAACCCTTATGTAATTTATTGCTTAAGGATGCCCCATTTGAATTTAATGACAAATGTGCTAAGGCCTTTGACATTTTGAAATTGAAATTAGTCAAAGCCCCGATCTTGCAATCACCCGATTGGAGTTTACCTTTTGAAATAATGTGTGATGCAAGTGATTATGCGGTCGGGGCTGTTTTGGCTCAACGGGTTGACAAGAAACCCGTTGCTATATACTATGCAAGTAAAACACTCTCGGATGTTCAATTAAATTATATCACAACCAAGAAGGAGTTACTAGCAGTAGTATATGCTCTAGATAAATTCCGGTCTTATATTTGGGGTAGTAAAGTTATTAGATATTCTGACCATTGTGCTGTCAGGTACCTCATAAATAAAAAGGATGCAAAACCGAGGCTTATCAAATGGGTTTTGCTGTTGCAGGAATTTGATCTAGAGATCCGGGACAAGAAAGGAAGTGAAAATGTTGTTGCAGACCACTTGTCCCGAATTATGGTGGAAAATAGGAACACTGATGGGCCCATTAACGAGTCCTTCCCGGATGAGCATATCCTGGCAGTTTCACAAAATCCTTGGTTTGCTCATATTGTTAATTTTAAAGTTGTAGATGATTTACCAGAGCATTGGCCAAGGAGAAAGAAGAAACAGTTAATTTTCCAAGCTAAACAGTACATCTGGGACGATCCGGATTTGTTTAAAATTGGTGCAGATCAGATGATCAGACGATGCATACACGAGGAGGATGTCAGATCAGTGTAGGAACATGCGCATTCGTCTGCGTGTGGGGCCAGAAAACTGCTCGAAAAGTTTTAACGAGTGGTTTCTTTTGGCCTTCATTGTATAAGGATGCTCACGAGTTCGCGACACACTGTTTAAAGTGTCAACAACTCGGGAGTATTTCTAAGCATGACGAAATGCCCTTGAACCCGATCCTAGTTGTTGACATTTTTGATGTCTGGGGGATCGATTTCATGGGCCCGTTTCCAAATTCACACGGTAACTTGTATATCCTAGTGGCCGTCGATTACGTTTCTAAATGAGTTGAAGCGATAGCCACTAGGACAAATGATCACATAGTCGTTTGCAATTTCGTTCAAAGTAACATTATTTAGAGATTTGGAGTCCCCTGAACCATCATAAGTGATGGGGGGTCTCATTTTAAGATTTTTAAATTCGGGAAATTGCTTAAACGATATGGTGTTGATCATAGGATTGCAACTCCTTACCATCCACAAACAAGTGGACAAGTTGAGGTTTCCAATAGGAAAATTAAACAAATTTACAAAAAACTGTTCGGGCGGACCGAAAGGATTAGTCAACTAAGTTGACCGATGCATTATGGGCCTACCGAACTGCTTATAAAACGTCAATTGGAACCACTCTTTATAGACTTGTGTATGGAAAGGATTGCCATTTACCGGTCGAAATTACACAAAGAGCGTTTTGGGCTACTAAACAGGTTAACATGGATTATGATGATGCAAGTAAAGCGAGAAAACTGGCTTTGTGCGAGATTGAGGAGTTGAGAGACGAGGCATACGACTGCGCGTCCGCTTACAAGGCAAAAATGAAGAAAGTTCATGATGCTAATATCCGGTTAAAGAATTTTGAAGTTGGTCAACGAGTGTGGTTGTACAACACGAGGATGAAACTCTTCCTGGATAAGTTGAAAAGTAAGTGGACGGACGCGTATTTGATTGTAAGGGTCGGAAATCATGGTCAGTACGAGATTGAAGATTTTGATGATCATTTGAGGCAGGTGGTAAATGGCTATAGACTGAAGCCATATTTGGAGATGAAGGACATACACGAGCTGGATGAGGAATCAGTGAATTTTATTGTGACTTCACCGGTTTATGAAGATAACTGAGTTCGAAGCATTGTCGAGCTGTAGACTTTAAATTCAGCGCTTACGGGAAGCAACCCGGGGTTTGTAAGTGTCTATCCAGTTTTGTTTTTATTTTATTGAGTCTTATACTTAGTGTCGTCTCGAGTTTTGTGCAGTAAACGCCAAGTGTGGGGAAGTTCGTTGAAGAGTGGAAAATAGAGAAGTTCGGTAAGCATTGTTTAAGCACACGTCATTCCAGGTATGTAAAGGTATTTTGAGTTTTGTACGTGTTCAGGGTGATGTGTCGGGACGCCAAAAAGCTGCAAATTCATAAAATTTTGACTCCGTCATAAACCCATCGCGCTACGCGATGGGCTTCTTCTTACCTCCATCGCGTATCGTGATGGAGGGTGGCACACCTGGCATGTGACGTCATCGCGATACGCGATGACGTCACAAAACACCCCATCGCATACCGCGATGGCGTGAAACCCTAGTTTCACCTCAATTGGGTGGAGCTACGCGCCGGAACCCAATTGCCCCATAGCGTATCGCGATGGGTCGTGATTTGACCCGAACCCGTTTCTGGGTTAACATATATTCTTCTTTCTTCTTCTTCTCTGATCTTCTTCTCCTTCACTTCTTCTTCTTCTCCGGCGAACACCTATCCACCATCATCACCCTCCTGTCACCACCGTCCATTCACCACCATCCACTGTCCACCACCCCACCGCCGCCTCCCTCCCATCACCACCGTTGCCAGAAACCACCATCCACCCTCACCGTCAACTCCCTTCTCCGGCAAACATAATCACCACCACCATCACCCTACACCCACTACCGCCGTCACCACCCACCGTCTCTGTCCAGTCACCACTTCCAAACCACCCCGCCACCGCACCCACCCAGCCACCATCACCACTGTCCACCACAGTCACACCACACCCACCATTACCGGCCGTCCTTACCAACACTGTCGCCGTCTCCACTGTTATTATTTTTTATTACTTCTGTTCCGGTCCTACATCGAGGTTAGTACGTTTATTATTATTTTAGTATGTCAAAGTGTGATTTGAACCCGCTCAGGTAAAGTTGAATGTTTGGGTATCACATCGGTTAGCGGGATTGAAGGGTTGTCGGCTTGGATTAGTTTGTCTAGTTAGCTATCATGGTTACCGGTTTTTTGGTTATTGTTCAGTTTATTAATTGTTATTTGGTGTGATTCGACAAGTTGCCGGGTTTTTTGGAGTTTGAGTTAGTTGGGTACATAGACTATGGTTTGAAACGTGTTTATTGTTAGTGGTATCGGGGTTGTTTGTTCATTTAATCGGAGTGTCGGTTTTAGTTGAACGTGAATATGTGGCCAAACGAGTTTTCAAAAGTTCAAAAAATCCAAATCATTATTTCCTAGTTAAATAAATGATAGTGACAGTTCGTTATTAAAATTTCATTTTGAACTTAATTTGTTAATTTTTTATTAATATTTATTCTTAAACCCGATTTGTCACATTTCCGTTGTCAACCGACAAATTTAATGTTGCTTTGCACATTTTTCGAGACAGTTTGTCAGTTTGGGTGTTACCTAGATCGATTCAGTTAGCTTGTGTTTTGTTTGGTTTGGTTGTGTGTGGTTAATCGAGTCGTGTCGAGTCACGTTTGATTTTGTTTTTGTTAATCGAGTCTCGGGGACACATTGATAGTTTAAATTGTGAATGGATTCCCGCCCGTACTCAATCTCCATTCGAGTGAGTTAATCTGGTTTTTAGAAATACGCATAGGGTGTCCCCGGATTTTTCGTCTTTATTTATTTCTCTTTTAATATTTTCTTAATATTTTAATATTATTTTATTATGTGGGACGACCGCGACCGAAATGCTATACGGTCGTCGCCACATCGATCGTTCATCATCATCGTACTCAGTATATCCCACCAATAGCAATGCTATGGTAGGGTCTGAGGAGGGTAAGATGTAGACAGCCTTACCTCTATCCCATAGGGATAGAGAGGCTGCTTCCGGTGAGACCCCCGGCTCGATAGTAGTTTTGCATCAAGCCTTAGACATAAGGCACATAGCACTCAATCATCGGGACACCGGCTGATCGGTGCATGTGCCCTTGTCTTTCGGCTATCAACGCCACCACATGATGCCTGATTAACCTTCCGCCACTTTTAACGTTATTTTCACGAGATTAGTAAAATAACGTCAAAATTAGTGCAATTTTACTTTTGCCCACCCGAGGGTTCACACATATATACATTATATGCGCCACATCGATCGTTGACGTATCTAATTTGCGTGATTGATTTTGCAGATATGGCAAATGCACCGGCGTCTTCACGACGCAAGAGGCGGCGGACTGGCCCTCGTGTCATCTGCTACGATAGTGATGAGGTGCAGATTGTCGAGGGCATCGAGCCAGCGGATATTATGGGAGATGGACGTCTTCCTCATTAGATTCTTCGATTCTACTTAACATCATAGGAGTATACGAGATTCTAGCGGATACGACAGATGCAGCTACTTCACCACCGTTCATTTGATTGGACATTGCTGCGTCAGTTGGAGATTGATGTCCAGGTATAGGCACTATTGACAGGTCCGTGGGCGGCTGTGCGTACGTGTGACTCGATTCCGAATGTCGAGCTCACACGTGAGTTTTACTCGACCTTTGACTTTATGCCCACAGAATTCAGTGAGCCACGCGCGGTTTCATTCTCACTGGGACGGCAGCTGTACGAGATGTCCGTCCTAGATTTCGCTGTGGCCATCGTATTTTATACGACCGCGGAAGTTCATACATCTAACTTCCTGCATAGTATACGTGGTTACACGGCACATACTCAGGATCCCCGTGAGCACTGGCTCACGGAGACCCAGCTCGGCCAGTATTGGGTGGAGATCGCCGACGGGGCCCACTCCAGTTCTGTTGTGGAGTCCTCTAATAGGGACCCCGTCCATCGCTACATTCACAGGATCGTTGCATGTACTCTCGTTAGCCGACATCCGGGCCACGAGAAGTGCAGCAACTTAGATCTGCTGTGCTTATATTCTATCCTTGGCCAGCGACCGACCAATGTAGCGATGCTCATGCTCACATCATTCGCTAGGGGTAGCAGACTATAGGGATCCTAGGTACGCTTACCCTTAGGGCCTTATATTACGAGGATCGCCGAGCAGCTTGGTGTTTTTGAGCGTTATCCGACTAGATATTTTACGCGGGGGCTAGCTATAGGCGTTTTCGGACTACTGAAGGCCCGTCGGGCCGGGATCGTTGAGGAGCATGATCCAGTAGCTTTAGTCCCGGTCCGACAGGGTCCATAGGCACCACTACCAGAGGGATTGGAGGCTGGAGTTTCTCTTCAGAGAGGTATTCCGACACGCCGACAGCGTCGTCCGACTCCACATATCTTGCTACCACAGCAGCAGCATCCACTCCGAGAGGCATCAGCATCTTCCTCACGCCAGCCGTAGCAACCAGTCACATTGGCTATGATTTATCAACAACAGCAGCAGATTTTAGAGACCATTCTGGCACAGCGGGAGGAGACGTGGGCCCACTTGGCCCGCCATGATGACTACTTTCGTTTATTATTTGTTGCTTCGCAGGTACCGCTCCCACAGTCATTGATCATTGCGGTGAACCCGCCAGTGGATCCGCAGGACGAGGCAGATGATGATCCGCCAGTACAGTAGTTTTTTTGGTTACCCTTTTTTTCACTTTATTTTGTTTTTATTAGTATCATGGTCTGTATTATATTATATTATATTTTGGGGAATCATGTTTGGGTAACTGGTCGGGCTTATATGTTTATATATCTTTTGATTGCTGCTGTGTTTGATTTTATTTGCATATTTTGTTGTAACCGAACTTTGTGGGTGTAGTTCACTATAAACCCTCACGAGACCCCACTCGTCCTCCCGGGCTACCGGGGGGTTTACAGGGCTTGTTTCATACGCTAAATGCAATCGTGATTCCTACGAAAGTGAGTTAGGTCTTTTAACGTTTTAACTAATTTAACAGAATTTATTATGAAACGAATTAATTTGGCTCAGTAATTGTTTTAATAAAATTAACAAGTATCCATTTTCGTAACTCTTAAAAGACCTATGTATTACACTTGTGAGAAGCTTGCTTCTACACATCTCGAGGTTTTGCAGGTTCGATTGTCGGTTTGGTAATTGGATGAGACGAGAGTATACGAGTGTTATGAGAGTTCACGAGCCGACTGGTCCTTCTCCAGTCACGTTGATATCAGGTGATTTCAGTTTTATAATTTAATTTTGTTATTATTTTAAACGTTAAAAGTGTAATTGTATAATTGTTAGTAGAACCGCCACACTTGAGCCCCGAAATTTTAAAATTGCTTAATAGTCAAAAAGTCAATTTCAACCTCGTCCCTCAAATGTTCATTAATCGTTCTACCATTTTTAACTTTGAGGACAATGTTAAGTGTTCTTACATTGAGGACAACGTAAACCTCAAGTGTGGGGATAGGGGGAAATTTGAAAAATTTTAGCCCGATAGTACCTCGAAGAGTGTTTAGAAACCAAAGTTGTTAACTGTTAATTATTGCCATTAATGCCAAGTTATAGGTTTATGGTCATGGTTGGTTTGTCAGCTTCTCATTAGTCTTACTCACAAATGTTTTTATAACGAGAAGTTAAAAATGGGGTCGTTTAGGCGGGGATAACGAGTCATGGGGACAGGTACACATGTTTATATCGTCAACCCTATTCCTCATGTACGTGTGTGAGTTGACCCAAATATATATAATACACATATAATATATAGTACACACATGTTATTCGAGTGCTTTCACTGATGTTCATGGATTACGGGATCGTAGTTGGCAAAATGCAAAAGTGATAGAGGCAACTAGATTACGCCTCGTTTGGATGAGCGTGAATGTGGGTACTTGGGGGTTGGTGCCTCATATATTATACATATGAGGATGGTTTATGTGAGGGGCGGGGGTTGGGTCCCTTAGAAAACATTTCTTGGACTTATTTTTCGTTTGTTTAACCTCGACATTATGTTACGAGACGATCCGGCTTACTAGGTTTATTTGTAACCGTAATCGTATTTGTATTTGTTTTTGTTTTGTATTTGTTTTTGTCCCATTGTTAAGCATCATGTTATTATGCTTAAAAAATTGAGAAAAAAGACAAAAGGATGTTGGTTTATATTCAGTTATGTATTCTGTAGTTCGTTAAAGTTCGTTTATGTTAAAAAATATTGTGAAATCAGTATGTTGTTAGTTTGCTTATTTAGATGTATATAATCAGTCAGTTAGTTATATAGTAGTTTTGTTTATTTAGATGTTTTGTAATAAGCCGGGTCGGATCGTTTGAGCTACTTAAATATTTCCCTTCCATACCCTTACACCTGGCTCCGTTGCAACCCTTTTTAAGACCTCTTGATTTGTATTTGTGCCAAAGCAGCTTGATGGATGAATATGTACTTATGAGTGATACTGAGAGCTGAGTGATACTGGCACATCTTTTGCTGGTCCATATATAAAACCGAGAGGAGAGATGTTATATTACGAGGGGTATGAGCATGTGTGCCTTAACCGGAAACAAAATACACCTGTTTGGGCGGCTCTATTGTTTTTATTATAGCATTTAACCGTATTTGTGAGATGTCAAATCTAAAAACAGTGTCAGTCTGGGAAACTGGGCATGACCTTAAACCTTACTAGTATTAATGGCGATAATCTACATACCTATGATGGAGGTTGATGTTTGTTTTAGAGTTTTGCTTGAGGGCAAGCAAAAGATAAGTGTGGGGATGTGATGGTCGGTTAATTTGTATATGTTTTAGTTAGTTTATTGTTTAGTTTTAACTGTTTATTCTAGAACTATCGATAGTTCATACGTGTATTATTGCATTTCAGGTCACAGGCGTTAAAGTACTCAATATGGACCTGTTGTGGCACGGATGAAGACCCGGGATGTCCAGCACGCGAAACGATGATTTTTGTAGAAGATTGCTGTAGCAGCACCCATCGCGGTACGCGATGGCCTTGCTGAGGGTCCCATCGCGTACCGTGATGGGAGATTAAATGATGTTGACCACTTGGCCAATCGCGATACGCGATCGGCCATTAAAGACCCTGTCGCGTACCGCGACGGGAGGTGCATGCGGGATTTTTAGTTTATATCGTCTTTTTCATCATATGAAACCATAACTCCGTCTTGACGACCAAGAGGCGACTCCAGCAGTCCAAGAAGGCGATTTCCACTATCCTAGCTCGTGTCAAGGCCCTACATATTATACCTATCATCCATATCGAAGATTCAATGATGTCTAGGCTCGGCTAATCTCCTAGAATCGCACCCGGATGTATAGTGTGTAACCTTTTACAGTTTTTCTCATGTGATTAAGAATACGTGTGTTTTGTTACTGATGATTAATATATGATTATTGATGTTTGGTATTTCTGAGTGTTCGGTCGGTTTAGGTTTACGTTGGTCTGAACGATCTGTTACCAGTGGCTAGATAATTAGTCATATAACTGTTTGTTAGATTGAATATGATAAAACATACAATTACCCTTAACTGAGTCACACTGGCAAGGACTGTTTGATAACCAGTGCCGTGTGTAAAGTAATTGTTGATGTCTAAGGGTTTGTCTGATTGATCAGTTTTCAGTTAATCGTTAATAATTAATCGGTTAGGTTGCAAGAGATACTGTTGGTTGCTTACTTGAATTCCCGGGTGTGATTTGCTTTGTTAACTGTTTGAAATTCGTTTACTTGTTCATTGCTTAGTTCTCTAAACTCACTTTAATTGCTTGTGTGATCAGCACTAAAAACCAGTCACTTCATAATTAAAAATCTGTTACACGAATACATTGACCACATACTCCTTGTGAAACGATACCCTACTTGCTCTAACTATTTAAAATAATTAGGTTTTTGATTGACTCAAACGACGGTCATCACACAACAATGAGTGTAGTTTTCTACAAAGAGGTCATGGCGTGCAAGCTGTTTTGATATAGTCAATTTAAGCGAAACAATGACCTAAAGACACTAAATCATGTTGTAAAATACAGGTTACTTCCCATGTAATGCAATCTCAATGAGCAAGCTCCAATCTTATACTTTTGGATTGTAATAATATAAGTGTTGTTCAATAGACTTGGGTTGACTTGGATTACTAATTTGACCTATAAAAATGTTAAAATAACTTGGAAGTGTTGTTCAATATGACTTGGTTAAGTCAAATTACGTTAACTTAAAATGTCATCAAAGCGACACTCTTCGGTCTCCAATTACTTTGACCTAAAAAAATGTCATCAACGCGACACACTCCGGTCTCCAAACTGTTACACCATACATGCCGCATCGTGGGTGGTCAAACAACTAGTTAATTTATTACAATTGAGAATCTAATTTGTTATTTTCTTAAAGGTCGCTTTCTAGGTGATTTTATATTCATTAGTGCATAAATTGATCATGAGACAGGTGATTTTATTCATTAGTGCATAAATAGATCATGAGAGTCTCATGATCTATATGGGTTTTTGTATGAATTTATTAAATTAGATTGATATTACAGTAAATAAGCCAATGCTTAAAATGAATTTCATCAGTCTATAAACACAATTCATATAGAATGAAACTAGTGTTATTACCCGCGCGTTGCAGCGGAGTGCGTTAAATGCATTACATGTTCGGATGCTCAAAGATTTCAAATAGAAACATAATAAGTTAACAAACATAAACTCCAGAGTACTATCAATAAACATCACCAATGGACCCGGATTGCAAATGGAATACATACCTACAACAACGATTTTCATACCATAAGTACATATTAGCTGGCATAATTAAAAGAGAAAAAAAAACAATGCATCAGCATCCTATATTAAAGAACCTCTTATTTTCACCCGTGACTCGAACCCGGTCTAAAATGCAGAAATGATAGTATTAATAATAATAACAAAAATCAGGTTAACGGGTCATATTCGTGTAAACCCGCAAAAATTATGTTGTTTGGCGGTTTGTGTATGACATGATTTTTGGATTCATGTCGTATTCGGGTATTTTTAGGTTCATGTTCATGTCAGTTTAGATTCGTGAGTCACGACCGATTTAACAACCTTAACCGAAGTTTCAAAGTCTACACATGGCATACAAATCATTCATGAAATAGATTATTACCGAGAAATAAATTATTTTTGTATATTTTAACATGAAGCTTCTTTTATTTCCTTTTCCTTTGTTTTGGAAGAATCATACATTCTTTTGGCAATTTAGGTCGGTAAACAAACTGAACCAAACACTCATGAACAGTTCGTGAGGTCGTGAACCATTCGCCGGGAAATTCTTTTATGTTTTGTATTTAATAAGAGAACAAACATGAACAAAACTTATTGTTCATTTATTTAAATGATCAAACACGAAAATGGCCCGTTGTTGTTCTTTCGATTCGTTTACAGGCCTATTTGGCATTCTTTTGCCTAACCTCTAAAAGCATGAACAATCTATTTTTTTCATGAAAAGTAATACACTCACTGCCATCAGAGTTACACGGCAACATAAAGCTTCATAAGCACCCATACCATCCTTTTTTTATTTAAGAAAGTAATACACTCGTTTACGTGAGCTCGTTTATCTTTGTTCAATTCATTTATGTTCATATATGTTTATGAATTGTTCGTTTAGATTTTAAATAAACGAACATGAACACATATATTTATTTGATCAAGTGTTTGTGTTCGTTTAAAGTCAAACGAACGAACATGAACATGAACACATATATTCGTTTGATTAAGTGTTTGTGTTCGTTTAAAGTTAAATGAATAAACATGACCACGCCTTTGTTTGTGTTCATTCGGTTTGTTTAGAGGACTAAACGTGTACCATGGTATGTGGCATCTACAGAAGAAACAAATAGATCATCAACTCATATGTCATCATGAAAGGTATACAAAAAACCAAATTCATAAATACTTACTGCAAATAACACTAAAATGCAGATTGTATGATTGGCGTTTGAGTCGGTCTGTATCATCGACAGAGCAAATACCCAAGAAACCGCACACACGATTTGTATGAGTTTACCAACAAAAATCATCAACATATGATCAAGTATCATTAAAATTCATCTGCTATGAGTGGTGTAACCAAGAAGGCATTCTTCAAAAAAAATGGCCAACTCTAAGTAATTTTAATTTCCTGCAGTTACCACATAATATTTATTAATCCTATTATTATATCAATCAATTGCAATAACAAAACTTCAATCTCAAATACACAACGGCAATAAATTGGCCCCAATCGTTTCTACAACAAAATTTCCCCAAATTAAAAACCCTAAAACTCCATAACGGAATAAGAAATATATCAAATTGGTATCAAAGCTTCTTATCAATGATTGGTCCTTGTGGTTTTCAAGCAGTGTGTCAACTCGATTGCTCCAAAATGCTAATCGGAGGCGGTGCTACTGTGGTGGATGTCGGAGGACGGCAGAATCACAATAGTAGTGAAAGAGAATAGAAGAGAAGATAGAAGAAGGCAGCATAGTGATGAAGGTTGGTATCAGGAGCTGCGGGTTGAATGGTGATCAAAATTAGGACACACAGAGAAGTACACAGGGAGGAGGTTATATGTGTATGTCATAACCGCAAGCACGTGACAAGTGAATGGCTTTGGCTACGTGTAAAATAGTAATTCGTTACTCTTATGAACAGTATGTCCTTGTGAGACAACTGCCGGTTGTGATTTAATATATATATAATTTATGACGACTTCTCTGTTTCATCTTATAACTTGAGTTTACTGTTCACTTCTTAATGGATTTAAATAACCACTAGAATACAAAACTTTTGTTTTAGATTATACAAAAATGTTATGTTACACATGGTGAATTGGAGTGCCTGCTTAGACCGTATGCAGAGTGTGCAGTCGCATAGAGCCCATGATTATGGAGGGCTTATAATTTTTTTAAAGCTTTCGCCGTTATATTTTTCGGCTACTTTACCAACGGTTCCAGCGATGATATAGTTGAAGTAGGGATAGAGGAAGAAGATGCATTGTGCATTTTTCTGGAGTGTTTAAACCATTTGTATTTTATTTGAACATATAAAATATTGTTATGTACTTGTGTAAGTTCATTTACAATAGTGACTAGGTCAACAAAACTTTTATATTTTTTAACCCTCCGTCATGGTATTGACATTATGGGCATCCAAACTTAAAGTCAACCCTTTTTTAGTTAATTTTTTACTAATTACTATAGTTGTATATTTGTTAGTTTATTTAACTACGACAGTTTTTTTTCTTATTCAATAAACTATTGTTTATAACTTAGTAAAAGGCTAAACGGGTGCCCGCGCGATGCAACGGTTGTTTGAACCTGTTAATCACGTACAAATATAAGTGTTTATGGTTAGGTTAAAACCTTGAAATCGTTTAAATCGGTCATTGGTTTGACTTCTTTTTTCTTTATCTTTTTTTACTTTTGGTTTGTTGGTCGGTTTCAAAATTTTCAAAACGTCGTGAACGGTTGGTTCGCGGTTTATATCGGCAACCGGCCATATGAAACTAGAAAAGACTGTAAATGTTGAATGCAATTTAATATTTTTTATTATTAATTATTAGATATATTTTGTAGTATACATAAGATATAGTTAAATTTTAATTGAACATAATATTTTTATTACAAATAACTTGGCTATACAACTTCAAATTAATCTAATTGGAATATGATTCCTTTTGTAATCTTTGTTGTTATTATATTACGTCCTAGATCTTTCATTAATATTTACCATTTATGTGGCTAAAATTATCATTTTCTTATTTATGATCATCTCAAGTATCATATTATGTTGGTTTTTAGTTAAAATTGATGGTACATTTAAATTATTAATTATTTTAAACTAAATTTACTATTAAAGTTTAAACTGTGAAACCAAACTGAAACCAGGCCGTTAGTAACGATTCGATTTCAACTTTCAATGGTTGAGTTTGGTTTTGGACGACAAAAAATCAGTATTAACGGTTGGACTCACAAGTTTAACTTAAAAACCATCAAAACCGACACTGAACATGTAACAACTTGGATTTTCTAAATTAATATTCATATCCAATACACGATCCGCTTCGATGTTCGGGATATTTTTGTCGCGTTTATCGAAGAAAAAATAAGATTAACTAATATTATATTAATTATTTATTATATACTTATAACTTTCACAAAATGGCAAAGTCTACCCTAAGACTAAACTTTCAACTTGTTTTGTTTCCCTCTCTAAACATCAAGGGCCAACGTGTAAAATCTGATATTATAATTCAATTACCCATTAACCAAAACAACATAACCCATATCCATGAACCAAACCTGTTTTACTAACCCGTTTCCATACTATTAGACCCGATTATGATTTGTGATATCTTGGACCTAAATTAACGCATCTAGCATGGAAATCAAATCATTGTGTGTATTATACTTACCAATCTTGGCCAAACCGACACTCTAAACATGTTAATTGTATCAAATCAATCATTCTTTCCTTTTAACCTAACCGAATTCACCCATTTATGATGATACCATCTAACAACCTTTAAAACTCAATTAAACCTGCATACGCCGTCCTTAAACCAGCGCCAGTAAAACCCACATGATTAATTACGTTTACTAAACCTGCAAGACCTCGTTCTGATCTCGTTCTTGGCCGTCGGACTTGGTTACTCGTTAGCCGTCAATTCATAATCATACGAGGTAATTAATTACATCAATAGGACCGCGCTATGATGCTCATCAATAACCCCAATATCAATTCGATTGATTATGTCGGGATGGATTGAATTGATATTGTTAGGGTTTGTTCTTGTTTTGGTTCTGCAACATTTGTATTTAATTTATGAAAACTGCTTCCTAATCACTTGTAGCTGGTAGTACGGTTGGTAAAGTACATTGGTCTAGGGGCAAGGGTCGCAAGTTCGACCCTATGCACCCGTTTCTTTTTGGAAAATTATTAATATTATTCTTTTTAAGTAAATTATATAATAATATTGATAATAATAATTAAATAAGGTTATTTTAATAAACACCGGCCTTGTAATACCCGTTTAACTCTCGTTTTCGTTCTCGTATATACAAAAGGGCTTATACACGTATATGTAAATATAACTAAAGTATATTATAATTTGAAGACTAATGTTTTAATCAAGTAAACTATATATATAAATATAATTATAAATCTAAAAGTAATATTTTTAAGATGTGTTTTACCTATATAAACCAAACTAATAATTTTATAATAGATTATAAGAATATGTTAAAGGGATATAATTTTTTCTATAATAAATCTTATATATGATATTATATTTATAATATTAACTTAATATTGTTTATCTAGGTGTCGTAATAAATCTTGTACTTTACTCAAGCGTATCTTTTACTCTCGATTCTTTTACGCTTTAACGTTCACGTGTGACGTTTTCCGCATTCTTATTATCTTAACCACATTTGTTCATCTTCGAGGTGAGTACCACATTATCCTATTTTACTTGTTTTCCACGTTTTGGTGACATATGCGTAAATAATATTTCTTATATATACTTATACTCAAAACTGCAACTTTGTCTTATGTGTTAACAACTTATACCTTACTTGTTTATGTACTTATTTGCTTTGTATGCTTCCACATTCGGAAAGGTCCAACATAATCTCAGTCTAGTATGATCATACGTCAGTCGTTAGCCTTTGCGCTTCTCGACATCTCAGTTATACTTGTTCATTTGGTTATTTTGTTATTCTCATATGACTTGTTGCAGCTACGTATTTTGTTATATATACTATATGTACAACTAAACTGGTGTGTTGTTCACTCAACATGTGTTGTTGACAAAATTTTATTTTATACGCATATGCAGGTTATCGTAGACATTTAATACAGGTTGGTGAAGACTTAGTGAAGAATTTAAGTTAGGAAATATACAATCAAGAATTTAAATTCGTAATTGTTGTTTGTTTAATAAGTTATATTTTGTACTTGATTTGAATTATTAAATCGAATTAAATAGATATTGTCATTTTAATAATGCATGATAGTAACCTTTGAAAAGCTGTGAGCAATCAGTTCGCCCTGGCATTTCCGTCGCAGGTTGGGGTGTGACAGAACACCCCTACGTAACATGTTAATTTATTTAAAATGAAAAAAATTACAACAATATCATATGCAAATTAAAGAGAATAAAATGTTCGTTTTTATGGTGCAATTTGTTATAAAAATATTAACGTATGAAAAGGCTATAGTCGTTTAAAAATCATGGGTGGGAAGTTAGTTTACAAGTTAAATTAAAAACATAATATGGTAAAAGGTGAGGGACCAAACTTGTAAGTTGAATGGATTATGTTTAAAAGACATGTTTAACCTTAATAACACATGTACCTCATGCTTTAAATGTTGTAAATTACTTAAAAATGGATGTCTTAATTTACCATTGTTTGGTGTATTATATATAGTATAGATAACATAATATGATACAAAATTATTTTATTTTACATTTAATTTTTCTAAAGTCTATATTTTAGTGGTCTAATTTTTCTAGTCGTACAAAACCCCTATCTTCTTGAGAATCACATGTTGAAGGGGAGTATATACCATCCATTACGAGGATATCATACAAGTCACAACCCAACAAACATCCTCGGTCATTTGTTAAGTGAAGTATGATTCATTATTGCATATTTAATGACTAACCTTGTTTTTTAGGGTGTAACATCTATTAACAAACTGTTTAAGTCCATGTATTACGGGATTTTATTTAGGTTTTTATTTTTAATCGTTTTGCTATTTTATATTTTGTTTTATTTTTTATGTAATTTTGTTTTAAATTAATATGTATATACTAGTTTATTAAGTTCATTATATTTTTAACGTGAATGCCTTTTTCAATTGAGATGTGTAGGTTTTTAGTTTTTTAATGAATATAAATGTACACGAACATGTTGATTTTTTGAACAAACAAACATAAATACAAATATTTGTCTTATGAAAAAGTGGTAGTTGATGTAGGTAGGGGTATGCATGGGTCGGTTTGGGGCGGTTTTTGGCCCAACCCATAACCATAACCGATATAGCGTTTAATAGATAACCATAACCATAACTGATCCGCCATGGTGGTTTCAGTTAATCGGTTTTAACGGTTATAACGAGTCGGTTATGGGTCGGTTAACCGTGATTAAAATAAACAATCCTTCCGTATGATTGTGAACACTGAATAGCCGCTAATTGTATTATGGAATTCAAATATATTTTCTTTTTTTTACTGCAATTTATGAAATATACATATTTAATTGACATATTAAATAATTGAAGTGGAAGTTTAGATCGACAATTATGGAACATAATAATGAATATGGTAACCAATATCACCAATATTATTATTATGGGCCTAAATCCTAGTAGGTATGGATAACTTCTTTCTGTAACGGACTAACATAAATAAGGGTAAAATGTGACATTCGTCAAATTTCGGGTCTCGATTCGTATCCATTTTGTAAACTTTATTGATGTAAACCGACCCGTTTTGTAAACCGAAGCTTATGATATAATAAAAATGATGGATTTTATGTTACAATATTGGGTCTTGAAAACATTCAATTCGGTCTTTAAAACGCTTAAAAGTCACTTAAAACGAACTTCGGGGGCCAAAACTGCCATTTTTGAAAGTATTGAAAAATCAGGACCTCCACCCCATCGCGCCGCGCGATGGGGGACCCCTATTATGGTCGCGGGGCGCGACGGCAGACCTGCAGTAGCTGCATGTTTTTGTTGTTTTGTGTTCGTTTTTGACCCTTTTCTCATGCAAACTCTTGATATAAACACCCATCTTTGACCCAACTCCTTCCCCTATATATACACCACCATTTCCACTCATTTACACCTGCTACATCTTCAATTTCTCTCTCAAATTCAAAGATCTTAAGGTTATTTCCATTGTGTTCTTGAAGGTTTGACTTCCAAAAGTCAAACTGAGTTTAATCTTTAATTCTAACTTGTTTATCTAACATTTCTAACACTTGTTTATGGTGGCACAACATATAAATATAATACACACCCCTTGTTACCTTTGGTAGTTACTTCTCCGACTCCAGTTGGTTAAGTTTCGGACCATGTAAGGCAAAGCTTCATGGAGGACTTCGTGTTCTTGATATATATACACACACATAACTTGTTTGCACATACTAACCATGTCTAACATCTGCTCATTTTAGGTGGTGTTTGTTTTTTCCCAAAAGAGCTTCCTGCCATCTTCTATCTGCGCCGCGCAGACCTTACCCTCTGCAGATTGTTTGTTTTTCCGAAGACGTTTCATTAAAAAACGTCTGCGCGCTCACTTCCTGGTGCAGACATGGTTCAACCACTTCTAGCCTCTTCTCACATAATTTTTTCATCAGCTCACTCCCATCATCTCAAACCCTAATCTCATCCTCTCCTTTCCTCTATCACCTCCACTTCCCAACCACCTCCACCTACCTTCCACCTCCTCCACCCACCACTACCGCCGTCGCTCCTCCACCCACCACAGCCGCCCCGCCTCTCCTTCACCCACCACAGTCGCCGCCGCTCCTCCACTCATCACAGCCGTCGTCTCGTCCACCCACCACAGTAGCCGCCGTGATGTGCATCAAGTTAGGTTCTTAATGTTGGTTAATAAGGTCGCATGCTTACCTGCATCGGAATCCGAAGACCCGGTTTGACACAATCGAATCGAATCACGGGTATGCCATGACTTGCTAGTTAAATGGATCATCTGAAAACAATTAGCCAAATCACTCAACTATGATCCACCATGACCATAGCCCACGTTCTAACATACAACAAGTTATTATTTTATTTTTATTTATTTCAATTTGCAGTTCTTTCCATTACCCTAGATTGTAGGTAGTGGTGTACCCATGATCTATTTTATTTCCTATGTATTTCATATGCAAGAGTAATGAAAGCAGTTTATGTTTGATGAAAAAAATATTTGTGTTAATTTTCCTCGATGGATTTTGAGTTGAAATTAATTCTCAAATTAAGTTGTTTGTTGAATCTGATTTGAATGTTTGTAGAGATTGATTAGTTTGCATAATAGTTCAATTGTTATTAGTGCAATTGTTAACAGCCTGCAGACGTTAAAAAACAAACAGTCTTCTTCTTGCAAACTGTAGAGGTTTGGTCCACCTCTTCTGTTGCAGATGCCTGCATATGTGGTCGGCAGACTGCAGACATTTTACCTCTAAAAAACCAAACAGCACCTTAGTTTATTTACCTTATTTACAAGTTCCATGGTTATGGGTTTAAGAGTCTATGCTTCGGTTCAACCGCAAATAGCTCCAAACCGAAAACCGAACTTTTGCTTACTAGTTTGGTTAAAAATAGTTGTTTAAACATGTTTAATGTTAGATTTGAGTTTCTAAAATCATTTTTACAAGTTCTTTGATATTAAGCATGTGGAATCCATCTATGAACTTGTTGGGAGATGGAAACCGAACCAAACCGAAACTTTTGCTTAAAAGACTTGTTAACTTTTTAGTTGTAAAACTTAAATATTTCTCATTTAGGAATTATTATACAAGATCTATGATATTTGGGCATGCGGAGACCATCAAGGAACATATTATGAGATGGAAACTGAACCAATCTGATTTTTACTCGCTTAAGACACACAAATGTGTTTTTAGCTATCAAAACTTGTATATTTCTTTAACAATAGTTTACAAACTGATTTTAATTATTTTCTTAATTACTTGGAAATGTTGGATCCAACTTGATCTCATAACATAGTTTGGACCGACAAAACCGAACACTCGCTTAACGAACGTTGTTAGTTCTAAAACAATAGATCTACATACTTGGTTAAGTGTTATTATGTTTTAATGAGTTATCTCATAATAATTAATATTTTGGAAAGTTGACTTTGGGTTTGACCATTTGTCAAAGCCCGAACCGACAACCCGAACACTCGTTAAAAACCCGTTTAGTATCTTTGTCCCAATGGAACTTGCATTTTAGCATTTTTCCCACCTTATTACTTAACATTGGTTAAGTAAATATTAAGGTTAGATACTTTAACCCGGTTTTTTCAAGCAAACTTACATTTTAAGGAGTTATTATTATAAATTCTTAAATAGTTACATTTTAAACCTCGAACTCTAAGTTGTTTACTTTTTGCAACAATTATTTTATTTAAATATCTTCAAGACAACCTTTCTAAATCCAAGACTTCTTTTATTTTAGGCTTCATACGTTAACTCGTCGTTCCGGCAAATCTCCAAATAATCAAACTTTCCAGTTTATTACTTGAATGTGAGTAACTTCATACCCCATTTTCTATCTTTTGTTTTGGGGGTGACATTTCATCTTATCTAAACTAAATGTTTTATACTTGGGTCTTAAACCACAAACGTTGTTGTATACTTTACTTGAATAATTGCTCGATTTGGTGTTCTATGCTTAATTGACTACGTGTTTATCTCTTTTGGATGGTGGAACTATAAATCCTAGACCATTTGGCAACCCCTCATGGCAAGGTGTCGTTAACGTAATGCAATTAACGATAACTATAAAATCCTAAACTATTTGGCAACCCCTTATAATTGGGTGTCGCTAACTTGTTAGCAATAACTATTTTATCCAAGTTTATAGCTATTATTTATGGTTTTGTATACTAGTTTTGTGGCTTTTCATACTATATATCTATTGTTCAAACTTATGAATTTGCTCACTAACCTTTGTGTTGACAAACTTTATTTTATGAAATGTTACAGGTTTGCATTTAGGTTGATTATGGAGTTCGGTGAAGAAAACGTCACAAATACCGTTAGGATATTAGCAAAAATGAACAATATTTGATTTGCTATATTTTGTTGTATTTGACTTATGAATATTTGGTTATGTGACATTTTCGATGTTGTGAAATGAAATGAGTTTGTTAAATATTGTCGCTTTAAACAATGTCATGCGCTTATGGGCAATCGTTGCACCCCCGGCATGTTCCGCCGCCTTTGGTCGGGGTGTGACATAAAAGTTACATAAATGGGGCGGTTCGGTTATGGCGGGTTTGGAATTAACATTAACCAAAACCGACCCACATTTGGTGGTTTTCAAAAATTCATTAAAGCGACCCATCGTTTATCGGTTAAAATCGGTTTGGTTATGTCGATTATGGTTCGGTTTGCGGTTGTGACGGTTAATTTGCTCACCCCTAGATGTAGGTGACGATGATGGTTGATGCACGAGTGGGGAGGTTGACGATGGTGGGTGGTAATCAGAAGTTAACCGGTGATGGAAATGATATACCGACAACGGAGAATATGTAAAGGAGAGAAATTAAAATTAAATTAAAGTTTGATGATGAAAGTGTTTCACAAATATATGAGATGCTGTAACCCGTTTAAGGGCTATCCGAGTTTGGTAAGACCATGGCCCGTAAAAAATATTGTTTGATGATTAAGGGGTTATTTTACATATAAATTAGATGTTATATCCGTTTAAAGGCTATCCGGGTTTGATGAGACCCATGACCCACGAAAATTATTGTTTGATAATGACAGAGTTCCACAAATAATGAAATGTTATAACCTATTTAAGGACTATCCGGGTTTGGTAAGGCCCATACCCTTCGAGTCAAACGCATGAGAAACCTCAAATCACAAATCATGCAACCTGATGGATGGGGAAGGGGGGGGGGGACCAAAGAGTGACACATATGATTTTTTGGTATACATTTATATAGATAGATAGATACATTTGAAAACCAGGGGATTCAAGTTTCGCTTAATCGTTTTTATCTGGAAGCATGGTCGCGCCTGTATTGAATGTCAAAGCTAGTTGAAGTTTCTCAAAATTCATGGATTATTACAATCACGCTTCCTACAATCGAATATGTTTACTTGGTTATATCAAAACTAGCATCGAAGAAAAAGAATAGATATAAGTTATTTATTTAACCTTCTCCAAAATAAAATTAAAACATGTAAAAATTCAAAAGTAAAGTTTCAAATCAATCAAGTCCTATATATTCCATCGCATAGCACGCTATCAGTAGGGTCAGTGGAGAGTGGAATGTAGACAAGTCTTTCCTCTATCCGTGAGAATAGAGAGATTGCTTTTAGAGAGACCCCGACTCATAAAGCAGAAGTAAAGTTTCAAATAAGTCAACTAAAAAAATGTTAAAAGTAAATACACTTAGAGATAATATTCATATCACTAATGATGTTATACATGTCAACTCAAATGTAATATACAAAATATAAAAAAGAGTTAAATAATTATAATTCTTCATTTACAAGATTTTAAATATTTTTTGAACAACTAATTAAATCAATAACGGCTATTAGCTTACCCGTTCACATCCTATGTGATAAAACTTCTTACCCAACCTGAAATCCCTTATTTGAATCACGGGCACTCGTACCACCCACTCACAAGTTATTAATTACTATTTACCGCGCCTGTCCCACCCCACTCACAAGTTATTATCTATATAGAGTAAAGCAGAAAGTTGGTGTCACAAACTTGTATTTGATAAAGTTCTATTTTAGTATATAAAATATAATTTTCTTGACCAAGCATAAATGAAGTGATGACTTGGTGGTTGTTATAGCTTTGCCTCTACGTTATCTCTTCTTGTCAACCCAGGTTCGACTCTTGGTAATTAGAAATAGTGGTTAATATATGTTTTTTTTTGTCAGCTTCAGTCTACTGGGTCACTGTTATTATTATTATGATTATAATAATTGAAAATTTTAGTGTTGGGCCACTTAACGACGCATTATTGGAGCAAGGGTTATGCTTTTTTATTTTGTTTTAGTTATGACTAGTAATGAACGGTATAAAAAATGGCTGAATACCACTTTAACTTTTGTTATAATTCCGGTATTGCAACAAACACGCGGAAACCGACCGAATTCGTGCAAACTCAACGCATTTTTTTAGTTCCGGTACCGTAACAAACATGACGGAAACTAACTGAATTTGTGTAGATTCAATGCACGTGATCAACAACGGTTGGTTTTACCAACGCTCGATATTTACTGACCGATGCTACCCCATTGGTCCGCCTCGGTTTTTATAACTTTTTTTTATCTTATTTTTTGTTTTAGTTCCGGTACAATAACGCAAGTAATCAAAACCGGTCAGACTTGTGTTGACTTACCGCCTCAACGTTTGAGACAAACAACACTTGGGTTTAACCACCGTCATGGTTTACATATCTGCCCCAACGCATTGCGCTAGGTAAAACCCTTTACCGCTCACTACACTATATATCGACTATATAGGTTGACTATCTTCCACTAAAACCAATTTGTGTTCGCAGGCAGGCAGAGTGGGAAAATAGGAAAAGGTGAAGAAAAGAGAGGGAAAAGCACGGAGTCGCTGAGTCAGTAGTGGTAGGTTTCTTCTCCGGTCAGTTGCAATCTTCGCCGGAGCTGTAACTGTAACTGTAATATTATTCTACTGCATCTCGAACAATTGTATTGTTTGCTAGGCTAGGGCTAAGTTAAATTAAATTAGGGCAAATCGTATTATATCCATCAATTCTTCGTTTACGTCTTTCATTTCCGACTAGTGCATTATTCATCGTATTAAGTTGTTTACGTCTACAATTTCACCGTCTACAACTTATTTTAATCATTTCTTCTGCTGAGTTGCAATTTGTATATATCCATCAGTTGTTTGTTTACGTCTTTGATCTGCACGTTTCCGACTATAATTTATTGCGGTTTTGGTCGTGTTAGTCAAATTAAGTGCGTGCTGTATAGTGAGAAATGTTGTTTACGTCTACATTTCTCTGTCTGCTTCGAGTAATTATGCATAAATTTGGACAACATTTTAGGTCTTGTGTCTTCAACTTGTGTATTGTTGCTTTATGCAATCGATATATCAATTGGTGATATATCGGTTAACCGTCCCTTGATAAAATATCAGTAATGATAATTTTGGCGATATTGACCTGTATTTGACTGATATATCGCCGATATTCCTGATATCAGTGTTTTAAGTCTTAATTATCAACTTTTAGTGTTCAATGTTAGTGTTTTAAGTGTTAATCAGTTCCTACTTGCTACAATTGTTATTGCATTGCAAGTTTCAAAAGGTTAATTTGTTAATGGTAGGAGAGTATACTTAATTATTAGTATTAAATTGCTATATATATATATATATATGAATTTTACATGATAATAAAATTTACCGATATTCCACCGCGATAAACCGATATCTCAAATATCGGTCCTTGACCGATATCCGAATATTTTTGCGTTAAATGCTTGTGACTTGCTTATTTTCCCTGGAAGGTCCCAATTGGCAATAAATATGTTTAGAATTGTAGCATAATTTAATCATTTCTGCTGAATTGCAAATATTTGTGTTTTAAGTATTGGGCTGGTTTGGTGTATTTGTCATAAGAAACTTGGTTGCCTTCACTGTCTGATTCAGGTTGTTTATGCTCTTCTGAACACAATTTTATACAATTCTGGAAGTTTGTAGATAATTTTGTGCTTTATTCGATATGAAAAATTTGTTAGGAACAAAGCGGCGCGCGGAAGCGAAACAGCACACACATGCACAACGATAAACACACATAAACGAAAATATAAACGACACAAGAATTTAACGTGGTTCGGTCCCCGCGAGGGGACCTACGTCCACGGGCTGCAACTAGGTTTTCTTATTAGCTCAGAACCAAGATTACAATTACATGATGGGATATATATAATAAACAAGATTAGGGTTAAACATAATTAGGAGCCAAAACCGGGCCTTCTAATAAAACCGGCCCAAAGGCCTTCATAACCCAACAATCTCCCACTTGAAGGCCTTGCGAAAAATTCCAGCCTGCCATCCAAGTAAATATAACAATCTCATTCATCCAGTAACTCTAGTAATCTTCAGTAATAGAAATCAACCAAGCCTCCAGTTCCAAGAACAAGCTAAAACTTCAACAAAAGAAGTTCTCCAAGCCTCCAGTTCTCTAGGAACAAACTAAGATTTCTACCAATCCACACCAGTTGCAGCGCCCCTTCCCATCAGTTACCTGAAAGGCCCATTGAAGCTCCCGAGAGCTCCAATCCGGTCATCACAGACCCAGCCATGACAAAACCCGCCAATGGCTCATCCTCAATCTTAACCGGCCCTCACTTACTCACACTACCGGCTCCAAAGACTTCCAGAGGATAATCACTCTCCAAAAATCAGCAGACTATACCAGGAGAGATTTTCACATTCGGATTTCCCAGTCTTCCGAACTCAACGTCCCTTTGGAAACAAACCTAGAACACACCGCGTGCTCCCACTGTTACCAAAACCCCGAACATGTTCAGACCTCCGAATACGCTCAAGCTAACATCACTGTGGCTCCAGGCTTCATGTCTGCAAACTGAAACCCCTTAGCTCTACCCGATTCAGCGAGCCAAGACCTTATAACTCGGAAGTTGGTTCACTTCTTCCGACGATACAGAGACCGTATCTTCCAAAGTCTTTAACTAAAAGATCAACAAATGCTTCATTGAAGTGAGTAACAAGAAATAAAGCAAACTAGAATCTTGAACCCAAGAGTCTTCACCGCCTTCACTGAGTCTCAATGCATCAACCCCAGATACATTCTCAAAAGCAGAATTCCAAACCTTTCGACATCGACTCTTAAAATGTCTCACCTCTACGCAACCTACCAAGTCGACTATGCCCAGCTCCCACTGTTCCTGTTATCCCAACCCATGCCACACCAACACTCCATGAGATGAACCCCACTCGTACTATCCCGGCAAATAACTTTACCCAACACGAGATTATGAACCTCTCAAATGGTGTACCACTGATCACCACCAAACAAGATATAACTTCACAATTCCAAACGAACAAGAAGTAATAATCACAGTTTCGAACCAGCTAACACGCAAACAGCTATAACAACAGTAGAACTTTCATGAAATCAAGCGGTACCAAGGGTTCTATGACCGTACACACGATCAGTTAACTCAAACCCTAACCGAAAGATCATCCAAACGAGCAATAGTTAACATGACTTGCCACTAACCTCATTTTTTTTTTTCACTTATGCCGTCACCAGCACACCCGCTGGTTCCATTTTCTCCAAGTTTATCCATCACCAGTACTATATCCAAGTTCACATGACAAACCAATCAACCAAAATCCAAACCGTCAAACATTCCGATCATAACCACCTCGTCTTCAGTTATAACAATAACAAACGAGAACAAATCGAAAACAGTGAACAGACACAACAAGGGCACGGGCCTAAACTTGACGATTGTTCAACAGAACACTGCCAAATAAACCGATTTGCTCTTGCAATAACCGATAAATCAACTAACTGTAAATAAACTATATAAAGTTACCTCAGACTAATCTCTTGCAAACAAATCTGAACCCGAACCTAAATGGTCTTCACAAAACCCGGTTCCCTGAAGCCGAGCAACCTCCAAAGAAAAACCCTAAAACCCGAAACACCCGACCCGGTGCTTCACCTGCAACGCCCGAGTGAAACCTGCAACTCCAAGAAGTCCAAAACAGGAATTCTAATTGCAAAATCACCCGGAAAACCGTCCCAAACAGCCCTGAAAAACAGCCCCGAACAGCCCTGTTAACCAGAAAAACGAAGATCTCTGACAATACTGTTCACCGCCGGAATCACTGTTCACGGCCGGAAACACTGTTCATGCCGGATACTGTTCACCGCGGCACTGTAGCGGCGGCACTGTAGCAGCCCTTCTCAAACCAGCCTCTTCTACCTTTTTTTTTTTTTCCGATCGATACCCGTGCAAAACCGTGTGTAAACAACGAGCCAAAGCTCTGATACCACTTGTTAGGAACAAAGCGGCGCGCGGAAGCGAAACAGCACACACATGCACAACGATAAACACACATAAACGAAAATATAAACGACACAAGAATTTAACGTGGTTCGGTCCCCGCGAGGGGACCTACGTCCACGGGCTGCAACTAGGTTTTCTTATTAGCTCAGAACCAAGATTACAATTACATGATGGGATATATATAATAAACAAGATTAGGGTTAAACATAATTAGGAGCCAAAACCGGGCCTTCTAATAAAACCGGCCCAAAGGCCTTCATAACCCAACAAAATTGTGCCGTATACGATGTTATGTTCGCTGTCTGACCTAAGATAGTTTAGTCGATATTCTGTGAACTTTGTGCTTTGTTTGCTGTCTCTGCTTGATTTTGATGTGTTATGTTTGTAAGTCCAAGTTAAGTTGCATGATTTAATGAGTATTTTTTACTAAGAGTTAAGACCATGGACTTTTTATTTATTGTTGCTTAATCAAGTGTTGGAGGTTTTTGTAGTTTTACTTCCATTATGCTGTTCAACCCAGTTCACAGAACAGTTTTTTTTCTTCTTTTTTTTACTTGGGACTTTATGAGTCTGACTCAATTAGTCTAGGTGTTTTTTGTGAAAAAAATTCTAAAATTGAACCCTGTTATAACTGTGTGTGAATTCGAGTCTGTAAGCTGTATGTTATGTTGATTAAATTTTCTGCATGGTTTACTTTGTGCTTGGTCTAGTACTTTGACGAACTTAAAGCTTTGTGTGAAATGCAATTATTTAGAATTTGACTAGTGGTTACTGATTCTGTTGATGTTTAAAAACATGAGATTGTAACATTTACTTCAATGACTATTTTATTGTTTTAATGCAATTTGGGAATTCTCTTCCTTGCTTTCATAATCATGCTGTTTTTTTTTCATATTAGCTATGTTATGTTGACACGTTTTCAATGTGATTATCTATAGGTTTGAGCAAGCTAAGTATATCAGAATGTACATAAAACAGGTACTTGTTTTAGTTCCCATACTTCTTTTGCTTCTAACGTCTACCTTTTGTGTTTTTTCTTGTCTTGAATTATTCTTTATTCTTCTAACTTGTGTATTCTTTTTTAACATCTCTATTTGCTTGTGGGGCTGTACTACAGGTCATAATCGAAGGGTTTAAGAGCTATAAAGAACAAGTTGCTACTGAAGACTTCAGCCCCAAAGTTAACTGTGTTGGTATGATATTCGTTCATGTTCTTTGACCAAATTTTCTCTGTTATTCTCGTGCAATAGTTTCTCATATGCATCTTTATTTGTTATGGTGGCTATTAGGAGATTCAACTAAGTAAAAAATATGTATTCTTTTCACAATAATTATTCAAATTTCAACTGCAGTTGGTGCAAATGGATCTGGGAAGTCAAATTTTTTCCATGGTACGTGTTGCTCAATACCTTATAACTATCTTTAATCACTTCTTGTTACATCTCAACCTACCTGATTCATGTTTGCAGCAATCCGTTTTGTTATAAGTGATCTTTTTCATAACCTGCGTGTTGAAGATAGGCATGCATTCCTCCATGTATGTTGGTTATGCTTTTATGGTTTTATCAATTGGTCACATCAATTGGTTTGCAATATTGAGTAATAAATTTTATGTTTTTATGTAAATATTGCTCAGGAAGGAGCAGGCCACCAAGTTCTATCAGCATTTGTTGAGATTGTTTTCGATAATACTGACAATCGTATCCCGGTAATCTTCATCATCTGTTAATGGGCATAATATATATATATATACACACACACATTTGTATGCGTGTAAATCATTATTATTCATTCATATTTTGTTATGATGGTTGCTCACAATGTTGATATTGCACACACATGCTTAAAAGAAAGCAAATGAAGTAGAAAGAAACAAAGGATATAAACATCAAGATGTAGAGCGAGGGGAACGGTAATAAAGATTCTAGGATAAATACAGGCTAGATACATAAAAGTATAGTGACCAACGGGATAAGGGTGTATTTTTGTGAGTGATTTATCATGAAACTTTTTGTTATTTTTCAAATAAAGTTTATAAGTGTTCAAATCATTTTTTAATATGTTCTACATAAAAGTCTGTATATAGTTCAGAACATGTTACTCATAAAACTGGATAACATCGTGGGAAAAACAGAAAATATATATTTTTAGGACAGACAACTTCATAGCTTATAAGCAGTTGATCAATAAACAAAACTGAAACAGTTACATTTTTCAAGCACTTGCTTCTGTACTTGAAATTTTCTCATTTTATTAAGGGCTACAAAGTTTGATAGAAAGTAGGGACATAAAACAATATAACAAGCAATAACTGAACTGAGGCATGAAACTTCTGATAGTATTGATATATTATATGCACTTTGATGCGGAATTTTCTCTTAATTAGAATTATGATTTCTAATATCTTTTATTATTTTGTGTTTATCTAGTTTCTTAGTTTATCTTTTCATTGTTTAGTATAAAATAGGGTTATGTGTGTTTAGTTTGGGGGAGTTTTTGATATTAAGAATATTGTAAAGAACGTTTGTTCTTGAACCTTTGGTTCGGTTTTATGGTCGTTGTTAATCATGAGTTTCTCGAGCCATTGATAACTTCCAAAACTGCATCACACTTGTTTAGGTGTTTGCATGCTAGATGACTTGCCGCTTTAGGCTAGTATCGTCTCAATTTTTTTCTTGCATCGCTAATGTATCGTGTTTCGTGTAGTTTAGTTTCTAATTAAGATATATGGTTGCTGATTTTTTTATTCTTTTATTATTTTTTTATTTGAAGGTTGATAAAGAGGAGGTGCGCCTGCGAAGAACAATCGGTACTAAAAAAGATGAATATTTTTTGGATGGGAAGCATATAACGTGAGTACAGCCTAATTTATAATTTGTTTTCTTCTGGTTTTCAACCTTCTTGAATTATATTATTATCTTGTTCAAGTGTTTTGACAAAGAAGGAAATGCATCATTGCAGGAAAACTGAAGTTATGAATCTGTTGGAAAGTGCTGGATTCTCTCGTTCCAATCCATATTATGTTGTGCAACAAGGCAAAGTATGACATCTCTTCATCTGATTTTGATTGGTGAAGTATATATATTATTAATAATCATGCATATATTACAGATAGCATCATTGACTTTAATGAAAGATTCAGAGCGGCTGGATCTACTGAAGGAAATTGGTGGCACTCGGGTTTATGAAGAGCGTCGTCGCGAAAGCTTAAAAATCATGCAAGAAACTGGCAAGTGATTGTTAAGAAATCCATTTCTTGCATTTGGTGAATCCTTTCTTATTATTTTTATAATATCAGGAAATAAGAGAAATCAGATAATTCAAGTCGTGCAATATCTAGATGAGAGATTAAGAGAGCTAGATGAAGAGAAAGCTGAGTTGAAGAAGTATCAGCAGCTTGATAAGCAGAGAAAGTCACTAGAATATACTATTTATGACAAAGAAGTTAATGATGCACGTAAAGAATTGGTTGAGGTAATTTTATTTAAATGCGTTTCTCATGGATATTATCTTTTCAAGAATCGAGCAAAATTTGGAATAACCATGCGGGTTTTCATTTTTATTGGCTTGAGTAAATTCTCAAAGTTTATTTTTCCAAAATTAAGTTTCTTACTAAATTGAACGAAATGGTAGCAAAGCTTAGGGGCTTATCATTAGGTGTGCAAACAAGCCGAGCCCGATCTCGACTTGGCTTGAGCTCGACTCGTTTAGAGCTCTTTATCAAAGCTTGAGCTTGGCTTGTTAATTATTAATTATATTATATACATTTTAATTATTTTTATATATATTTTTATTATAGTTTTTATATGTACTATAAGATATTATTAGTTATTTTTATCATAATTTCATATATATATATATACATAGGTATATATATATATATATATATATATATATATATATATAGGGGAAAAGCGTACAAATGAGATTAGCGTGCTAATTGTTAGAATCAAGTAGAGCAATTATATATACATGTGGAGTAATTATGTAATTACATCATAGAGTAATTATGTAATTACATAATTACTCCACTTGTATATATAATTACTCTACTTGATTCTTACAGTTAGCACGTTAATTTCATTTGTATTTGATCCAAACCCTATATATATATATATAATACATTAAATAAAAATATAAGTAATAGGCTTGTGAGTCAGCTCAAGCTCGATACATGTATTAAAAAGCTTATTTTGAGGCTTGAGCTTGTTTAAGCCCGGCTCGATTCTAGAATCGAGCCTTTAACGAGCCAATCTTGAGTAGCTCACGAGACAGCTTGGCTCGCTTACCCTCGCTTATCATGCATAAGTTTTTCTTTAGATTTGAACAAATTAAAGGTTTTAGTCATGCAAAAAAAAAGTTGTTTATGCATACAAAACAAGGTCGAAGAACTTTAATCGTGCACAGTGTGGACGAGGAGTGAGGAAGAAGCAAAGAAATGCCAATTTTTGCTTCATGAATTTGTAAAATTGTGTCATGGTGTCTAAAGCAAACGTGTCATACCAAATTCAGGTGGATGAGGAGCGAAATGCCATATCTGAGGAGCTAATTAGAAAGTACAATTCATCAGTGGAGGACGAGGAAGAAGTAAAGAAATTAGACAAGTTATATAAAGATCTCACTAGAGAGGTACAAGGTTTAAGCCGAGAAAAAGAGGCAATAGAGAAGCAACGCACAAAAGCTATTAAAAAGCACACAGAAGTTGAACTTGATGTCACAGATCTCGAGGAGAGAATCACGGCCAGTAGTAGAGCCAAGGTATTGCCCCCTCATAATTATAATTGCATTAGTTTTAATCCTAAAATAGATTGTTTTGAAAGAAAGTGTGAGTTAAAGGGTTGTTTTGTAAAAGATTCAACAGATAGATGATTTTGGTAGGTTTATATAGTATGACAAGGTTATTAAGGGTTAATTTGTTTCCTTGTTTAAGGAAGTCTTGGTTTCCAAGTTTGTTTAGTTTAAATTGAAGGTTAGGGTCAAATTTTCTTGTGTGAAAGTTTTATTCAACAATAATATAATGATAGAGTCATGATTATTGCTTGATTATAATTCCCGGTTCTGTTTTCTCTTTTCTGTTTAACGATTACAGTACCCAATTATCCTCAGTCGAGAATTAGATGTCATTTGTGTCTTGTTTACTTAAAAATGGGTCGATTTAGGTTATTATTTCTTAAAATGTCAAACGGGTTAAGTAACATGAAAATACATTCTGTAGGATGAAGCTGGAAAGCAGCTTGAGGTACTGCGCAGAGAAATCCAGCAATCAACAGCCGAGCTAAACAAAATCAGGCCTTTGTATGAGGATCAAGTTAAACAGGAGGATGATATCACAAAAGGGTATTACTTATTTATTTACTTTTCACACACCAAACATCTGGATGTATTTATTTGCCAGTTTGCCATGTAAGAATGATAGCCGTAATCTCTCAATATGCTTTTCTGATATATTTCTGTTCTCCCAGATATTATGAAAGTTGTGTTGCTTGTTTTCTTCTCAGTCTCTAATTTAATTCTTACTTAATGTTTACGCATTGAACTGCTTTCGTGATAGAATAATGTTACGGGAGAAGCAGCTCAGCATACTCTATCAGAAACAAGGGCGTGCAACCCAGTTTCGTTCTAAAGCTGCACGTGATGAATGGCTTCAAAGAGATATTGACAAGTATGACAAAGTTCTGTCCTCAAATGAGAAACAGGTAATCATTTATGGAGATGTTAAAGATTACATACTTATTAGTTTCTTTATCAATCTTCTAATTCGTCTATAGTTTATTCGGATGCTTAATCTAGTAAATAATTTGGATTTGATGTAACACTGTTGTGAGATCTCATGTATGGAATGCCTCCCTTTTTTTTACATTATAGGAAAATCTACTCAAGGATGAAATTGCTAAACTTGAAAGAGATTTGGCAGCACAAACTGAACATGTCAAATTTCGTGAAGCAGAGATAACCGCCTTAGAAGCTCGGATATCAAGTTATCGCCAAGGTTTTAATCAGCATAAAGCGAAGAGAGACGAGCTTCATGATAAGCGAAAGTACACTTATATTCTTTGTTCTATATAATCTGTTGTACTTGTCATTTGCTAGGGGTGTGAAATAGTACTATACCAGACCAAAACCGACGGATTAAGTATGGGGACCGAGTACTGGACCGTATACTACTTTCTTTTAGACCAGGGATGAGCCAGACTCAAACTTTGGGCTAGCCGGTTTAAGTGTAGTTACATTGTTCCTTATATTAGAAGGAAAATAAAAGTGGTTCTGGTTCGCTTCGGTTTAGGTTTTGTCCCATGTTTTGCAAATTTTTTGTTTGTCATAGATGATTGATTAATTAAATGTACTATATACTGAAGTTTATTACCTTTTCAGGTCTTTGTGGGGGACAGAAAGTGAACTTAATGCTGAAATTGAGCGTCTTAAAGCAGAAGTTGTGAAGGCAGAAAAAGCTTTAGATCATGCTACTCCTGGGGTATGTTAACTTGTCCGCGTATTCATTAAATGCGATTTTTAAATCTTTAATTTTTAAAAAAGGTGTTAATGCCATGTTTTTGAAAGATATCTTCTTAAGGAAAAGTCTTATTTGAGAAGGTTTTTGAAGTATTATGGAAATCTTTATTAGGCATGTGACATGATTTTTATTTTAAAATATGATTCCTGTAATTGATATTAGTTTCCCTAAGTGGTCGCAGGGGTTCTACCACTAGGGTTGGCGCATGAAAACTTTTGATGCGCACGTATGTAGAAGTGACTCGAATTAATAAAGAATAACTGCTTAAAGTGGCAAGCAATCATTGATAGCTTAGTTCTTCAGGTTTAGGTTTAGAAGCATCGTTTTTCTATTTTAGCTCACCGTAGTCAAGAGTAAAGTTTAAATATTTAATGTAGTGAATTGTTTTAAATTTTATCTCTTAAATATTAGTTTCTTTGTATAAAACGAACTCGATGGTTGCAAGTTGTAAATTGTAACTTGTAAAAATTGGAGTGAACTTTGGGTTAGTTTCAAATTTCAACTCATTCTACCTATTTTGTAGTTGAAAGTATATTACAAAAGTCGACCCATTTCAAGGTTGATGTGCTGATTATTGAAGTGACTACATCTATTCGAAGGGCATTTTAACAAGATACCATGAAATACTAGAATATTTTGTATAACTATGCAAGTCCCTTGAATAGATATATTACATGCATACTTGCAGGTGTTGATACATATAGTCTGATAAGATGTGCATGGATTTACACATGCATACATGGATACATATCCATACATATATGTGTACCTTGAATCTTAATACTCTCTCTCTCTCTCTCTCACACACGCACACACCTAGATATGTGATATTATTCGTATGTACATATCTATGCTTAGATCTGTATTTCCCATATATACACAAATAATTTTCCATTTATGTACGTAGCTATGCATTTAGATTTGTATTTAGACATGTTGTCTAGCTGTATGTTAATACATCTCTAGATAGATATGCATAAATGTATATATGTGTGTGTGTATGTGTATACATGAACTATGTTTGCTGATGTTAGCTTGACTATTGTACAATTAACAGGACATAAGAAGGGGGATCAGCTGTGTCAGGAGAATCTGCAGGGACTACAACATTTCTGGAGTGTATGGTTCAATTATTGAGTTGCTTGAATGCGATGAAAATTTATTTACTGCTGTTGAAGTGACAGCTGGCAACAGGTTTTCACAAACCCTTTACAGTCATCTTTTATATTCGGTTTTTTTATTGTTTTGTATATCAGTGGCGTATCTGTTAAGGAGTCGGGGGTAGCCCAGGCTACCCCTCAATTTTGTTGGCGAAGTGCAAATATTTAAGGTTTTTAGCATTGTTATGAAACCAGTATGTATTCTATATTTAATAGTTTTAAAACATCTCGTATACTTGGCGGAGTGGTTACTGGGCATGACTGTAAAACGTGTGTGTTCTGTCTGCGCAGGTTTGAATCCTGGCGTCCACGGTTTTTTTTTTTAAATCTACAACTTTCAGTATTGATACATTAGCTGGAAACTGTTTGCAAAATTAGTCCTTATCTATCATTTGCACCAATTTCTAACCTTCAAAAACTAGATTGATCCATTAACTATAAACTGTTTGCAAAATTAGGTTACCCTTATGTCCAAAATATTTTTTTTGGGATACCCCTGAATTTTTTTTCTAGATCCAGCACTGTTGTATATCATTGTATATAATTTTCTATACCAAATTCAGATGCTATCTTTTGAGCTATATATTTCTTAGTATCTTAGTTGTATGTTATCTATTCAGATGAGCTTGTTATAATTCAGTTTATCCATTTGTTTAAATAATGAAATTAGCAAATATCTTATTGACATACTTGTCTTGTTCTTCTTGTGCAGTTTATTTCATGTGGTGGTTGAAAATGATGAAATATCAACACAAGTTATTCGACACCTTAATGCCGAGAAAGGTGGAAGAGTTACATTTATACCCCTTAATAGGGTTAAGGCTCCTCATGTCAATTACCCACGAAGCTCTGATGTGATACCTCTTCTTAAGAAACTAAAATACTCCTCAAATTATGATCAAGCATTTGGCCAGGTTAGCAATCACCCATGATTTTTTCATTTTTTGATGTGATGATAAATCAGGCTATGTGAATATCTGATACATCTACGAGAGATTACAAGTTGATTTTTGCCAATTGAAAATAAATATCAGCAGTAGTGTTTAAATTTTACCTGCTTTGTTCTTACCAGAAATTAATATCTACGTATTAGCGACATGTAGTCTTTCAGAGCTGTATCGGGTATTAGTGGTAACTGCATAGCTTTCATGTCAAGTAAAGTGCCGTATACAACATTTAAAAGGTGTACACTTGGCCTGAATATACAATAATACACAAATACCTGATGACTTTTTTAAGTACCTTTCCATAAGGTATTCTCATGGACTTAGATATTGAGAATAAGAATCAAATATTATTTCGGATACATTTCTTGGTGCTTACTCTTTACATTAGGAGGTATGTACCTTAATTTGTATACAAAAATAGCATGGTAGAAAAGAACACTAAAACTTAGATATTTTGCATACTAAGAAACCCTATTCTAAAAATATGATTCTATTTATCGTGAATTATACATTTACTTGCACTGTATACTATATAATATTCTTTGAGAGTTGAAAGGCCTAGCAAGCTAGCATTGAAACAAATCTTCTCCTTTTAAGCTGAATATTTTTTTACCATACGCAAGAAAGCAAATATTAAGCTGAACGATCTTGCCATAATAAATTGATTCACGAGTATTACTTTATTTAGTTAGTTAATAGATAATAGACACAATGTGTTTGGAAATGTCTTGTTAGAATATATTCTTGTTACTACTGGCTTTTATCATTTATCACCCCATGAACCACCTTACTTTACTTTTAGAGTAACTAAATGAGTGAGCTGGCAATCTGGCATACCTGTTGTTTAACATATGTTATTAATTGCTGATCAATTAATATGGACATATCAATTAATGAACTACCAGCAGGTGGATCTTCATGAAAAACCTATTAACCGCTTAACATATAATTGATTTCAGGCATAAATAGAAACAAAATAATAAAGTCAAAGAACAGGCTCTTGTCATTCACATGAAAAGTAAAAAAAATCTCATGATTTTGGTTCTTCATGGTATTTTGAGTTACTTGCATAATTATGTGACATATAAAGAGATATTGTTTACCAATGGAAGGTTATGTATTACGGTTACCAAATCTAATTGTATTTGGATGTTGCCCATTTTACCCCTCAGGTTTTTGCTAGAACTGTGATATGCCGAGATCTGGATGTTGCCACCCGTGTTGCTCGTACTGATGGTTTGGACTGCATTACTGTCGAAGGTTTGCATTATTTTTTGCTTTTTCTTGCCTTCAGTTCTGTTAGCTTATCCTTCATCTTTTACAGGAGATCAAGTTAGCAAGAAAGGTGGTATGACAGGTGGATTTTATGATAAAAGGCGTTCAAAGCTAAAGTTTATGAACATCATTCGGCAAAATGCCATGGCAATCACTGCAAAGGAAATCGAACTCCAGAATGTCAGATCTGAACTTCAGAATATCCTTTATACGCCTACTATATCTACTTAAAGTGGTTTTTACATATTGTCTCTTACATAATTGTGCTAAATTTCAACACCACTTTTCTCTTTTAATCTTATAAATAATTGGTATTAATTATTGTGGCAAAACTACATCATTAAAATGATAGTAACATTTTTTGATAATGTAATTTAGAAGGTTTTATGCATTTAGATACCTTTCGATCACTTTCAACAACCTGGTCGACCTGCATGACCAGTATGTCTTCTTTTTTTCTGCTTTATAACTATATAAATACTTGGTATGATAAACAAGAGTAAAATACTAAATTATTTTTTATAATAATCTGAACGTTTTTAATCTGCGGTTTAGAAGGTTTGATGTGTTTAGTAAATGGTTTGGACTTAACGTGTTGCACTTATAGACAAGGAAATCAATAATCTTATCAGTGAGCAGCAGAAAGATGATGCTGAGCAGGCACATGAGAGATCAGAACTGGAACAACTTAAGCAAGATGTAGCTAATGCCAACAAGCACATACTTAACATCTCCAAAGCTCTTGAGAAGAAGGTTTCTGAGGCTTTCTCTTGCCCGCTTTTTGACTTTAGCCAATCTTCCGATCTAACTGTTTTATAAAACTTGTAAACTTGCAGCTGAAGTTACTTGCAAACGTACAGACTCAAATTGACCAGGTCAAAGCTAATATTGCTATGAAAAGAGATGAAATGGGAACAGAACTTGTTGATCACTTAACCCCAGAGGAACGGGATTTGATGTCACGATTGAATCCTGAAATAGCTGTACTTAAAGATCAGCTTGTAGCCTGCAGGGCAAACCGAGTAGAGGTATGCTGATATTGATACCTGGATCCACATCAAATTTGAGTTTCTAGTAGAGGTGGCAAGATGGGTGGGTCTGGTAACGGGTCAAAATGAGTTTTGCTTGATTTGGGGGTTATTAATTGACATTTTCATGTTTTTAAACAATAAATGCTCTTAGGCTTGAAAACGAGCCGAATGAACATTAACAGGTCATGTTTGTGTTTGTTTAACTTTAACTGAACAAATTATCGAGTACACACAAGTAAAAGAACGGGGTTTTCTTCATATTCGTTCGTTAAGAAAATGAACGTTTTCATGTTTGTTCGTTAATAGTAAAACTGACGGTTCACGAACGAACGTACGAATGAACATAACTAAACATCGATGAACGAATATAAACGAACATAATCGAGTAAACACCAGTTGAAAGTAAATGTGAACATCAATCTGTTGGACCTGAAAAGTAATAGAACTAGACTAAATTGTAATGGGTGATATTTTATTTTTAATAAAACTAGACTTAATTGTAATGAGCCTAAAAAGTTAGATTACTACATATATGAATGAACTTAAACAAACGTAAAGTAACGAACTTAAATGAGATTAAACGAGCGAACACAAATGAATGTTTAACATAATACATGAAGAGGTGTGTTCATGTTCGTTTGTTTAGCTAAATGAACAGCTTTTTTCAAGTTTGTTAGTTTATTAAATAAACACACATAAACTAACTTCCCGCCGGATGCTTCACTGAACTTGCATTTCGTTTACAAGCCCAAATGCTCTATTTATGTTGTGCAACTTTCAAACTGTTTGCCCGCTATGATATTTTCTTATCATCTATTTTTTTTATTTGACTTGTTTAAGATAAATCACACCCGTTCATTGTTTTTAAACTGTAGACCGAAACAAGGAAAGCAGAGCTTGAAATGAATTTATCAACCAATCTTGTTAGACGGAAACAAGAACTAGAGGCAATTAGACAGTCTCCAGAAACCGACATGTTAAACGGCGAGGCAGAAGTGAAGAAACAAGAACTTCAAGATGCAAAAAGAGCTGTTGAAGAAGTGAAAAAACAACTCCAAAGTATGAAGTTTTAGATATTTTTATGTCATTTTTGGTACACTGATCGGTTTCTCTCACTGAACTATATTTATTTCTTTTTTATTAGGAGTGTTGGAGAACATAGAAGACCGAAACAGGGAGTTAAAGAAAATCAACAAAAAGAAGAGCGAGTTGAAGGTAATTTTTGTTTTTTTTAAAGATGCATTTTCGTTATGTTAATTTTCAATAGTATTACATTTCCGGTAAGTGCAGGCTCGTTTGGATGAATATGAAAAGACTCGTCAAAATGAAGATAAACGAGCAGAGCAACTTATTAATAAGAAAAACATTTTACTTGCAAAGCAAGAAGAGTACACCAAGAAAATCAGAGAATTGGGTCCTTTATCATCAGATGCATTTGAAATGTAATCATAGTCTCTTGACCTCAATCTTATTTGCCCTCAATCATAGTCTCCTTTATCATCAGATACATTTGCTATATTCTGTTCCTTGCTGATTTAATATCTATCATAGACACACATATGTATATGCAGTAGAGATGGCAAAATGAGTGGGTTGGGCGGGCTGGTTATGGATTAATCTTTTTTGAATAAAATGATTTAGGAAACTAATATATTATGTAGTCTTGTATGAAACAATTTAGGAGGTTGTATATGCTTAAAAATACAGTTTTGGTGGTTTTCAAACTGTTTGATCGCTTGGTTCATATGCCATGTTTTCCCTTTATCTATTTTTGTAAATTACCACTTTGACCCATTAGAGAGAAAAAATAGCCCCAAATTGACTCAAATGAACGTAAATGGGTTGTTGCCACCTCTTAATTATAGACACTATCTTAGTTGCTCTTCATTATCGTATCAGATGTCATATACTTTTCTTTTAACTTAGTTAATAATGCAGGCATAAGCGGAAGAGCATAAAGGAACTATATAAAATGCTGCACAAGTGCAATGAACAATTAAAGCAGTTTAGTCATGTAAACAAGAAAGCACTTGATCAGTATGCAAACTTTACAGATCAAAGAGAAGAACTCCAGAAGCGACAACAGGAACTTGATGCTGGCGATGAGGTACAACTTAAATCATATATATTTTTGATAAAATCTTTACATTGTAAAATATGTTAGTTTAGGTTGCTGGTAGTTTGATATATTTAAAAAAAACCGTATTTCTTGTATACAGAAAATCAAAGAACTTGTATCAGTACTTGATCAACGCAAGGATGAATCTATAGAGCGTACTTTCAAAGGCGTGGCAAAACATTTTCGTGAAGTATTTTCTGAACTTGTGCAAGGTGGTCATGGATTTTTGATCATGATGAAGAAAAAGGTTAGTTTTTTTAATACAGTTTCTATCCTTGTGTGGTTTTTAACTTACTGCATATGTCTTCCAACAAAGCAGGATGGTGAACCCGCTGATAACGATTATGACGATGATGGGCCCCGGGTTGATGCTGAGGGGCGTGTTGAAAAATACATCGGCGTGAAAGTTAAGGCAAGTGCTATCTAAAATACCTTTTTTTTCAATCATAGCTAGGGGTGTCAACGAGCCAAGCCTGAGCTTGACTATGCTCTAGCGCGGCTCAGTTTGACTTGTGAGAGCTCGTGCTTGAGCTTGGCTTGTGATCTGTTTAGTAAAGCTTGAGCTCGGCTCGCTAATTGTTTAATAATTAATTTGTATACATTAATAGTTATTTGTATGTATATATATGTGTGTGTGTATATATATATACATATATATATATTTTCAATTCTAATCTTTATATATAGCATAACACATAATAAATATTATTATAATTAACTCATTAAGTAAAACTCATATAGATAATAGGTTTGCGAGCCTGCTCGAGCTTGATAAGTGAAGCTCGGGCTTGAGCTTGTTTATCAAATAAGCTTATTATAAGCCTCAAGCTCGTTTAAGTTCGGCTTGGTTCGAGGTTTTAACGAGCCAATTATAGTTAGAGGTGGCATGTAGCTTTTGAATTTATAGGCGCGGAGGTTCATTTTGAGTTAAGGTTAATATTGCAGGTTTCTTTCACGGGACAAGGGGAGACACAGTCTATGAAGCAGTTGTCTGGAGGTCAAAAGACTGTGGTTGCATTGGCACTGATCTTTGCCATACAACGGTGTGATCCGGCTCCGTTTTATCTGTTCGATGAGATAGATGCAGCGTTAGACCCTCAGTATCGAACTGCAGTTGGAAGTATCCTGCTTCATATTTGAAATTTTTTTAAGTCTTTCAGAGGTGGCAAAGCGGGTGGGTTCATTAACGGGTCAAGACAGAATCTTTAGATACGCTTTGGCTCAAAAAACTGTTCAAAGTTATTAATATTTTTAGAGCTAATTTGATTGAGAAAGTTATTATTTTGACAATAATGATCATTTTTTTCGCATAAAATGATTTAATTTCAACTCTTTTCTAGGGGTATAAACGAGCCAAGCTCAACTAGGCTTGAGCTTGCCTCGTTTAATTTTACAGATAGCTTGAGGTTAAGCTTGGCTCATGAGTTGTTTTTCAATTATATCTATATATGTGTGTGTGTTATAGTTTTGTATATAACATAAAATATATATTCTTTAGTTATTTATATCATATTTTTGTATACAATATTAATAATAAATAAAAATTATATAGATTTGCGAGCCGCATCTTGCTCAATAAGTGAAGCTTGGGCCTGGGCTCTCTTAGTTTTAGGTTCAAGCTCGGTTCGATTTGAACTTTATGCAAGCAGATTTCGAGTAGCCTGTGAGCGGCTTGGCTCGTTTACACCCTACGTTTGACCAATGTTTTTAGCTGTTCTTTTTGAGTTTTGTTTGACCAATGAGACATAAGCATAACTCGAATTGGCCCATTTAGAAGTAAATGGGTCAAATTAGTCATTTTATTATCTAGTACTAGCTAATCAAATAGATTGTTGGCATCTACTAGCGTGTGTTGACCCGTTGGATATACTATTTGTATCCTTAACAACTTTTTTCTAGATATGGTTCGTCGTTTGGCAGATACGGCAAGTACACAGTTCATTACAACAACGTTCCGACCCGAACTTGTGAAAGTTGCTGACAAGATATATGGCGTGACACACAAAAACCGGGTCAGTCATGTAAATGTTGTCACCATGGATGAAGCATTGGATTTCATCGAGCATGACCAAACCCATAATGCTGAATGAGGTGCAAATGGTAAGTCCTTTATCTACTACATTCAGGCCATGATTCATTATATAATTTTACGTCATATAGATGCTGTTTTAAAAATAGTAATAAGTGGGCCCGGTTGGGTTATGAGTCAAAACGGATAGTATTTTGGTTTGGGTAGACAGAGAACATTGTTTTGTCTAAAGTTTTGAAATTTCTATATTATAATTACTTAATTAGCGTGTTAAATATGATTACAAAAGTTGCTATTTCTGTAGTATGATATATTGAATAGATGCTATAGGAGGTTTTATGTATTTAAGTACTTTTTAGACCCATTTGAACGGTTCCAGTTTTATCTGTTTGGACTGTTAAAATGAGTGGAAGCTGCCAGTCTGCCACGTAAGCACGTGTCAATATGATTACAAATATTATATGTTTTTAAAAATCTTATGTTATCTCGAGTAAAATGCTTTAGGAGTTTTATGTTATGGACTAAAGTCTAAAATTACACTTTTGGGTGGCTGTTTGACTGACTCGTTTGACTTGTATCTTTTTCTCACAGGAAGCTAAGCTGTGTGTAGGTGTAGTTAGTCAATATGGACTTGAGGATTTGTTTTGAATGAAGAAATTGCAGTACCTTATTATCTGTAGACAGTAGGTTTATAAATTTAGCATGCTTGCTGACTTTAACATTCTGGTTTATTTGTTAAAACATGAGGCTTTAATTTCTTTGTGTTAGTATATTATTGTTTCTGTTGATCTTGGGGGCGGGGCGTTTGATGGGATAAGTGATATTTGGTTGTTTGGTCCCAAAAGGGACTATAAACCTATTACGAACTCGTGATTGAGCATCAGATAAATTGGTGAATCACAGCTGTTATATATGAAACTGTTCCTAATTCTAAAATGTCTACAGTAAAAGTTTTGAAAACTACGTAACAATTGAAGCCTCGACTGGTTTTGTGATTAAGAAAAAGGTACCTCATTTTAGTAAAAACAGAAACTAGTGATATAGTTCAAAAGAAAATGTTATAATTATGTATTAGTGTTCTTGATAAAAACTACCTTTTCTACTTTTAAACATTATCCGCATGATACCCCAAATAGCCATCACGAACTGTTGGATCTGATGGAAGCACATCAGCCGCCGACGAAACATGACCTTTAAATCTCGCTGTGTCTGCATGTTTTGTTATATGACGAAACACAAAACTGTTCATTCGACGAAACTCTTCATCTCCTATCTCTCAAACTCTAAACCTCCATAACTTTCATCTCCATCTTTCTTATTTCTTCACGAAATCAAGTAAATCCACAGTGTAAATCGCTTAGTTTTTTGTAAGAAATACAACCTTAGTGATTAGTGTTTGTTTTCTATGAATAACATTTGTTGTTGAGTAATTTGCGTAAGAAAGTGACGAACTCTAGAGTTCATAGTGTAAATCTGACGGAAGCAGCCTCCTGCATTGTCGGTCCAACGATTAATTTCAAAGTTCCATAGGATCCACATCGGACCGACAAAACATTAAGGCTATAATTTTCAGCTGTGTTTCAAAGTTTTCCATGGGTTAATTTCAAAGCAGCCTTCAAAGTTGTGTTTCTTTAGTTTTCCCTTAACTCTATAATTTTCAGTCTCCTTCATTCTTCTCTTTAAACAAGTTGAACGATAAGTTGTGTTTCTTTAGTTTTCCTAAGGATGCGGATAAAAAGGGTACTTATCACTTTATTTAATTAATCAAACATTTCTACAACAGATTTACACCAAATGATCAAATACAACCCGACTCACAAAACAATACGAGTCATAGCGCTGCTGTGGGGAATGATCTCGAGAGTGACCCATAATCACACAGCCTAACAAAATATTACCACTTCCACCTAAGTTAGAGTAACTTTCAAGTTTTTAAATTGATTTGATCCATTTCTTTTTAACTTCAACTTACATCAACTGTTTGAGATAAAAGAAAACCCACATGAAGAAAATGAATAGAAATAGTTGAATCTAGTCTAGTCTAGGTAATAATAATAATAATAATAATAATAATAATAATAATAATAATAAAAAGGATATTGACACAGAGGATGAAAAGAAAAGTTTGAAATAATGCAAGAACCTGCATTATTTATTTATTAATGTTATTTGACACAGAGGATGAAAAGAAAAGTTTGAAATAAATATGGGTTGTTGTTTGTTTACCTCGTCAGAACTGCAGTGTGATTTCATTACAGAGTTGTTGGTAAGCCAATTCATTGAGAACTAACCCTAATTACTGGAATTGGAAGAAATGAATAATACTTTTTGAGTTTGGCATAGGCTTCACCTTCTGATGATATTCTGACTTTCTTTTCGAAATCTTCCATCCTTTCCTTTTTCCGAGGAGGAGACCTTCTTTTCTTTCCTTCTTTCTTGACTTGACAAGTTTAAACAAATGGAAAATTCTTAGGAAAATTATATGACTACACACAATTACATATGCTAACTGATGTTCAGTTTATGCTTTTACTCTCATATGTTTGTCATCTACCTATATCTTCTATATGTTAAAGTTTGATGATTTGCACGAGAACAGAAATTAAACCAAGTTTGCCCGTTGATGATTACTTTACGACTCTCAATGGTGGTGGATGAAAAAGCTTATTTGATATTGCCAATCAACTTTTTTCACAGGCCTTTTATAAATGCATTGCAATTGAAAACAAAAAGAGATATTCATTTTTCATTTGATTATAGATCCACAAATGGTGGTGCTGATGGCTATCGAGGGAGGCATTCGGCTAAGATGTACACCGACACGGCCGATTTCTTTGGTGAGTTATTTATTTATGCAATAAGAAAGAGTGCAAATGGTGTTTCATTGCAATAAACAACAAATGCTTGCCTGCCTTTTTTCTTTTATTTCCACAAGCTAACCGGGGGGGGGGGGGGGGGGGGGGGGTCAGATAATTAAGCTCATTTCTACTTGCTTCTGTTTTTTATCTAAGGTATTTCTATGTCTATTGTGGATGTAGACCCTATTCAATTATATAACAAAAACACCTTTTTCAAATTCTGCTTTTATTATGTTGGTAACTTAAACCACTTTTATTATGGTGTAAGTGGATCGGGCCAGAACCTTAAAAGGTTGAAACTCATACCCGTTTACTTAGTATGCCCGGAACTATTTGGTAAGAAAAATAGAGACATTGACCCGTTTAAGTTAAAATACACGGATGGGGTTCATGGGTTTCACGGATCAAACCCATTTCATGCACACTCTACATTTTCATATATCTTTTAAGCTTCATTTATTAGTTAAACTGTGTTTTGTTAGGCAAATTCTACGGTTTGGATGAAGACACCGGTTCAGGTTGCAAGAATGAAGACATCGGTTTAGAAGAATGAAGACGTTGGTTCAGTTATTGTATATAACTTTCATGTTTAAACATATATTGTTTATATATGTGGTACTTTGAATTTTTTGTTTATATATTTAAAACATCATCATCGTACTCAGTATATCCCACCAATAGCAAAGCTATGGTAGGGTCTGAGGAGGGTAAGATGTAGACAGCCTTACCTCTACCCCATGGGGATAGAGAGGCTGCTTCCGGTGAGACCCCCGGCTCGATAGTAGTTTTGCATCAAGCCTGGACATATTATATAAGGCACATAGCACTCAATCATCGGGACGCCGGCTGATTGGTGCATGTACCCTTGTCTTTCGGCTATCAACGCCACCACATGATGCCTGATTAACCTTCCATCACTTTTAACGTTATTTTCACAAAATTAGTAAAATAACGTCAAAATTAGTGCAATTTTACTTTTGCCCACCCCGAGGGTTCACACATATATACATTATATGCGCGCACACGCAAGCAGGGTTCACACATATATACATATATACATTTACGCCCTGCTTGCGGTGCGCACATATAATGTATATATGTGTGAACCCTTGGGTGGGCAAAAGTAAAATTGCACTAATTTTGACGTTATTTTACTAATCACGTGAAAATAACGTTAAAAGTGGCGGAAGGATAATCAGGCATCATGTGGTCGCGTTGATAGCCGAAAGACAAGGGCACATGCACCAATCAGCCGGTGTCCCGATGATTGAGTGTTATGTGTCTTATGTCCAAGGCTTGATTCAAAACTACTATCGAGCCGGGGGTCTCACCGGAAGCAGCCTCTCTATCCCTATGGGATAGAGGTAAGGCTGTCTACATCTTACCCTCCTCAGACCCTACCATAGCATTGCTATTGGTGGGATATACTGAGTACGATGATGATGATGATGATGATGATGTTTATATATTTAAAACATTTTTGTATATTGTTTTTCATTTTTTAGGTATATATATATTTGCGTATATTGGGTTTCAATGAAAAAAAAAAATTCTGCTAGTTCATTCTCGCACGAAATAGTTTAGAGGGGTAAAATGGTCATTCTGTACACTCATTCAGAGGTCCAACCAAACAACACTTTCTGGTTCAACACTTAATGGTTCAGAGTCTCTTAATCATTCAGACCTCTTTCCGGTTCAGCATTTGCCAAACAACCCCTTAATCACGCCAAACTTAAACAAAATTACCCATTCCGGTGATATATGGTAAGACGAAACGAAGGTTTCAAAATCAGATGTCCTCCACTTGATGACGACATCGTGGACAGAGGACCCACCAACATTCTTCCCACCTTTCTTCTTGCCGGACTGTTACCAGTCGACGAGGAGGCCATTGAACTGTGATAAAAAAACATATGAAAATAGACGGAAAATCTTGGGAAATGTATAGAAGAAACGAGAATAAGGTGAGAATGAGAAGAAAAGAAAGCGAAGGATCTATTTAGATGTGCTAAGTGTCTCTTCAGAGTGATTTCTAAAATGTTTGTGTAATGACCCGGAGCAAAGTGTCAAGTCTCATTCAGTGACTTAGATGTGCTATAACCAACGATTTGTACCTACTATTGTGAAACACAAGCCACAGAGATAAAGATGCATAATTGATTTCATATACAAGTGAAGCCCTTAACATTTATTTATTGTTGATAAAACTAATTCGCGTTTTTAAAATAATTATTATTGTGCTCATGAGTGGATTGAACAAGTGATGTTAATTATCGACTTGTTATCAAATAATTCATCTATCAAAGAAAAGGTTGTGATAGGTTTAATCCAACAGAGTCATTAATTAATTAATAATAGCAAATACAAACAAGCAGCCGATAATCCGTGTATTTAGAAAACTTCTAAACTCCCGAGAAAAGCATACAACAGATGGTGATTCATACATTCTTGTTCTTCTTCATCTTAGAAGGCGGCCAGCGACCCTTTTTCCTCAGCAGGCGTTTCCTAACGAGCCTCTTTCTTCTCAGCCTAATCTTTTTAGCCAACTTCATCTTTATCTTCTGCTGCAGTTTCAGCTCAAGTTTTGACTCCAATGGAAGCTCTTCGACAGACAAACTACTTTCCTCCTTTTTTGTTTCTGAGGGAGGAGGATCACTAGGCTCTGCGCCATCTATTTCTGCAGACGCCTTCACAACCATTGCATCTCTTCTTGGTTTAATCCCCTCAACGCGCACCCCATTGAAATGTGCGGCTTGCAAACGCACCACCCTGGAAACTACACAAAAATGATAATAATAGTAATAAGTAAATAAGATACTAGGATAATGTAAACATGGATTTGAAGATTGAGTTTTTGAAAACTGATATTGCTTCTGAATCATGATTATATGATAACAATAAACAGAAAAAACAGTGAAAGACTGATCGTTTCATAATAATTCAAAGATGATCTGTAGAAGACACAGAGAGAATTAGAAAGCAAATATAATATAATACAAGAGTTTTCTCATAATGATTCTCTTATTATATGCTGTTTGGTATCATAAGCACATTGTTGGTGCAATAAATAATGTTTTTTGAGTTTTCCTATACACAAATGGTTACTGTCTTTTTACCAGTTTGTTTGATTCTTGTCATATCATCATCATCATCATATTAAATATAGTACTTTATTTCCCTAAATTCATTGTTTTAAAATGTTGCTTCTTACATTGCACCTGTGATTGTAATTTGAAGTTTGAAATGAATGCTTAATGGTCACATTTGACATCACCATCAATAATAATAATAATAATAATAATAATATGTGATGTTCCAACACTGTTGGTCAAAAAATAGGCACATATGAAACAACAATTGAAATTGATAATAATAGGCAGCCACATATGAAAGGAATTAGGTTATCCTAAAGTCTTATAAAAGAACTCACCAAACAGTTGGTGTGCGTGCATAAAAGAAAAGAAAAGAAAAGTGTACTTACAGCAGCAGGAGGCATTAGAGGGTAATCGGGAGGAGGATGATAGGAGCCTTTGCGAAACTGGAATTGGAGTAAGACGAACAAGAACAACCATTGTATTGTAGATGATGGATGGATGGATACAAGAGGAACCCAACCTTACCTTCAAATAGATAAGATGATGAATTCGGGTTTGGATATCTCCATTTTTCATTTTTTCAACTTTCTTTCTTTTATTTAACTTTTTAAAATGTCTCAATTAGGCTATGGATAACTGGGGCTTGGTTGAGCTCTAAGTCAAAACCCGACACGTAAGCGATGACATGGCCCTGGATCAAACCTATCAACTAAGCCCTAGAGGGTGTAGTGGTCAGGTAATTCGGGGCTTGATTGAATTATTTATTTATTATTTATTTTTTGTTATGCACACAATTATATATTAAAGTACTTCATTAAAACATAAATAAAAATACAAAAGCGTTTTTATTTTTGTGTCGCAAATTCCTTCCGAATACGATCTTTTTCTTCCTCTATTAGCGCTTGGTCTGATGACGGTAGGTGGCTAAAGTCTTTGGCTAGAAAAGCCAAACTCTTGAAACGGTTTCATTTATGTCGAGCTTCACCAATCGAGAAGAGGTGTAACACCCCATAACCGCAGCGAAAACGTAAACGGGATGCAACAGACACCTCTGATATCAACCACATTGTTTATAAAGAAAACTGAATGCATTAATATACTTCAAATTACATTATCTTGTATTTCATTACCGTCTAGGTGATACACACATCATACAATACGATACATAATTCTATTTATTATAATGTATCCTAACATTCAGCACGCAAATCTTACACACATCAAGCACTTAGCACGTAAGCAATTACTTCATCTTAGTTGTACCTGAAAAGCATGTGAGAAAACGGGTCAACTACGAATAGTTGGTGAGTTTCACTAATTTAAGTAATCGATGACAAATCATTATAGTAATCATATCTTAGCGATGTAATTATGCTGAGCCCACAAGTGAAACCTCTGTTAACCCAGAGACACATCCAATAACCTCTGGGGACACTGTTAACCCAGAAACACATTTAATAACCTCTGGGGACACTGTTAACCCAGAAACACATCTAATAACCTCTGGGGACACTGTTAACCCAGAAACACATTTAATACCATCTGGGGACACTGTTAACCCAGAAACCCATTTAATAACCTCTGGGGACACTGTTAACCCAGAACACTGTTTCGGGCCTTACAATGTTAGCAACTCAGACAATTACCATCTTAATACATTACCGTACGATTCCCGTACAATAAACATTATATAAATACATTCATTTCCATGCGATCAGCATGTACTTAACATTTTGATAGAAACATGCTTTCCGCCCCGGGAAAATATTTAAACAGTTCAATAAAAGGGGGCTCGTGAAACTCACCTTAGCACATGCAAGCAGGTAACAACAATCATTATCAGTTAACACGTCCAATCTGTAATATGATCCCTACGATCATTACTATACACTCATTATTAATACAACTTTAATCGTATCAACCGGTACATCTGGGGACACTGTTAACCCAGTCCTGTACTCATTCCGGGGGTAATGTTAACCCAGAAACACTTTTCCGGACTCAGATTGTGATATCGTTTAGAGTTCCATGGTCACAATTGCTATTAGTCGTTTTTTCTCGTTTTGCGTGCCTAGCACGATTATCCGTTTTTATGTTTCAAAAATGAGTTTGGTCACACACGACCCGAAAATAGTGGTTGTCTGATAATTTAATTTAAAATGCGAAATTATAGCTCGGTTTAGACGTCCCGATTGGCCGCGGGACCCGTTTCCGTCTTTGGCGTACCGGAAACTGTTAAAATAGGTTAAAATTACTCAGATCATCCGAATTATTTTCGGATGATTTATTTTTACTCGTTTAACTCATTTATATGAAAATAGTTCATTTTTAGGGTTTTTATACACCAGTCAGCTCGCTTAAGCGAACTTCACCGGTTTACGCGTTTTAACTTTAAAAGTTTGATAATTAGCACGATTAATTATCCGTTTACTCTCGGATCTTGAAATTTTGCACAAATCACTTTTTAACAGTGGGGAATTTTATAAAAATATTTCCAGAATTAATTCTAATATTTAAAATTTATTTATCTATTTTTAAACACCATTTAAACACTAAATATGTCGTAAATACCAAACGATCTTAGAAAAATCCCAAATTTTTTCTGGATGTCCCCTGCCATCCACATAGTCCCCTGTAATTTTTCCAGAACCAAAATCTTCTTTTACATGCCCTTTTTACCAAAACCGAGCTAGAAATCCCTAGAACTCGTTTAACCGAAAAGCCTACTTAGACTTCTCCAACGGTCCTAAAATTTTGTGTGTGACTTATACATGATATGAAAAGCTTATCTGCAATTTTCCAGAATTTTTCATGATATTTAACTATTTTTCACCATTTTTGGCCAAAACCGAGCATTAAATTCACCAAATATTCATCCTTTATCCAAAAATTACCAAAAATTCACAGAACTCATATTTTCATGTGTTTAACACCTCTGTAAAATTTCATGACCTAACTCCAAACAAGCCACAATCTGTCCAAAATACATAAATCATACAAAACCGAACTACCTTGTGTTTCTAGCCTTAAACCGCAAGAGTCTCGCTTTCTAGCCTTTGCTAGCAACTAGGTACAACACCTACAAGCACAATAACACCGTACCAAGCAAGTTACACCCACAATCAAGCCATTTCTTTCATGGTTTCGGTTATACTTTAAAAACAAAGATTTAACCGTAAACATTCGTTTTTGATTCGTTTAACTCCTTTCTTGGACCAAGATCCCTTGTATAACCCGTATACATCACTTGATCATGCAAGAATCGGTTCCATCTCAGGCTTTCACCCTTTTTCACTTGGAATCTCATTTCCTTGCAAGAACACTCAAGAAACGAACATAAACACGTACATAACAAAATTTTACCTCGGTTTTTCTTGTCAAAAATCTCGGTTTTTGGCTCTTGGTCTTGAGAGAATTGGAGGTTTGTTGAATTGTGTTGTGAAAAAAAGAAAATGAAGTGTGTTTTGATGTGTGTGGTCCGATCGGACATATGGGGTGGATGGGGTGGTCCCACAAGTTCATTCTTGGCCACAAACTTGGATTTCCGAAATCTGGATAATGTTTTGGATAATCTGGTTCAGTTCGTTTCTCGGTTAAATGTTTAATTCAGCTTAAAACGAGGCTAAAACGGTCGTTTTTGGTCTAAAAATTGAAATTTATATAAAACCGATTTAAAAACTTAATCCATGACACTTATTAACTTAAAACGTCATATTATTAGTTATTACGCATCTTTTTCGGCTTGATCGATCGTCTCTTGCTCGGTTTGGTATTAAAGGTTTCGTTTAACGTACCGACGTACTATTAAATCGAAATCCTTTTTCTGTGCTTTAATCCACTTATTCCGAAGCTTTAATACTTCGTAACATCACTAAATATCATATATCTCGTCTATAATTGAACCCTCGATTCATTCGGGTTTCAATAACTATCGATCGTTTGATCGCATATTCAATACGGTGAATTATATATTCACGTACAATCAATACAATGAACCATGTATTCTCGTATAATTACCATGGTAACTCTTGTACCGGACATTACATATGACGTAACTAACGTCTACCGGTTAGGGTATACCTGGTTTCGTCGGAATCGTTACATTCTCCCCCCGTTAAGAAATTTCGTCCTCGAAATTTTACACGCCCACTATCTCCTTTCGAGAGAAAGGTGGGGGGTTTTTCCTTCAGAATTCACCCTCGCGTTACCAAGTATAATCTGGTTCTCGCTGTGAATTTCCACTTAATCTTAATTAATAACGCTTGGTATGTCCAAACTGTTTAGTTTTCCCGTCTACTATCTCTACGGAATTAGTTATGATATCAAACATGTCTTCTATGAGTACCTCTATTACTAGTACTTTCGTTGCCTCATCGCTTAGGCACTTTTCAATCCGTATACATGGCAAAATATCATGTATAGTACTTAGCCCCTGGAATACTTTAATCAATAAACTAAGTGACCAATCATGGAGATAATCTCATGAGGCCCAATATATTAAGGAGCTATTTTCGGTTTTGGCAAACCTCATATCACCTTTCTAAGGTGATGCCTTTAAAAATGCCTTGTCACCTCTTTCCAATGACAATGGTTTCCTATGAATGTTGGCATAAATCCTTTGCCAATCTCGTGATGCTTTCAACTCATCTTAAATATTATAAATCCGATTGGTTGTTTCTCGAATCAATTCAAATCTTATGGCTTGATTGACGCCCATTTTCAATTTACAAATTGGTGATAAGTACTTCACCCATAGAAAGCTTCAAGCTCTCGATGCTTCCTTCCCCGCCTTCCAATAATGGAAGTAGGATGACTATTTTTATCTGAGATCATTGAAAATGGTACTCCACGACGAGATACCATTTCACCATCAGGAATTTGGGCAAGAATTCATTGTAATATATTCCCATTATCATTGGCGAATTTTCTGTCGTCGTGGCGTTCCCTAGGGTTTTCGGTGTGCAGCCTTATCTCTGGCATAACTCAATATTCACCAACACACGTAACCATATCTTTCTCCAAACTCGGCCATTAATAAAAATCCTTTCAGATATCCGTATCATCAATAGTCAAATCCGATCCCGGATGTATGGATTATTTCGATCTATGCACTTCGTCAATGATTAATTCACGAAGGTCATGGAGGGTCGGGATCCAAACCCGATTTTTGAAGTAGAGAATTTAGGTCCACGCGCTGTTCGAAATTCTCCTCATTGCCGTAAGGTTCCTTCTTTTCCAATTGTTCCTCTTTCAACGCCTCACGTTGAGCGACTCGAATCAGGTTCGAAGGTTCGACTGGACTATCATCCCCAACGCTCGCACTCGCAATGGTTTAACCCGATCTTTCCTACTCAAGGCATCGGTTACGACGTTAGCCTTGCCGGGGTGGTAACGGATGTCACAGTCATAATCGCTTAACAACTCGACCCCTCTTTCGTTGAACATGAGACTGCGGTCTCTTATCATCTATAAAATTTGTACATTTGCGTTGTAAAAAGGATTATGAGTTGGGTAATGCTAGAAATTCTTCAATAAACCGCTGGTAATCTCCGGCTAGTCTTAAAAATTGGCGCATTCCCTATGGCGCCTTGGGTGACTGCCAATTTTAATGGTTTCTATCTTATTTGGATCTTTGTGAAATCCTTGTTGCTTTACAACATGACCAAGGAATTATGCCTTCTTTATTCAAAATCACATTTCGAAAACTTCACGTATAGCTCCTCTTGCTTTAACACTTCCACAATTTTCCTTAACCGTCGTTCGTGCTCCTTTTTACGTTGCGAATATATCAAAATATCATCAATGAATGTTATGACAAGTTTGTCAAAATAAAGTTTACCGACTCGGTTCATGAGTTCCATGAATGCTGTCGGCGCATTTGTTAACCCGAAAGGCATAACTAGGAATTCATAATGGCCGTAGCGAGTCCGAAACGCTGTTGTTGCAACGTCCTCCTCTTGGATTTCTCATTTGGTGATAACTATATCTAAGATCAATTTTCTAAAAATAAATCGCCCCTTGCAGTTGATTAAACAGATCATTCACTTCGAAGAAGTGAGGACCTACTCTTGATCGTCACTTTATTCAATTCTCCCTAATCAATACATATCCTAACACTTCCGTCCTTCATTTCCCAAATAACACTGGTGCACCCCATGGTGACTAACTAGGTCGTATAAAACCTTATCTAATAATTCTTGCATTTCAGTTGGTGTAAGTCGGTAAGATGCTTTAGCAACAGTGCCAGCTTGAGGTATTAAATTGATTCCGAATTTGACATGTCGGGTTGGCGGTAATCCAGGAAGTTCTTTTGGGAAAACTTGTGAAAATTCGCGTACCACCGGGATATCTTCTGTATGTTTTCTTTTAAATACTTTGGCAAACGCGTTTGTTGAATACACCACGTCTTCTTGTCGTAAATACTATAACATCTCCAAATGAGATTAGAGTGGTAACATAATACCGTACACTTTTCTCTGTATCTAATCGCTTCATCGTCCGAAGGAGAGCTTCTAATCATCTTCTTTTCATAATTGATTTCAGTTTCATGTCGAGTTAGCCAGTCCATGTTAACTATTACGTCAAACTTCTTAACTTTACTGGTCGTAGGTCAATAAGGAAAGGTTAATCGTTCAGAATAATAGGACAATTCCGAACAATTTAGTTAACCATTAGGGGTTTACCGTTAGCGATTCTACAGTATAGGGTTCTATAGTTTCACTAATCGGTATCTTTCCAAATGATAGGAGGTTAACAGGAGCTAACTTCTATCGACGACCGTAAAAATATCGCTGAAGTCTATTGATTTAAAACTACAACGTACTTAATACCACTTTTGGATCATGACTTGCTTTATTTGAATTACTCCCAAAAGCACGGCTCCTTGCTTGATCAGAGGTTGACGCTTGTCATGAGGTTCATCTTCCAACAACACCTTGGTTCAACTTTGGGCAATTTCTCTTGAAACGTTCTGTACTGCCACATTCCTAACAAGTACAACTGTTTGGCATAATTTGATTTCTTTGGATGGATTGTTATTGAAGTTGTTGGGTTCGGAGTGGTTGTACACGAATGGGTTGGGGTTGTCGGTTCACATGGCTTCACTTGGTTCTACAATAGTGGCATTACGTCCATCTTTACTACACCTGTGGCCTACTATCACTCGACATTCTTCTTCCTGCCGATAACCATATTTTCCACATTTAGGGAATGACCCTTTATGCGGTTCATGTTTTCACACCAGAACTAGTCTTAGTATAATTCTGGGTTGTAGGACTTACCTACTTATTCAAAGGCCTATCTTGCACTATGCCTTTATCACTTCTCTTCTTTAACACCCGACGTCTCACCTAACGTCCTTCCAGTCTGCTTCCCATAGAGTTAAATATATCGATGCTGGCTTGTGACACAACCCTTCCAAAGGTTGTATATTTTACCGGATTGACTATACTCCTTATCGATGGAGTTAGTCCCCAATATAGCGCTCACTTCGCTTAGTTTCAGGGGTAATTAGCCATGTTACCAGACATGACAATTCCTTCAAACAATTAGCGTGTTCTAAGTAATCAGCACGCAACATTTCTATTTTTTTTATAGCTCAGTTCCCAATCCCTGAACTTAATTACTCGAATAAAAGTGCTCTAGCACAAGAATTTTAAATTCCGACCATGTCCTCTGAGCAATAATTTTCTAACAATAATTTTGTACCATCGTGTTCCATCACGATACAACATAATCTACCAACATATCTGTAGCATATTTCACTACACAGTGTTCTAGTCTCTTACCAATATCCTTAACCATTTCGATCTTTTCTATCTACTCGTTAATCTATTCCTCCCTTTACCATCAGTACCCTATTAATAATTTCCTTAACACAATCAACAGACATATCCTTCATACCGGATCTAATTCATTACGACTACTATTCATGTTTAGTTTATAACTAATACTTGTAGTCATAATAGTATTCGGTGGAACATTATCACTTTTAGTAATACCACCAAGAATTGAAATATTCATATTCATGTGATTGCTCGATCTACAATCTTGCGATCACATTTGTATCAACACTAGCAGTGATCTGTGATACGACATTCGGTATCATCATCTGCTATCTTTGAGCAATCAACTGAATCATATCAATCTCCATCATTGGAGTTACTCTTTTTATGTCATTCTGCCGTACTCATCCCGTACGCAGTAATCAATATTAATCTCACCGTTTAACTCGTTACCAGCTCAATCATAATAACAGGTATACATACACACCAAATATTATCATACATATTACACATACCAGTATCTAGTATATATATGTCCCACAAATATGATCTCACATGGACTTAACCTGAAGTCGGTTAACGTTCAAATATGTTTCATAATCCTTGTCACCAACCGACATATAGATCTTTCTCAACAAGGTTAATGTTTAATATATTTGATTCCAATATCCTTCTGCATGTCAGCATAACCGATACATGCTCACCGTGAGCACCAAACGATTACATACCACGGAGTTATAATATCCGTGTTTATTCGTATTTCCGGTATACGCGGAATACCACCTACGAACGAATAACCAATTATGCTATAATGATTCCAACACTTCTTTGTGTATGGGTAATCATTCTATTCGAGTATACATGGGTATAGGCATCTAACGGATGTAAAGTTAACATAGGGAGTTGTAAGGTTCAAGGTAATCGCGCTACATGGGTTGCCTTCAAATATTATTAATTACTATTATGGGAAACTCTATCACTTGCTCAGCCAATGTCCTCAGGCGTTCTAGGTTTGCTAAATTCAGTAATTCTCGATCTGGAGGTGGTATGTCTCATATGTTGGAGAGTGAGCAATACATATATATATATTTCTATATATTATTTTTATCAGCTCATTTATTATCCATTTTATTATTATTATTTTATTTTTATTTTAATGGAACAAGGATGGGTTCAGGTACAGGTCCGTCCGTACGTGAGGGTCGACGGTTCAGGTGAACATCTGGGGTTATTAGAATATACGGTACCGGTATTGGTAGGGTAGGGGATTTATCAATTTCAGTTGATCGATCGTCTCTTGCTCGGTTTGGTATTAAAGGTTTCGTTTAACGTACTGACGTACTATTAAATCGAAATCCTTTTTCTGTGCTTTAATCCACTTATTCCGAAGCTTTAATACTTCGTAACATCACTAAATATCATATATCTCGTCTATAATTGAACCCTCGATTCATTCGGGTTTCAATAACTATCGATCGTTTGATCGCATATTCAATACGGTGAATTATATATTCACGTACAATCAATACAATGAACCATGTATTCTCGTATAATTACCATGGTAACTCTTGTACCCGACATTACATATGACGTAACTAACGTCTACCGGTTAGGGTATACCTGGTTTCGTCGGAATCGTTACAAGAGGCCACTTGACAATTCGTTAATTTCTTTTTTATAGTCGTCATCAACAACCATTTTTTTCCCACGATCCCTACCCGAAGGGTGGCTACAACCTTGGTCTTTCAAATGACCTTCAGACAAGTTTAGGTCGAAGTCAATTTGATTCTCCGACCTGCTCGAAGAGACGTATGTGCCGGACGCACTAGTTTTTGTACGTTTTGCCCCATCGGGCACGTCCTCCGCACATAGTTCAATCCATTTCTAGCACTTTCTTAACACCTCCCACAAATAGCCGTCGTCAAACGTCTTCACCACCCCGTACCTCCTCAACACCTCTTGTTTCCATTCATCACAAGTGATTGGTAAACCGCGAGATCATCGGACCCACTCGACCGCATTCTGTTAGCATTGCGGTTATGTATGTTGGTAAACAATCCTACATATTTACGAGTATCGGTCCACCGACCCGATATCATATTTTCCGTACGAGCCCTACTCCCCACTTGATCATAAAAACATTCCCGAACCTTGGCCCAAAAAACTCGAGCTCTTTGAAAGTCGGCTACAAAATAAATAACAAAAAATGTAATAAGTACACACAAAACTTAAAAGATATATTAAACAATAAAATTCGTGAAATAATTTACCCGCGTCCTGATTTTGAGATATTTCAATCCAAGCTTTTGCCAACGCAAGTTTCTCTTCTTTAGACCACGGAGTAGTCTTCCGCTTAGCCGGTGCCGAAGGACCATCCGCTTCTCCGGTTTTCTCCACTTCTTGTTGTGGGATCGTTTTGCCGGCTTCTCCGGTGTAGGCTCCGGTTGTGTTTCCGGGACCGAATAATCGGATTGTGACATATCCAAGAACGCTTGAAACGATTCGTCGTCCATGTAGTTCAATCCCTTGGGAAATTGAGTGTCGTTGATATTGATATTACCGTAACCCGAGCCGACATGGTTATTAATTTGAGCTACTTGAGAGATTTTTAAATTATTAGAGAGAAATGTAGTGTTATTGTTATAAAATGGGGTAGTTATTTAAAGTGAGTTTGAATTAAAAAAAATTCACATTTAATAATAGCCAACGGCTATTTTTTTAAACTTTAACTAGCCAACGGCTAGTTGATCGCCCCGCGGTCGCGACTGTGACATTCGTCGATTTGGGTCAATCGTATTTTCGTTTTGTATTCGTTTATTATGTAAACCGACCCGTTTTGTAAACCGAAACCCTCGACATATTCAAAATGATGGTTTTATGTTACAATATTGTTTCACACTTTTTGAGTCTTGAAAACATCCTTTTCGAGCCTTAAAACGCTTTAAAAACACTTAAAACCAACTCCGGGGGCCAAACTGTCATTTTGAAAGTTTAAAAAATATTCCAGCCTCCAACCCGTCGCGCCGCGCGACGGGGGAGCCTTTTACGATCGCGCGGCGCGAGCTGCTTCAGCTGCAGCTACCGGTTTTTATGGTTTTGTGCTTGTTTTGACCCCTTTTTGCATAAAACTTCTTGTGTTTAACACCCACATTTGACCACCAACATTATTACCCTATATATACACACACTTTCCCCTTCATTATTCCTTGCTACATCTCCAAAAACTCTCTCATTTCTCTATAGATCCAAGGTTTTTTTATTTATGTGTTCTTGAAGGGTTAACTTCCAAATGTCAAACCAAGTTTAATCTTTCATTCTATTTAGCTTATGTAGTCTTATTAATACTTGTTTATAGTGGCATAACATATATATAATACACACCCCTTGTTACCTTTGGTAATTACTTCTCCGACTCCGGTTGGTTAAGTTTCGGACCTCGTAAGCCAAGGCTTTACGGAGGTTTTCGTGTTCTTGATATATACACACACATAACTTGTTTGCACATATTAATCTTGTTTAACTTATGATCTTTTTAGTTTGTTGTCATATTTATGAAGTTCCATGGTGGGGGTTTGTAGAGACTAACCTCGGTTTAACCGTAAATAGTCCAAACCGTGAACCGAACTTGTTACTAGTTTTGTTAAATAATTGTTTTAAACATGATTTATGTTATTTTTAAGTTTCTAAAATTCATTTATACAAGTTCTTGGTTATTTGGGCATGCGGAGACCATCAAGAACGTATTGTGAGATGGAAACCGAACCAATCCGATTTTTACTCGCTTAAGACACACAAGTGTGTTTTTAGCTATCAAGACTTGTATACTTCTTTAAAAATAGTTTACAAACTGATTTTAATTATCTTCTTAAGTTCTTGGAAATGTTGGATCCAAATTGATCACATAACATAGTTTGGACCGACAAAACCGAACACTCACTTAACGTACGTTGTTAGTTCTAAAACAATAGATCTACATACTTGGTTAAGTCTTATAAAGTTTTATTGAGTTATCTCATAACATTCATTATTTTGGAAAGTTGACTTTAGGTTTGACCAATTATCAAGACCCGAGCCAACAACCCGAACACTCGTTAAAGACCCGTTTTAGTATCTTTGTCCCAAAGGAACTTGCATTTAGCATTTTCTCACCTTATTACTTATCATAGGTTAAGTAAATATTAAGGTTAGATACTTTAACCCGGTTTCAAGCAAACTTACATTTTTAAAAGGTTATTATTATAAATTCTTAAATAGTTACATTATATACCTTGAACTTTAATTGTTTACTTTTTGCAATAATTATTTTATTTAAAGATCTTCAAGACAACCTTTCTAAATCCAAGACTTTCTTTTATTTAGGCTTCATACATTAACTCGTCGTTCCGACAAATCTTCAAATTACCAACTTTTCAAGTTTATTACTTGAACGTGAGTACTTTCATACCCCGTTTTCCATCTTTCGTTTTGGGGGTGACATTTCATACTTATTCAACTAAATGCTTTATACTTGAATCTTAACCCACAAACGTTGTTGTATACTTTTCTTAAATAATTGCTCGATTTGGTGTTCTATGATTATATGCCTATGTTTTATCGCTTTTGGTTGGTGGAACTATAAAATCCTAGACTATTTGGCATCCCCTTATAGCAAGGTGTCGTTAACGTAATGCAATTAAAGATAACTATAAAATCCTAGACTATTTGGCATCCCCTTATAGCTAGGTGTCGCTAACGTAATTCTATTAGCGATATATATTTATCCAAGTTATTGCTTTTATTTATTGTTTCGTATACAAGTTTTGTGGTTTTTTCTTACTATATACTTATATGCCCAAACTTATGAATTGCTCACCAACCTTTGTGTTGACAAACTTTATTTTATGAAATGTTACAGGTTTGACTTTTGTTGACTCGAGGACTTGATGAAAAACGTTACCAAGACTATTAGGATATTAGTAAAACGAACAATATATTTGTTTACTTGTATTCAATTTGTTTGTATGAACGAGATGTGTTGTTTATTGATTTATGAAATAAAATGAGTTGATTAAATATTGTCACTTTAAATAGTGTTTTGTGTATTTGTCCAATCACGTTGCACCTCGGCATGTTCCGCCGGCTTTGGTCGGGGTGTGACAGATTGGTATCAGAGCCACAAGACTATAAGATAGGTGGTTAGACATAACGACCTAGTATAGTCTTTGTTTTAGGGTCCTTATACGTGTTTCATATACGTGTTTACCCTACTTGATTGTTCAATACACTTGGTTATTTATATACTTATTTATTTAATCAAATCATATATATACACAAATACTCGAAACATACTAAGGTATCCTTACCTTCCTTTTGATAAATTTTATATATACACATGCATGCATTTTCATAATAATATAAGGTATCCTTACCTTACCGCGAAAACATTAGTTTTTATTGTGTTTTATGGATCACGAGCTTAACTTGGATCCCATTGTTTCAAATCCCCTTACAGATTATCTCATATGAGATGACCACTGTAAGTTGTCGAATGCAAGCATTCCGGTCGCCATCCTAATTTTCGGTGTTAAAACAATAGAACCACGGTGGTTCGTGGACTAGTGTTTTGACATGACTTTGTATTCAGATTTATTATTTTTGTTATAATCGCTATTTGAGTCGAAAACATGAAAAAGACGCGGTGGTACGTGCACATGTTTAGACTCCAACATGGTATTTTTGCAAAAAGGCTTTTAGTGTCGGAATATCAAGTCATGGTGGTTCATGCACGATTTTTCCGCCTTTAAATCTTAAGACATTATTTACAAATTTCAAATATTTAACCAATTTTTCCTTTTTACTTTGTCATTTAAATTCTCATCACAAAATTTTCATTTATATAATTCTATTGGACCGTTATGATTCATTCTAATATGTTTTGATTTCACATGGTAAAGATTTAATACAAATTTACTCATTTTGATTTCACCGCGATTTTTGTTACAAAAATTTATTTATCATGATCTCTTCAATGTAAGAATATATATATATATATATATATATATATATATATATATATAGAGAGAGAGAGAGAGAGAGAGAGAGAGAAAGGTTAAAATAAAAAGTTATATTTTCCTAAAAAGTGTAGGAAGCATTTTCCACCATTAGATAATAAGGGTAGGATTGTAATCTTAATTTTTTTTTCTTTTTATGGTATGTAAATTTATAATTAATAAAAAATTATTATACATCTAGTATTTCTTCCTTATTATTCGGGATTTAGTTCACAATTAATAAAAAATAACAACAATTGATATAATCATGCACGATCGTGATTTGTATATTCATTATCAAGATCTTATTATTAATCTTCAGGTTGAGTTAATTGCGCCAACTTGTATATTTTAAACACACCAATATATTTGGTGTGTTTCTGGTTATAGCCAACACTAAGAAAAATGTGACAATCGTCAATTTCAGGTTAACCTCGTTAACTCAACTCCGTCAATTCAAACTTTAAGATCGTTGAATCTTTAACGCACACTTCATTACATTTAAACTAGGGTTTAAATGACGCTTAACACTTACTACATGTGTAGTCTTTCGGGATTTGCACCGAAACGCAAACGAGTTAACGCAAACGATTGACAAATAAACGACAAACGTCAAGACACTAATTATATGATTAATATGTGTTAGGATTATGTGCTATGTGATAATGGTATGGTCATGTTATCTTATTGTTCAAGTATGATGGAATATTCTAGAGAAAAACAACAATTGGAAGTTTAGGGACTAGAATGTAACTTGTTTGCTTATAAATATAACTTAAACTCTAAACCCTAACTATTATTATTATTATTAACCCTACGATCGGCTCTCCCCTTGCTCCCCTATCCACGGCTGCCGTCCACATAGATCACACACACACACACCAATTCAAGTCCTTGATCCAAGAACTAGGTGCTAGGAAGGTATACTTGATCACCTCTTACCTCCTTGTTGTGTAATTTTTATGTTTAATGGGTTATGTGAAAACCCTAAGTCAGCCGATTCTTGCATGTATATGATTGTGATGATTCTTGTTAATTGGATGATAGATTGATAACTAGTTTGATAGTATTGCATGTTAATTGTTGTGTCCTTGATTGAGAGTGTAAATAAAACCCTAAGCTTGCATGTATGTGGGATTGATATGCGTGGATAGTAGTTATAGGGTCTAGGGGGTTATATGGATGCATGATAGTTCATAGGTTGTGATTATGTTGAGTTTTGATGTGAACAGATTCTGGACAGAATGTATATACGATGTTTAACTGACTGTAACGAAGTGTAAACGTGGAAATTGATTGAGATTGTGGGTACTGCAGTAAACTAGGTTGAGTCTAGTTTCTATGAAGTATAAATTCGTAATTTTTGGATAAGTGGAAGTATACTTTTATGATTTTACAAAAACGTGATGCAAAGCTGAGCTGTTAGACCTGCTGTTAGGTTATGTTGTAAATGTTATATCTCATGAACCACGAGACCAATTGGGTTGGTTCCACTTCTGGAAGTTGACTCACTGAGTTAGGAACCAAACCCAAGTGGTCTTGCATTTATTGGATTTTTCGTTTAACGGGAATTGCAAATAACATTCTGATGTGCATGAATCTGGCTGATAAAAGTTAGCTGTAATGTTTTGATCATTGTGAACAATCTATATGGAATAAAAATAAGATAAAATATGTTCTGGAAACCTAAGACATGTATGTTTCTGTGGTAATTTTTGGTGAATTAATTGGGACGTTATAATCGGTGAACTAGTACAATCTTTCGAGTAGAAATTCTGTCATAACGAAACTAGCTGCTGAGTTGTATAGGAATGCATGAAATATGATAGTTTCTATATAATTGTTGTAATTTTGACCAAAATACCCTTGCGGGGAAATAGTTGCTAGTTGATTGCCATGAATTGACCAAATTACCCTTGCGGGAAATATTGGTTAGTTAGTCTTTGTTTGTTGACCAAATTGCCCTTACGGGAATTATTGCTAGTAAGTAGGTTATTAACACATGACACGGAAGTAATTGCTCACTCATATGTCGTATCACGATTGTACTTGTAGAGTCATACACAATACACAAACGAAACACGAAACATGTTACGTGCATAGGTATTATGTGCCGAGTCTAGAGACTCGTTAAACGTTCCGATACTTAGAAAATCTCCTTGTTGTTTTAGAACGCTAGAGAGTTTTCTACGACGCGCATCACTCGGTGATCTAGATCGGATATTCTTCGCAAACAGTGAGTTCACTTACCCCACTCTTAAACTGCTTTCAAATGTTTTTCCACTTGGGGGAGATAACATACTCCGATAAACATATTTTCTGAGATAAACGCATATGAAAGATTTTGTTATAAATTATATATCACTTGTAAAGGCTAAGCGGCATTTGTAACAACTTGAAGTCCCACACATCGGACCGGTTAATATTTGGAATAGCGAGTCACTTTTGGGTAGTACTACTGGGTTTGACAAACCCCACCCGACGTTATAGCTCAACTGGAGGTTGAGTGGGTGTAAATTTGGGCTAACACATACCATGGTCTGGATGACCTGGTGACGGGCACTTGATAAACAGTCAGCTTCGGTCGCGAACCACTTAGCAATACTTGTTGTATAGATTAGCTACCTATCGATATATAATTTAACATAACACTATCTGGTAATGCAACACTTAAACGTTGTAACATGGTTACACGCTCAAACGTCGTAACGAGGTTACGCAATACTTAAACGTTGTAACGTGGTTACACACTCAAACGCCGTAACGAGGTTACGCAACATTTAAACGTCGTAACGAGGTTACGCAAAACGCTAAACAATTTATCTTATCTTACTTGTGAACTCACCAACCTTGTGTTGACACTTTTAGTATGTTATTCTCAGGTAGCCGAGGCGGGCGCGCGGTTTAGGAGCATGCATTATTGAAAACACTTTTATTCTGCAAATTTAAACTTAAACAGTTACTTTTGGTTTTTAAGTCGTCCTGCGTGACGCAACTTTTGAATTAAGGTTTTACGCTTCCGCATTTACTTTCATTTAAACGTTTTTCTTTGGTTTGGTTATAACTAATGATTCCGATCCTGCCAGTTCACACCCTCTGACGGTAAAACTCCGTTAGTGGATTTTGAGGGTGTGACAAAAAACAACAAGTATACGAGAAGACTTTTGATGTGTTTCTGTCACAACTACACAAAACACACTGTAAAACCATTAAACAATAAAACCGATAAAACCAATAATATACTGAAACTCTAGAAATTGGGGGTTTCAACAACACAAAACACACTGTAACACAAAACACACTGTCGGAATTGAAAAAAAACACACTGTCGGCTGCTTCGATTTCCTGTTTATCGTCGCCAATTATTGAGACGATTTTGGGTGTTGGAAATTATTTGACGTGTGTTTTTAATTTTTGACGAGGACTGACTATATAGAATCTCACAATCTTTTTGGCGTGTTATTTGGGGTGGAATAATTAGATAGTATTTAGGTAGTTGAGTTTATTTTGGAAGTTTCATATAAAATTGCATAAAAATAGGAGATTCCATGAATATTACGTTGACATTCTGCATGCTACCAATTATTGTATGCCAAAAATACCCTTTAACACATCACTTTTACCCTTTAAAATAAAACACTCCTTTAATTCATCCCACATTCAATCCTAGCCATTGATTACCAAGATCCTACCACTCACATTACTTTCTACACTTTTTAGACACACTTCTCTTTTTACAATAACCCCTCCATATATATACATATATATATAATACCTATATTTTGAACTATTTATAATGACTTTTAATATGTCATCTTTGTTCATTTAGACTTTTTATAAACAAAATTTTTATCACATAAGTTTCATCATACAAAAAAAAAGAGAAAAATGTTTATGATAAATTTTACCTTAAATCTTCAAGTAAATACTCATTTTATAAATTTTAAATTGTCTTTAAAGTTTTATACAAGATTCCATAAGAATTTATTTTTTGTAATGATCCCGTCTATTTTGAACTAACATTACACAATACCGATTATTTAAATTCTCACGACGTTTTAATTTTCACTATTTTATATAATATGCATGGTAGAATTTTCATCACTCAAACCTATTTTCATAAAAACTTTCATTATGCAATTTTTGGTTCACTATAAAATTTTCACAAATAAAATTTGTATCATACGGTTTTCCTCGTTTTTGAATTTCTTTTCGTAGTTTCGCCTTAATTTTTCAAGAAATTCACAAACTTAATGTTTGTAAATTCCTTAAAATCCTCATGCAAAACTTCATAGAAATTCTATTTTAAAGATAGAAACCGCTTATGTAGATTTCTCGATTCACAACGCCTGTCATTTTAACTTACCGTGATATTTTCGTTATACGTTATTAAATAAAGAACTTGGTAAAATTTTCATACGCAAATTTCTATACTCAAAACAAACTTTCATCATTCATACTGATACCTCGTAACAAATTTCGACATTCAAATTTACTTATTCTTTTTATATTTATTTTCTCATACACAAGAAATTTTGTTTTGACCTTTATAAAATTATTTTGCTTTCTCATGACAATCGACACTTACTTTTACAATAAACTTCAAAATGCAAACTCTATTAACTTAGTTTCCCACGATATTTTCCACTACTTAATTTTAAGCAATTCAAGAACGATTTACGTTACGCGGGTTGGTTTATTTCAAATTTTCTTGAAAATTATCTTACAACTTAAGCCGACCTGACTTATCATGACAACTCTCGTTTTAGTGTAAGTCAAAAACTCCCCTAAGCACAACCCCAAGTTTCCAAACCCACGTACTCCAACTCAACCTACTACCTTAAACCAACCATCCTTACACTTCAAAAGTTTCCCGCGCACTCAAATCCTTCCTTGATATGAACAAAATCTAAACATCCAAAGGTATATCCTCACCTACTCAAACCCCATGCAAATTCAATATATACAAAATCAACCCAACAAAAGGGCCTAATTACCGACACTTTTACGCCACGAAAACCTATCAAACTCACTTTCTTGATACTTCAATGACTCCGACAAACCCATCCACAAATTCCTTGGACATATACAAACCAAAGCTTACCCAACTATGACTCGATCATTCGATCATTGCTATGTCAAATCACAAACCATGTCGCCACACCGTTCCGATCCAACCATATGTTTGATATCAAAATTAGCAACCTCAAATGCCCCTTACGAAATACATGTATAAACCGAATCTTCCATCAACTTAACCCAAGCTCAAATAAGCAAAACCTCACCTAAATAGCCCAAGCACTACTCACGCAAGTCATCTAAGCTTAACCCACTCAAACGACCTAAACTCAACAAACCCCATCAATCCAACTCAAGAAAACCCAACTACGTAAGCCAACCGAAACACACTCACTCTTCAGCAAATTTCCAAATTATTCACCATTCGAAGCCTAAAACCCTCCATACACACGCAAGCTTCATTATTCCCTAAATTTTTTTATGTATGTATATACAACTAGTGTATTTATAACAACCTCATGTGTTCAAATAATCACTTATAGATTATAAACTCTTTCAAGATTAACGATTTACATATTGTCCAAATCTTACAAATCATCTTTCAAAAATCTAATATTGTCATGACAACAAAATTATATTATGAGGATTTTTTTTTCAAAGGTTATTAAACGATTATAAGTGTGATTTCAAGATTTTAAATATTGTCACCTAAGGTGATAAATCTCTTAATAACTTTATTAAATACGAGGTTTCATTTTGATTGTTGAATGCGAGTTTTATTCAATAACAAATTACAACTTTCATTATTTTGCCTAAACTCAATGACCTTGGCTTTACGAAACTTTTTGGGAAGCATTTATGAATACTTCATATTGTGACATGAATTTTGTTCAACAACGATTTACGCGAACTATTACCTCTTATTATCGCAAGCATTATTTCATAAATATTCTTCATCACAACCGCTTTATGTATACAAATTCCTTTAACAATTTGTCTTACAAGATTCACATTTGGTAATGATTTAAATGTTTCTCTAGCTACGGGCTATCGCGATGCTTTGTTATTATGTACATTTTCCTGGAAACTCTTGAATGGCTTTACTTAAGGTTTCATTCTCAACTTTATCCTATTATACATGATACGTGACTTACCTATTTCATCATATATATGAGTCTCACTGTTATTGCGATTTTACTTTCCATTAATGAGATGTTTCGATGGTAACTTTATGCACATGAGATTTCATTTTTATGTCTTGATTATTCATGACCAAATCGAAGCTATTCAATAACAATTTGTGTAATACTTCAAAACCTCAATTTCGCTAAAATTTTGTTTATCTTTTAAACTATATTTTCATGACTATGTTATCATATTTAAGTATTTATGTAAACATGATTCTATGCATTATTCTACCTCGTTTCATTTGAGCTATTAAGCGGCCTATATGTGGTTGTCCCCAAGTTTTGGCGCTATTAGAAACCGTTATTATAATGACGATTATATAAATGGTTTCAAAATAGTGGCCGTATTCACGTTTTATCACATTTTATCGATTGTTTTGGTTGTTAATCAAATGATATTTTATTTATGTTGATACATGTATGCGTCACCCCAAGGAACTCACCTCATTATCGTATTATCACATTTCACGTAATCATATTCTCAATTACTTATAACCTCAAGCTTGGTCACATGTGAAAATCATCGTACGATATTATTGTTAATTGTATCGTTGTTTATGCCAACCTTATGTGTTCATTTATTGGACTTATCATCTTTTTTTTCACTCATCAGAATTTCGTTTTCATTTATTGGACTTTTCATTTCTATTTATCGGGTCCTCATTATCGAGTTTCTTTTATCGATTTTATTTAGCATCTCGATTTATGGACGCTTACATTTATTGTTAGTGCACGGTTTTGTGTCTTGAGTCTTTGTAATTATCATTAACGTATTTTTTTATGTTTAATGTAATAAATCATTAAGTTAAAGGTTAGTTCGTTATATGTATTGTCTAGTTCGCTAGGGATGTTAGCGAACTAAGACTTAAGGTTATTCCCTCTGATTCGTTAGGGGATGTTAACGAATCAGAGGATGATTCGTCTTATTAATGTATGTAACGAAGTAGCGTCTGGTTCGCTAGGGGATGTTAGCGAACCAGACCTATTTTCTATATATAGTGAACACTGTTCACGTTTAATTTAAGTTTTGAGAGTTAATTAACGAAACCCTGTCAAAATCCTCTCTCGATCTTCATCCTAATATTAAACGAACTATTGATATACACATACTGATAATACATATACATATATAACACGTAATCTAAAGTAATTATGAGCTAGATCTATTATTAAGGTATTAATCATATATATATACAGATCTGAGATCTGTTATTGTTATTAGATTGATATACCGGGTAACAACAAGTGGTATCAGAACTGTTGGAGCTCAATTACACTTGATTTGGTGTTTAATTAGTTTTTGATATTGTTAATATTCTGTTTTGAGTGAATTTGAATCAATTTTAAGTTGAATTGATTGAATTATGGACGAATTGGATTGAATCCGAGTTGGTTAAAGTATTGGAGTGGTTTTGTGAATTGGAATTGAGTTTTGGATTGGTTTTGAGTGGATTAGTATCGGTTTTGGTTTAAGGCCGAAACAGGGTTAGTGTTTTGGTTAAATTGGATTGGTAATCATAGATATTTGGTATCGAGGATTAGCGTGTTGGTTTCGTGATGGTATTCTGAGTGTTTTGGTTGGTCATTTGTGTGATTTGGTTTAGCATCGAGAGTGTATTACAAATTCTGAGTTTCTGGGTTGATGTTCATCATTTCCAGATTTCTGGAAATCTTGTGTTGAAGATTGAAGATTCAAAGATGAATATGATTCATTATCATCTTTATGGTGATTCGCTATCTTGTTTCCTTTGATTCGTTCATTAAGTTTGTTAATTCGTCATTCATTTCAAGTGATTCGCTAACCGGTTCGCTAAAATAGTTGATTCGTGTGATCTAATTCGTTATTTGGGATTAACTGATTCGTGTGACACGCGTCCACTTTGGGATTTATGTCATAACAACCTTTGCCACGTGGTATAAGGTGTCAGAGTTTGTTACAAACGGTTGTAACAACCTGATTCGTTATAGTTGATTCGCTATCAACTGTAGCCGATTCGTTATCACATTTCGCTAAGTTTTCCTTAGTGATTCACTACAGATTATCCTCTAATTTGCTAAGTTGATTCTTTGTGATTCGCTTAGTTAACTCGTTAGTTTGACTGTGCGTTGACTATTTGATTCGTTAATCTATATTCTAATTCGTCATCTGTTTCGCCATTTGATCGATCTTAACTTCGTTAAGAGTTGATTCGTTAGATACTGTTCACAGTTCGCTACAATTGTTTACAGTTCGTTACATTTACCATCCATTCGTTAACCTTATTCGCTTATTGAATCATTAATCCATTCGTTATACCCTTGAATTTTTTTTAAAACTTGTCAAAAATGGCCGGTATGTATGCATTAGCTTCTCAAAATACGTTGATGCAACAAATGTTGCAACTTGATACCGAGATAGGTTCACATTCGAAATGTTCAAGATTGATGAAGTTCAGTGACTTTGCCAAGTGGGAACCTCTGTTTCGTGCTCATTTAGGATCAGTTCATCCTGATTGTTCATACTGCTTAGATGAAGTCTATACTGTTCCTATGATTGGAGATGAGACTTTTGGTTTTACACCAAAAGCTATTTCACAGTATTCTGTTGAAGAAAAGAAAACATTAGAGATAGAGACAAAAGCTTATTCTACTCTAACTATGGCTTTGCCTGAAAATATTTTTCACCAAGTGGGTAGTATAAAAATACGTGCTTCTTTGTTTCAACATATTCGAATGAGAAGTATGGGTAACACGGCTGAAATAAAAAAGGTTATGCTTAAGTTTCAATTCAGAAACTTTAATTTATTGAAAGGTGAGACGGTTGAAGAAATGACAACGAGATTTAATCACTTGATTGCTGAGATGGACAAGATAAAATTAGATGTTTCTGAGAGGGATAAAATTGACACTATTAAGAGTGTACTCCCAAGTTCTTACTCCACATTCTTAATGGTTCTCAAGGAAAACAATTATTTCTTGAATGAAGACTTGACTGCAATTGAATTCTTACAAAAGATTGAAGCCAGAGAATATGATCTTAAGTGTCAGAAATCTTCAAAAGAAAGTCAAGATCCTTCTTTCTATGGTGGTAGTATGCCTCTTAGTTCAACCATCTCTCCACTGAATGCTTTTCTTACTCAAGCTGCTAGTGAGAATGCAACTACGTTGTATAGTGATCCACGAGCTTGTTTTTACACAACGGGAAATACTGGATCTTTTGGTATTTTTGGATCATCTGGAATGTTGGGTAGTTCATCTACTACAAATCAACATTCAACACCTTCAAACGTCAATATGAAAGAAGCTGAACAAAACTTTGCCTTTCTATCCGCTTTCATGACGTCTTATGAAAATCTGGTTAGTAGCAAAATTGCCACTAGTGATTTAACTGATGAAGACTATGATCAGATTGATCCAGATGACTTAGAAATCATGGATTTAAAGTGGAATATGGCAATGATTGTTCGAAAGGTGAAAAGATTCATGCAAAGAACTGGAAAAGATCTTCCTGCTCTAAACAAGAAGTTGGGATTTGACAAATTGAAAGTGAAATGTTACAATTGTCAAGAATTCGGTCATTTTGCAAAAGAATGTGACAAACCGAAAAAGGAATATACTGGTCCTCGTGGTCAAAATTCAAATTCTTCAACACCATGAGGTAATGATGCTGATAAGAAACCTTCAAGTTCTGGATCACAAGCAATGTTAGCTAATAGAGATGATTGGTCACAACGACTACTGTGTAATGATACTCAAGCAAATCTGGCAATGTTTGGATTTACTGAAAATTTTCAAGATGCTAGTGGAAGCGAGCTATCTTCTGATAATGACTCTGGATCTGAGTCTGATGATTCAAGTGAAAAAGTTCCAATTAATTTTGCTTGTATGGCTAAGATCAGTGAGTCTACCACATCTGCTTGCATGGCCAAACAAAGCGAGGTTAGTAATTCTGCTTCTAAGGTATCATGTGTTGATTGTGATTATAATAAATCTAAAATTGATTCATTAAAACTTCAAAATGATAATTTGCTAAAAGAGATTGTGTCCTTAAAAGATACTTATAGGCAATCCTTGACTTCTCAAATAAACTCGAGAGAGAAAATTGAGGCGTTGACTATTAGTAATCATGATCTTAAAGCTGAGTTATCTGTGAAAATGACAATTAATGATAAAAAGTTTCAAGAAATTTTGAACGTTCAAAGATAACCGAGCTTGAGAATGAGGTTCTTGAGTTAAAGAACAAATTGGGTAAAATTCGAAATTCATCTTTTCTGTTGAATGAAATTATTGAAGTTTCTGGAAAACAAAAGGATTCAAAGAAAGGTATAGGTTTTGTTGAAATTCCACCACCATTTCACAATGATTATAAAATTAATCCTTTTGCTCCAACTGAAGAAGATGTTATTCTTAAAGAGCCTGTGATTTCAGAAAATTCTAAACCAAGTAAGTCTGAAACTGTTAAAACCCAATCTGTTTCTCAGAAACCTCATGTTCAAAGCAACAAAGTTTTTGTTGAAAATGTTGACAAAGTTATCATTGAGGATGTGTTTGAACATGAAATTATACACAAGAACAAGAACATTCCAAGTTCTAATCACATACTGTGTGAACCTCATGAACTTGAGGAGGCTGTGTATGGTTCGCACATAACTAAGATGAAACAAGATGTTTTTGTCAAACCAGTGAAGGCTAAGAAACCAGAAAAACCCAAAATTTCTGATGAGGATTTGTTGCGTTTTATAAATCCTAATGCACTTAAGCCGTCATCTGCTCGTGTGTTTAAGTTAAAGGGGATGGATGTCACACCCCAACCTACGGCGGAAATGTCGGGGCGTGAACTGATTGTCACAGCTCACAAGGTTACTATCTTGCAACATTATAAGTTTCAATATCTATTTAATAATTTCAAATAAAACAATCACAGTTAAGTACATCAAGTATAACGAAATTACAACAATGATTAATTAAGTTTGTATCCTAAAATGCATCTCTACGTGATCTTCATCTTGCTAAACAACAAAGCTGATAACCTGCAAATGCGTATAATATATATATATATACACATTTGTCAACAACACATGTTGAGTGAGTAGATTCACCAGTTTTGACACAAACAAAATGATAATATACCATGATATAAATAATAGAGTAAAAATAAGCAAAACTGTTATCTGTGAGTACAAACAATGAAAGTGTTAAGCAAGTAATGAGTGTCGGTGAAACCACTGCCAATGCGATCGGGCTCCGGCCACTACGACGGTCGTATGATCATACTATGATGATATTATGTTGGACCTCTCCGAATGCGATTCAAGTAAGCAAGTAAGCAAATAGCAAGTAACAAACAGTCATTCAATTGATACACAACACAAAGATCACAGTTTACGTTTGAGAAATAATAAGATAAATAATTTGATATATGGTACGCAAGTGTCCCCAAAACGGTTAAAATAAGTAAAAGAGGGGAGTGAAATACTCATCTGATCGGATGAATGAAACATAAGTAATAATGTGGGAAAGTTGAACCCATTCGGGATACACCGACAATGATCCCTAGTTACATATAATAATATAAATTAATTATAATAAATATAGCCTGATTTAATGAGTTAAGATTTCGATGTGAATTGAGTTAGGTTTAAGATTAGAATGTTTATTAATCGATTGATTTATTCCTATAATAATTATTATTGCAAAGATTAATATTATTGTTTATCATTTATAAGAAACATCACTTTTTATTATTTACAAAATCACCTTTAACCAGAATTAATATTTATAAAATACAATTCAAAGAATTAAAACATGCTTAAAATAATAATATCTAAATAAGTAATTAAATATACAAATTAATTAAAATAGTTTGATTATTATAACTTGAGATATACTTATAATTATTCAAATAAAATGCGAATAAATAATTAATCTTGTTTAAATAAATAAACATAACATGTACTAAGATTTAAATAGATATTTTGTTTAAAATCTTTTAACGAACACCTATTTAATGAAATATTAATTATTTTGTGAAATATTAACGAACAACAATGAGGAAGCGTGAATTTAAGGTGTCGGTTTAATAAAATATTAATTATTTTGTTGTTAATATTATTAGGTAACAAAAAAGAAAAGCAAAAGCAAGAATTTCCTCTGCCCGGATTCGAACCCGGGTAGAAGGCGGCTCGCGAGAACAATCAACACACACACCAGCCCAGTCCGGATGGTTATAAACTCATAACCAAAGTTTAAATATATAAGCCCAGAAGAAACCCCCAAACCTATGAACCCTAAATTTGTAATTGAAGAAATCTGTTTACGTTTGCTTAATTAATCATGGGGCTATGGTAATATGATGAACGACGAGCTTAATGATGTATTTAATTACCTCATATGATGATTAAATGATGGGGAACGACGAAGTGTAGTCCGCGGCCAAAGACGAACCGATTTGAGGTGTTGCAGGCGATCAAAACTAAATTATTCATAGGGTTATGTTCGCGAGATCATGGAGAGGCTGCAGACCAATTTAATTACAATTTTATGATGTCTAGATACTATAACGATATGCCATTATGGACGGTTTAACAAAGCTTTGTCAACGAGAGCGTTTATTGATCTATTTCCACGTCGGTAAGCCGAAATTGAAGTGTTATAACAATAAGCAATAATCAATTCCAATTTTAGAGAGAGTATTAAGGCGCAAGAAATATAAACGGGTTTGGTATTCGGTTCTTGGATATGGGTTAAGGTAAATGGGTGAAAGAATTATAAGATATTAATTATCCAGTTTTGCAAAAAGGTCCCTCAACTACTTGTGTGGAAACATAACGAGGTTAAAACTAAGTTTAGGGTGAAAATTGTATATAAACCAAAGTTAAAATAATAAATAAAGATAAAGAAAAAAATTATAAGATAAATGGTTAATTATTATTATTATTATTCTTTTTTTTTATTAAATTATCCGAAAACGAATACGGATCGGGTATCGATTAATAAATAATATATGGAAAAACTGAGTTGTTACAATGGACACAATGTTCACTGAGAAAGACATTCCAATAAGTATCATTAAACCTGAACTGATTGAGAGTGTGTTTTACAATGAAACCTCCAAAGTTCGTGAACTTGAACGTCAATATGCTCAAGCGAAAACATCAGTTTCATCTGATTCATTGACTAAAGCAAAGCAAGTTTTAAAACAAGCTAAGAAAATTCAATTTGTGAAGTCAACTGGGACAGATACGTTGAAAAGTTTTTCGAACTGTTCTAATTTAGATTTTTACTTGAAAAAGAAATCTGAATTATCGGATGATTTTGCAAAGAGCATGACCAAAAATGTGAGTCATCAGACATCATCTGTGTCACACGTTCCAACACATTTTCAACATCATCATATTGACATGCGAAGTTGTTTTCTTTGCGGTCAACAAGGTCATGTAGTAATAAACTGTGGCCAGAAGAACTATCAGAATCTTCATCCTTTTATCAAGGACCATCCCAAACCGGTTCCAGTGGTAAAGGAGATTCTGAAAAGACCTGTGTCGTGTGCTGATGATACTCATATTAAGTTTTCGAACGTACATCCTCGAAAAGTTGTTCATGTGAATGAAACTCATGGTTCCGTTAAACCTAAGTTTATATTTACTGAACCATTATGCAAAAATGTTAATTCAAATGTGGTTCAAGCTGCGTATCTAAGACGAAGTCAAAGAAACCTGTAACTTATTCTCAAGTTGCTGAACAACAATTGAATGCAACTAAAGTTAACTTTTCTCAAGGAAATCAAAAGGTGCCCAAGACCGAGGCCTGGGCTGCCTTTTTGAACTAATCATTTTCTTTTGTGTGTAGGGTACATCCAAGACCATTTCTGGTGAAAACTGGATCATGGATAGTGGATGTTCTCGTCATATTACTGGAAATCTCAACCTCTTATCAAATGTGAGAAATATTCAAGGGGGTTATGTGGCGTTTGCTGGGAATTCTGGGGATATGATTACACAAGAGGGTGATGTTTCAAATGGGAAGATTATGTTTGAGAAGGTTAACTATTGTGATAAAGTGGATCATAACTTATTGAGTGTATCGCAGATTTGTGATAAGCAATACACTATAGTATTTACAGATAAAGAGTGTCTGATCTTGAAACCGGGTTATGTGATTCCCGAGGACATGATTGTCATGCGATCACCTAGATCAAATGGTATTTATGTCTTGAACATGAATTCTAAAGTATCTACATCAATCGAAACGTGTTTTGTCTCGAAAGAAACCGATAAAGACTCAGTGCTTTGGCATCGACGAATGGGTTACATACATGTTCGAAAAATGAATTATTTAATGGCAAACGAGCTGTTAGAGGGGTGTGGTTAAAGAATTTTAACTAATCCGATCACTGTGTTGCTTGTAAGAAGGGCAAACAGAAGAAGAAATCGCACCCATCTAAGGTATTGAATTCCATTGATACTCCACTTGAACGACTTCATATGGATTTGTTCGGTCCAGTGAATCGTGCGAGTATTTCTGGAGACTGGTATTGCCTAGTTGTGACTGATGATTATTCGAGATATTCATGGGTCTTATTTATGAGTTCTAAAGATCAAACGCCTATTTTGGTACAAAACCTTATCACTAAAATAGAATCACTTTACAAACAAAAGGTGAGGAGAATTCGGAGTGATAATGGAACTGAATTCAAAACACTATGTTGGATTTCTTTTGTATCCAAAAGGGAATTCACCGTGAATATTGCACCATATGTACCTCAACAAAATGGCGTTGCTGAACGAAAGAATAAAACCTTTATTGAAGCTGCAAGAACTATGCTTGCTGATTCTAAGCTTCCTGTCCAGTTTTGGAATGAGGCGGTGAATACGGCTTGTTATACACTCAATCGTGTTCTAACTGTTAAACGATTCAAGAAGACCAGTTATGAATTATTGAATAATCGTAAGCCTAACTTAAAGTACCTAGAACCTTTTGGGTGTCCCTGTACTATGCTGAAAAAGGTTGTGGGTAAGTTTGAAGAAAAAGCCATTGAAGGGTATTTCTTGGGGTATGCGTCACCTAAGAAACGGGTTTTTAATTTTACGTCTGGTTGTGTTGAAGATTGGTACCATGTTGAATGTCAAAAGTACACTACTCCTTCACAAGGGAAAGGTCCCGACTGGATGTTTTGACTATGATGGTTTATTTAATTCATTTACCCCATCAACTGATCATCCAGATGAAGATTTAGTTCGTGCTTATTTTGAAGAACATTTGGATATTCCAAAGTTTGCAAGTTCAAATGATATTGAAGCTCCAATTGCTGCTCCAATTGAAGAATCTTCTGCTCATGATGATAATGCGTCTACTTCATCTGATGATAATACAGTTGTGGATCAAGTTATTACACTTGACAATGATGTTTCATCTCCTGAATTGGGTGAACATTACACTAATTTATTTGAAAACGTTGCTGTTTCTGAAAATCCTACTCTCAGGATTCATAATTACCATCCACAAGAAAACATTATTGGAGACCTTGATGTAGGGGTTCAGACACGACATCAAGTTGCCTCTTCAAGTGACAATAATGCTCTATGTGATTATGCTGACTTACACTCATCTGAAATTGCAACTATTGCTAAATTCACTTGCTTTCTATCCCAAGTTGAGCCTACAAATCCTCGTGTGGCTCTGCAAGATCCATCTTGGGTAGAAGCCATGCAAGAAGAGTTACAGCAATTTGCACGTTTAGGTGTCTGGGATCTTATTGACCAACCTGCTAGAGTCAAGAAAGCAATTTCGACAAAGTGGGTATTTAAATGTAAGAAAGATGATCGTGGGGTAATTGTGAGAAACAAGGCACGTTTAGTGGTACAAGGTTTTCATCAGCAATAGGGTATTGATTACACTGAAGTTTATGCTCTAGTTGCAAGATTAGAGTCGATTCGAATCTTCCTGGCATATGCTGCTTACATGAATATCAAGGTGTATCAAATAGATGTTAAGAGTGCTTTTCTCAATGGTGAACTTCATGAGGAAGTGTGTGTTTTACAGCCTCCAGGTTTTGAAGATCCTGACTATCCTGACCATGTTTACCGATTAAACAAGGCATTATATGGTCTACATCAAGCCCCGAGAGCTTGGTATGGCACACTCGCTGACCATCTGACGGATAACGGCTTCAAACGTGGAACTGTTGACTGCACTTTATTTTATAAGAATATTGGTGATGATCTTCTGCTCGTTCAAATTTATGTTGATGACATAATCTTTGGATCTACGAACGACATGTTGTGTAAGGAGTTCGAGAAGTCTATGCAAACCAAGTTCGATATGAGCTCGATGGGAGAGATGAATTTCTTTTTAGGGTTGCAGGTTCATCAGTCTGCGAAGGGAATCTTCATTCATCAGACAAAATATGTGAACGACGTCTTGAGCCGATTCAAGATTACTGTCGGAAAATTCCCTTCTACTCCTCTTCCAGTGGGTCACAATTTATCACCGGATGAATTGGAGGATACCGTTGATCCGACCCTCTATCATGCCATGATTGGTTCTTTGATGTATTTAACAGCTTCTCGACCCGACATAATGTTTGCTGTTTGTTTATGTGCTAGGTACCAAGCTAGACCCTGAGTGAATCACCTGGCAGCGGTCAAGCGTATTCTGCAATATCTAAGGGGAAATCCTAACATCGGGTTATGGTATCCCAAAGATGATACATTTGATCTTACCGCCTACTCCGACTCGGACTATGGAGGATGAAAGATCAATTTCAAGTCTACTACAGCGGGATGTCAATTCTTAGGAAGCCGGCTTGTTTCCTGGCAGTGTAAGAAGCAGACAACGGTCTCCACTTCAACCGCCGAAGCTGAATATGTTGCAGCCTCGAGTTGCTGTTCCCAGGTTTTGTGGATACAACAACATCTTCGCGACTACGGTTTGAAGTTTCTTACTACTCCCATCTTGATTGATAACTCTGCTGCTGATGGTCGGTTAATTTGTATATGTTTTAGTTTGTTTATTATTTAGTTTAACTGTTTATTTTAGAACTATCGATAATTCATACGTGTTTAATTGGATTTCAGGTCATAGGCGTTAAAGTACTCAGTATGGACCTGTTGTGACACAGAATGAAGACCCGGGATGTCCAGCACGCAAAACGAGAAAAGAAGTGAAAATTGCTATGTCAGGGTCCCATCGCGGTACGCGATGGGCCTGCTGAAGTCCCCATCGCGTACCGCGATGTGTGATAAAATAAATGTTGACCGCAGTCAATCGCGGTACGCGATCGACATATAAAAAGACCCGTCGCGTACCGCGACGGGAGTGCAGACGGGATTTTGAGTTTATAACTTTATTTTCATCAACAAGAAACCCTAACTCCGTTTTGACGAATAGAGGCGATTTCCAGCAGCTCCGATAGGCGATTTCACCATCCTAGCTCGTGGATCTATGATCCATATCATCCGTATCGAATATTTGATGATGTCGCTGCTCGGCTAATCTCCTAGAACCTCACCCGGGATGTATAGTTTGTAACCATTTACAGTTTTTCTCATGTGATTGTGATTACTTATGTTTTGATTATTGAAGATTGATATATGATTATTGATGTTTAGTATTTCTGTGTGTTCGGTCGGTTTAGGTTTACGTTGGTCTGAACGATCTGTTACCAGTTGCTAGATAATTAGTCATATACCTGTTTGGTTAGATTGAATATGATAAAACGTACAATTACCCTTAACTGAGTCACACTGGCAAGGACCGTTTGATAACCTGTGTCGCGTGTAAAGTAATTGTTGATGTCTAAGGTTTTGTCTGGTTGATCAGTTTTTAGTTAATCATTGATAATCAATCTGTTAGGTTGCATTAGATACTGTTTGGTTGCTTACTTGAATTCCCGGGTGTGGTTTGCTTTGTTAACTGCTTAATATTTGTTTACTTGTTCGTTGCTTAGTTCTCTTAATTTAAACTATTGCTTGTGTGATCAGCACTAAAACCGTTTGCTTCATAATATTAAACCTGTTACACGAATTACGTTAACCACATACTCCTTGTGATACGATATCCTACTTGCTCTAACTATTTAGAATAGTTAGGTTTTTGATTGACTCAAACGGCGGTCATCAAAATGGCGCCGTTGCCGGGGAGTTAGTGCGCTTAGTGTTTTCGTGTTATTTGATTTTTTGTGACTAATTTTAATTCTAGTTTTAATTTTTGTTTTCAGTTTTTATTTTCAATTGTATTTTTCTGTATTTTACGCGGGTTGTGTTAGTTGTGCAGATTACAGGTTTATGCGCATTCGGGCCGACAGTCTCCGTTAGTTAACGAGCCCGAAATTGAGAGAGTAGCTCGGCAGAACCGAGTACAAACCAGAAACTCACAAATGGAAGACCAAAATCAGAACAAAACGAAAACCAGAACCAGAACAATACCCAAAACCAAGACCCACTTCCACGAACCAATATGTTTCACCCAGGCAACATACCCGACCCACCAAACTTCAATAACCAGAATAACCAAAACAACCCAGCTCGTGCCTCCAGAAACCGAAATCAAAACCGAAACCGAAATCCTAACCGAAACCTAAACCTTGACTTTAACCAAGCCGGAACATCCGCTCCAAACAAAACCCCAGACGCCGAGTTCGGATAAATATTGATGATGTTCGATTGAGTGTTCCGACTGAATATGAGGATGAGGGTGAAGACAATAATGGAAATGAAGGTTTTCGGGCAGTTGACGATGAGGTTGACAGATGGGTTAGATAAAATCGGGAGGTTGAACCCGAGAACGAGGTTGGTGAACCGGAGGCTGAGGGTGATAATTAGTATGAAGAAGAAGTGAACAGCCGGTTATTCGAAGACGGGCTGAACCCGTTAACAGACACCAAAGGGATCGAGAAAGGGTAAATCGGGCGGAACGGCCCGAAAGAGTTCGTGGTATTACGATTAACCGGGGCGGCATGGGAAACCCCGGGGGGCAAAGGAGAATTACATAGCCCCGGCTCATGGTGTTAACAGTCGGTTTAGACCGGCTATCTCAGATGGAGCATACCCGTTGGTTCCACAGGAACGAGTGCAGGGACATCAAACTTTTAAGTCCCGGCCATCCTACATCAACATCGTTCCTCATTTCAACGGGATGGCTTCGGAAGACCCGTATTCTCACTTAATCGATTATTCGGCTGTTTGCGGGTCTATTGGTGATGGTACGTTCGATCAGGATGAAGTCCGGTTGCGGTTATTACAGTTCTCATTAAAAGACAAAGCGAAACTGTGGTTTAAGTCGTTACCAACACACAGTATCAGAAACTGGGTCGAGATGCAACAAGTCTTCCTAAACGAGTTTTATTTACAGTCGAAGACTACCGAGGCCCGTTCAGACATTCGTCACTTTTCACAGTTACCGAGTGAGTTATTCCATGAAGCTTTTACCAGGTATAAGGATATGATCAGAAAATGCCCACATCACAATATCGAACTGTGGGAACTGGTAAAATGCTTTGTTGATGGTTTGACATATGAGGACCGAAAGCATCTTAAGGCCTCGTGTGATAGTCAGTTGTTGAATCAGCCGGAGGAAGATGATTGAGAATATTTAGAGTTCATGTGTGAAGATTCGAAGGCAGAAGCAGCAGCTGAAAGACGAAGACGTGGTAATTCATCCAGATCGGTTAAGTCAGTCATGAGTGAGTCTGAAAGAATCGCTGAATTAGAACGGGAACTGGCTGGGTACAGAAAGGGTAAGAAGAAAGAAGTCGGGAAAGTTGGTGTTAAATTCCTGGTTTGTGAAGATTGTGGTGAACTCGGGCATTAGGCAGAAAATTGCCCCGGGTACTATGATGATGAAGAGGATGACACCGAGGAAGTTAATTATACTTACGGGGATTCCAATGGTCAAGGGTTTAATTCAAACACCTATCACCTGGGCATGAGGAATCACCCGAACTTTCGTTACGGGAACGCGTCTACACAGTTGAACCCGAACTTTCAGGGTTCGAGCCAGAACAGATCGCAGAGTAATTACCGCCAGGGCGGTTATCAGCAGGGTTCGTATGATCAAAATCGGGGGTATAATAGAGACGGTAACCGGGGTGGAAATTCATCGGGTAATCAGGACCAGCAGAGGGAGTCCTCGGGAAATGCGGATGAGTCGGTGCACTCAAAGTTGGATGCATTGATGAAGTTTATGACAAATCATAAGGCTGAAACGAAGAAACAGTTTGAGTTACATGATAAGTCAGCAGGAGCAATGTCAAAGCAGATTGGTTAGCTCGCAGCAGATATGGCAAAGTTGCAAAAGAGTGCAGGTCAACTCCCGAGTGATACTACAGTCAACCCGAACCATTACTGCTCAAGTTCCAAGAAGGGAAACAATGTGCACATCAATGTTGTAAGTCTTTTACCTCATTTTGAAATTTCTAGTGTTGAAGTGGATTCACCACCACAGTTTGTTGAGGAGGTGGGCCTGCTGAAGTGAAAATTGCTGTGTCAGGGTCCCATCGCGGTACGCGATGGGCCTGCTGAAGTCCCCATCGCGTACCTCGATAGGTGATAAAATAAATGTTGACCGCAGTCAATCGCGGTACGCGATCGACATATAAGAAAACCCGTCGCGTACCGCGACGGGAGTACAGACGGGATTTTGAGTTTATAACTTTATTTTCATCAACAAGAAACCCTAACTCCATTTTGACGAATAGAGGCGATTTCCAGCATCTCCGATAGACGATTTCACCATCCTAGCTCGTGTTAAGACCATATCTATGATCCATATCATCCGTATCGAAGATTTGATGATGTCGCGGCTCGGCTAATCTCCTAGAACCGCACCCGGGATGTATAGTTTGTAACCATTTACAGTTTTTCTCATGTGATTGTGATTACTTATTTTTTGATTATTGAAGATTGATATATGATTATTGATGTTTAGTATTTTTGTGTGTTCGGTCGGTTTAGGTTTACGTTGGTCTGAACGATCTGTTACCAGTTGCTAGATAATTAGTCATATAACTGTTTGGTTAGATTGAATATGATAAGACGTACAATTACCCTTAATTGAGTCACACTGGCAAGGACCGTTTGATAACCAGTGCCGTGTGTAAAGTAATTGTTGACGTCTAAGGTTTTGTCTGGTTGACAAGTTTTCAGTTAATCATTGATAATCAATCTGTTAGGTTGCATGAGATACTGTTTGGTTGCTTACTTGAATTCTCGGGTGTGGTTTGCTTTGTTAACTGCTTAATATTTGTTTACTTGTTCGTTGCTTAATTCTCTTAATTTAAACTATTGCTTGTGTGATCAGCACTAAAACCGTTTGCTTCTTAATATTAAACCTGTTACACGAATTACATTAACCACATACTCCTTGTGATACGATACCCTACTTGTTCTAACTATTTAGAATAATTAGGTTTTTGATTGACTCAAACGACGGTCATCAGCTGCTATTAGTATCACCAAGAATCCCATACAACATTCTAAACCAAAACATATCGAAATTCGATATCATTTTATACGGGATAGTTATGAAAAGAAATTAATTGATCTTGAGAAAGTACACACTGATTTTCAAAAAGACGATCTATTTACCAAAGCGTTTGATAAAACACGTTTTAATTTTTTGCTTGGTTTAAATGGATTGAAGACCCTTGCTGAGATCCTAAAATTAGGATAATTGTCCTTATTTTATTTTTGTTCTAGCTTAAATTTCATTCTGTTTTTAGGTTTTAGAGGGTGAATCTTAGAAAATACAAAAATATTGTGCTTTTTGTTTGTATAGATAAACCCAAAAACATTATAAAATTTTGAAAAATCAAAAATATTGTGTTCTTTCTTATTTTTTTCTTTCTTGTTTTATCCTAATATTTGAAATCCCCAAAACATTTTAAAATTTGAAAATACCAAAAGATTGTGATTTCTGTTTGTACAGATAAATTCTGAAAAAGTAAAAAAGAATGTGAATTTTTCTTGTTTTTGTAAAGAAAAATCCGAAAAAGACAAAAAGATTGTGTTTTCAGTTTGTAAAGAGAAAACCAAAAAGTTTTTTGCTTATGTTCGCTGAAAATCATGTCATTTGCTTCTATTTTGAAGAACATATACTTGTATATGTTTGGTCCTGATAATTTCTTGGAAATCTTCGGGTTAGCCATTTATCTGACAAATGGAAAGTAATTGGGGCGTTCGTTAAGCTCTCTACTTTATTTTTAGCTGAGAATTTAATCAGTTATTTAAGTTTGTGAAGCGTGCTTGCATGTTTTGGTCCTGTTCTCTATTTTTAGATGGATAGGATAGCCATTAATTTATAAAATTAAATTAACTGGGGCTATTTAAATCATTTTGTTTAATGCTCCTCAAAATTTTGAGTTTTTTAAGCAAAAAGGGAAAATGATAGTACATTGATTATTTGACCCCAAATCCAGAAAGAAATAAGCTTAAAAGACTGTGTGTTTAATCATTGGTGCATTGATAGGTCTTAAACAAGCTGTTAGAGTAAAGTAAGTGATATAAAATTAAAGAAAAGCCAAATTGAAAGAGGTTTTAGTCTCTAGCAAAAGTCTCGGTAAAGATGGCAAAAATGTAATAACCGGTCATACTCAAGCCTTATAATTGTTGATCACCCAAAAATATAATAAAGCAAATAACAAGCGTTAGGATTCTGAACACTGTGAGTCTTTATGCGGCTTAATCATCTGGGTATTCATAAACATGAATATTTCACTCGCTTTCTAGAGCAAACCCAAAGTCATTAAACTTGATCACCGCTGTACTGTGTACAATCTAAAAACTGACTTGATCAAAATCCGCTGTTAGTCATACAACTGTTCCTCCCTTGGGTGCTTCTCAATACCAATAAGGAACGGACCACAGGGGATACAATGTATGTAAGCCGACAGATGGACTCGTGCATACTCACTCACAATAAAGGAAACTTGATGCATTGCTCAAACATTAAAAAAAATTCAAATTTTGATCAACATATAATGGTTTAAGTCAAGTTGGGATGATTTGGCAAAAATCAAATTAAGCTTGAACCGAGATTAGAGGCTGATAGTTTCTGATATTCTGTGCGCTAATTGAACCATAAATCATATCACAAAAATGCTCGAAGGTTTGTTATAAGATTTAAGTGGACAACAATATCAATGACCGACTTAATGTCAGTCATAATATCGCTGAAATATAAAACTGTGATGGAAGGGCATTTTGGTCAATATGATTCTCTGCTCAAACTCAACAAAAATACAAAAATATGTATTGTTTTTGATAAATCATTAAAAAAAAGATTGTCTATTTTTTTAAGATTCGGATATTTTTTTTTGTAAATTACATTCTTTAACTTTTACAAAATACAAAAATATTTTTATCTTTCGTATTTTACATATTATTTAATGATTTTAAGTTATATTTCGTAAAAATGAAACGTTTTTAAGTTATTTAGTTATCGGGATAAACGGTTCTCGGTAATTAATTTAAATTAAAATTTTTAGTTATTTATTGAAATTTTTTTAATTATTTATGTTAAAATTAAATAAAGTTTTAATTCAGAAAAAGCTACTTCGTTAATTATGGATAACGAACTAGGTAATTATTTAGCGAACTGGTTTCTAGTTCGCTCACCTAATTCGCTTCCGCACTCTGTAACGAATCATCCCTTCTTCGTTATACATATTTAACGAATCAAGACATAAGTCATGTCTTGTTCGCTACTCTAAGGTAACGAACTGGAATAGTGAATTATCTAATTCGTTATTTATAATTCAAACGAATTGCGTAATTAGTACAACGAGTACCTCGAGTAGCGTGCTAGACTATATAAGACGGAAAAAGACGAACAGTCCTTCACTGTTCATCTTTTCCTTCATCCTAAAGTCACCCTATTCAAAATTTTCTCTGAAATTTGATCTTCAATTTTCGACATTTCAAGGATACCATTGTATTTCTAAGGTATCGATGATCACCGGGATGTGATTTTCGTCAAAAAATGACTGTGTTTTGATAGACTATTTATGGATTTTTGTGATCTAAGGGTTTTCTGAGTTTATAAACACTGATTTATTTGTGATTTATCATGTTAAAATTGCTTATGTGTGATTCACTGTCACCGGAATGTGACTCCGAGACCTTGGGTAGACTTTAATCGGTTTTCGATTATAGTTTGCTAGGTTGATTGAATGATTATATGTTTGACGACTTAGACTAAGTTTACTGAACTGATTGTTTTTGTTTATATTAGGATTTTAAGCCTTAATCTTAACATCATGAGCTTCATATTGCAATTCCGAGTCACATAGACCTGCTATTTTGATTGTTCGACGATAATCATGCGCTAATTGTAGTTGGGTTTATGTTGTTGACCTTCGGTGTTCTTATTAATTTTGACCTTAACTATGCGAGTCAAAGATCAAGTCTAATTTTATTGACCATTCATTATCTTTAGCGAATTGGAACTAATTCGTGTCCAATTCGTTAAAGAAATACACAAACTAGCTCAGCAAATAAATTACTTCACGAATCAGATGTGGATTCGTAAAAGTATAATGGACTAGATCCATAGTTCATCATTTTTAATAGTAATTCGCTAAGTTTACTTCGTTAGCTTATTTACCTGATAGCGAATCGCTCGATTCGTTACTAAATGGTAACGAATCAGAGTGATATTTACACGAATGACATTCATTTTTATTTAATTAAATTTAAAATTAACATTTAAATTGATTAAAAGTATTTCAACCGTCTAAACGCGTATATACATTAATTACACATATCATTTGAAATTAAATACATCATTTTTAAATAATTAGATATATATATGTGCTAAACGTACTCTACATATTCACATTCCTTACATTCGTCCATATTTATACAGTTCAAATGGCTGATCAAGTAAATCCAGATCCACCGGTTGCTGATCAAGGGCAACAAGAACAACAGGAGAATATTATTCTATTGCCATATTATACAAAACACAACATTTGTGCTTACGTTGATCAAGATATTGCTGATGTGGCTGAGTTTGGAGACATGCTGACATTCTTAAGACGCTCAGTAATACATTATGCAATCACTGCACGACTCAGAGTGTCTTTGAATATTATTAGGCAGTTTTGGGATACTGCTGCGGTGGTTGAGGCGGAAAATCATATTCGAGCCACGATTAATGGAATGGTTGTTACAATTGATGTGGAAGTGGTTCGTCGGGTGCTTCGTTTTGGTGATAATGACGACAACCTAAGTGAATTGGACAAGCGACTGATCAAGGGTTTGTTTACTCGTCTTCGTTATAGTGGTGATATTGATAAATCTATGTTGAACAAGAATGGATTATGCCCACCATACAAGTATCTGCTTCATATTTTAATTCATTGTATGAGTGGTCGTTGTGGTGGATTTGACGAATGTAGAAGTAGTATACAGTCAGCTTTTGTTGCTCTTATTATCAACAAGCCATTTAACTACTCTGAGCTAGTTTATGATCATCTGAAGGAACAAGTTCAGCAAACACTTCAAAAGAAGAAGTTCTTAATGTATCCTCGCTTCCTACAGCTGATTATTCAAGACTTAATTCCCAATTTAGTCATTGATCAAACTCAGGTAAATGACGTGTTTCCTATGGAACACATGAAAGCTGATACCGTACATCGAATGTTGATCTATAGAAAGGAGAAGCCAAGGGATAAACGGATGATTGGTCATATTATTAACCCTAATTATGTATGTCCTCCTGATGAACGCTGGATCCACGACGACTCGGATTCTGAGCGTGAAGGTGGGAACGATGGTGATGATGGTGATGGTGGAGCCGGTGATGCTGCCTTTCAAGAAAAACAGGAGGCAGTAAATGCTGCTTTAGCTGCCACCATTGCAGCCCAACAAGAACGGAAGAGGAAAGGGAAAGCTGTGGCCACTGAAGAGCCATCAAAGAAAAGACGTGTTTCTGCGGGGGCTGGGGTCATTATTGGCATCCCCTTATAGCAAGGTGTCGTTAACGTAATGCAATTAATGATAACTATAAAATCCTAGACTATTTGGCATCCCCTTATAGCTAGGTGTCGCTAACGTAATTCTATTAGCGATATCTATTTATCCAAGTTATTGCTTTTACTTATTGTTTCGTATACAAGTTTTGTGGCTTTTTCTTACTATATACTTATATGCCCAAACTTATGAATTGCTCACCAACCTTTGTGTTGACAAACTTTATTTTATGAAATGTTACAGGTTTGACTTTTGTTGACTCGGGGACTTGACGAAATCCGTTACCAAGACTTTTAGGATATTAGTAAAATGAACAATATGTTTGTTTACTTGTATTCAATTTGTTTGTGTGAACGAGATGTGTTTTTTATTGATTTATGAAATAAAATGAGTTGATTAAATATTGTCACTTTAAATAGTGTCTTGTGTATTTGTCCAATCACGTTGCACCCCGGCATGTTCACCCGCCTTTGGTCGAGGTGTGATAGCGGCCACCCCCTCATCCGCGCCTCTGATCACATGAAGGGTGTAGTGGTGTTCACAAGCCACCTAGGCAGCCACCTGGACCACGCCCACCCGTTCACCCGCCACTACCCTCGGCCTAATGTAGTTCTAACTAGGTTACTTAACCTTTATGTTTCAATCATAAATATTTAGTCTGGATAAGAGTATTCACAATATGTCTCCCATCCCTATCTCTATAATTACATAAAAAAAACACTACATTTCTCTCAACTGTTCAATTAAATAATCTACTTATATTAATAAGGAAGATGTCTTTTGAACACATGACACAATTCTATTGGTTGAATTAACTATTTTTCATAAATAACTTGCAATCTACTTAGAATTTAAGTTTATGGTAATTTCTAAATTAAATTAAAAAAACCACGTTACGCTCATCTCTTCCGCTCAAAGACTTTCTTCAATAGAAACCAATAATCAATTCATCATTGTGTTCCTTAAATCACGGTACTGTTTTTCCATTATAATTTCCTTTCATTCCCTAACGAATCCATCAATGATTACATTCTCAATGATCACCGCCTACTGAAGCAGGCACACAAGATTTCTATTTTCGGTTGTCGAATCTATTTTTTAGGTTTATTTGGTATTTGATTTACTTATATTATTTGTGTTCAATCTTTTTCGGTAATTATCTAGGGACCTAGGGTTTTGTATGCATATCGAATTGGGTATTTTCTAATGTTAATATCTTCTTAGTGATACGTATCATTGGAAGGTGAATTGATCTTTCATCATTTTCTTTCTTTTGACTATGCAAGTCACTTTTATTTGTCTTACTCATTTTCTTTTCTGAAAATTAGGTTTGTTGTACATACATACTTGTGGAAACATTGCAATTTTCAAATTAAATTTTGACTAACCTCTTCTATCTTAGTCATGCAAGTAAAAGAACTTGGAGGCTTTTGGCTTGAAGCATCAGAATCAGACTCAGTTTTTGACTCATCACTATCAGTAGTTAATCCTTCACCCCTTGCATCTTGAAAATGTTCAACAGACTCGAACATAGCAAGATTTTCCTGGTTACCATTAGAACTTCCCAAAATGTCTTTGGTTCCATTCATTACCCTCAGCGATTAGCAAAGCTTGTGATCCACCTGGCTTTACAAAATCGTCCCGAGAAATTTTCTCTTTAGAATCCGCTTACTTCTTTCCAGAACTTCTATCTTGGTTTCGGGGTCCTGAATACTCATTCTTGGGTTTATCACATTCTTTGGCAGAATGTCCGAAGTATTGACAATTATTGCACCGAACTTTTCACTTATCAAAATCGACTCTTTTGTCTAGAGTTGGCAGATCTTTTCCAGTCTTCTGCATAAACCTCTTAACCTTCCTCACAATCATCGCCATGTTCCATTTGAGATCCATAAGTTCCAAATCATCTAGGTCGATTTGATCATAGTCCTCATCATTTAATTCACTCGTGGCAATCTTCTCACCCACAAGTTGTTCATATGAACTCATAAATGCATTTAAGAAAGCAAAATGGTGTTCTACTTCTTTCATGTTGACATGTGGTTGAGAAGATGAGGTATTACTAGCACCAACAAATGAAGCACGATGCATTGTTGGAACTTGATGCTATAAAGCAAACGTTTGGCATAGACTCACTAGTAGATTGTCGGATTTCGTGAGAATTCTAAGAATAAAAAGCAAAGATAGCAACCGAGATGCTACTCATTGGTAACGAACCGTCATATAAAGTAGGATCTTGATTATCCTTTGAAGAATTCAAACGTTTCAAATTATAATCCCTTTCCTCAATATTCTACATGAACTCCAAGGCAGTCAAATCGTCATTCTTGAAAAAGTTGTTCTCTTATAACACAAATAAGAAAGTTGAGTACGAAGTTGGCAACAAATCCTTGACTGTATCAATTTGATCAAACTGAGTAGGTTCCATCTTTAATTTTGTCATTTCGAAAATGAGATGAGGAAATCTCGTCAACATTTCTTCGACTGTCTCTCCATTTAATAAACCAAAGTTTCGATATTGAAACTTCAACATGATCTTCTTGCTTTGTAACGTGTTACCCATACTTCTCATTCTCAAATGTTGAAAACGAGAAGCACAGATCTTAATATTTCCAACTTGGTGGAAAATATTATCAAGTAAAGCCATAGTAAATGTCGAATAAGCTTTAGTTTCAACCTCCAAGGCTTTCTTCTCGTCTTGAGAATGAGTGTCAAATGGTTTTTCTTCATAATTGGTACTCTGATCACCAATCATTGGAGGGTTGTATATGTATCAAGACTTCGAGCACAATCAGGATGTACGAATCCTAAATTAGCCCTAAACCTCGGCTCCCATTTTGCAATATAAACTTAATTTCATTAGCCTTGGACACTTCAAGTGTTATCCAATCTCAGCATCCAAATGAAACATCTGTTGCATAATCATATTCTGTGAGGCAACCGCGTAAAAGTTAGTCATTTTTAGAAAGTATGAGGTTTATACGTCAAGTTTGTAAACTTATGGTTAAACACTATCAAGTTTTGAAAGTTTGTAACGAATGGAACAAATAATTTCACGAATAGGGTTCTAGTTATGGTGAAAAATGGAATATAGTCTTGGTAACGAATGGGAAATGTTTTAGTAACAAATACTTATGGTTTTGGTAACGAATGAGGTATGATTTGGTAACGAATGATTAAATATGAATCACGAATGGTGAAGAATGGGTTTACTGTTCACGTGAATGAGTAAGTAATGAATGATCACACGAATGATTAGATGAATCGTAAAGAATGAGGTTTGACAAGGAACAGAATATTGTAGATGTAGCAAATGAACAACTGTAGCGAATGATCAGTTATAACAGAATGACACGCGTCAAAAATCAGTTACTGATGTTCATGCAACTGGTCAGTTACACATAACGAATGTGCATTCATCCGTAACGAATAAGCATTCATATATTCAAATATTCATAGATTTTCCATATTCAAACTCAGATTCAAACTTCACACAAACTTGGCTTATTCATCCAAAAATCAATCAAAATCATCGAATAACCTATCAAAATACTCGTCCACTTATTCCGAACATCACTAAACCAATCCGAACATCCAATACCAAACCAAACCATTCCAATTTCACAAAAAACAAATCCGTACACCTCTGTTCCCGCCAAACTATCAGATTATCAATTTCGTTGAATTGATACAATCCAATACAATTAAATACAATCGAACCTTTAGAATCTGATTATGAACTGTTCTCAACTCATTTTGATATCAATTAACTACGAAACATTGTGTAATTGATCAAAACTAAGTTGTACATTTTCAGAATCCAAACTAATACAATTATCAATCAATTAACCTTCACTTGATGTTAATTGAGATTCTAAACACTCGAACAATCGAACAGTGGCTCTGATACTACTTGAGAAACCATTGTCCTACAATTAATTTATGAATCAATATGAATGCATTACAGATCTAGTCCTTGATATGCTCAATTGATTAGACGCATGATGAATTACGTTAAGAGTCGTGTGCTAGTGGATATATGGGCAGAGTAACGAGAGGATTCAATAATAATAACACAACTACATATTAAGTTAATAGGGTACAAGTATATATAGATGAAGACTCCATTCGTTATAAATCACATAACGAATGGGGACCATTCGTCATCATTCCCTATGAATACCTTAATATACAATGAATGACTCATTCGTTGATCCTCATCCGTTAAACAGGCTTAACGAATGGACTAATAACAATACGTATGAGCTCATTCGCTATACATAACATAACTAATGGCCCATATACATTACCGAATGACACTAACATAATTACCAAAATTCCCTTTACATTAGTAAGACTAAATACTTAAATAAGCAAGTTCAAATTTCAAATAACTTCTTCATGGTCAACGATAATTCAAGAATGAATCTTGAAAAAGTAAATATGGTTCAATAATTCTGGACTCATACCTCTTGGTGGTGACGACCACCGTGATAACAATATGATGAAGAAGGTGAGCAAGATGATAATCAGTTCTTGATCTCTATCTGACAATCAAAGGTAGCCATAATTTTACACCCAAATTTTGTTCTTGTTCACATGATCTCTCCTATATGCCACTTGCTTTGATTTACCTATTTTCAATCTTATTTTTGTTTACGCATTGCAAGGGATCGTTTTAGGACCAACGTGCGGAAGATGGTGGAGAACGAACGTTCAAGTTCATCGTAAGCAGTAGATAATTGTGGGTTTTTTTCCAGTTTTCTTTTGACTGTCCTCAAATTGTTTAACTATCAAGCTCCTCTAAATTTTCATCGAGTAAAGATGTGTTATCCTGTTTTAATCAAGCTCTCAATACCATATGTTCATTAATTAGAGGTACGCTTGATTTAAGGTTATGGATTTCTTTAGTGTAACCGTCATGTTATGATGATTTGATCCATTGTTATGTTTAGGTGTCGTTTATCTTACTTCTTTCATATATATCATTAAGTTTTATAATAGTTGATTTACATGAATAAATAAATTGGTTCCATTAGTTGTTCGTGTTCGTATTCGGTGAAAAATTAAATGAACAAATATGAGCATCCCCCTTTGTGTTCGTTCGGTTCAAGTTGTTGTTGATCTTCATAGCATGAGGGGTCTTTGTTACATGTCAATTAGTCTACGGTCTTATTTGTACTTTTGATAACTAAAGGGACTGAAAAAAACTAATTTATCAATTATGATGAAATTTCATAATATGATTTTCGTTTAGAATGTATATTGTAACAACTACGGTTAGCTTTTGAAAGTTTATTTTACAAGGAATAGAAAAAATCAAATATTAAAAGTATTATTTATGGGATTTTGTGGACTTTGTAATTATGGTTTAAAAAATTATATGACTTTACACAATTACATATTCAATGTCGAATATGCATCGGTTTATTTTATACATACTTCTTTGTTTTTATTCTAATACAAAGTTTATATTGACTATTTAAAATTAAGAAAGAATCACCAACATTTTGCTAAATAAACGTACAAAATTTAAATAATTCCCTTGGAAATCTAAGCCAACTTTTATTTTAAATGGACAATTTCATATATACCCTTACAAATATTGAAAATATCATATATACCCATGCATAATTAAAAATATCATATATGCCCTTGCAAAGTTATTAATATATAATATATATCCAATTCATTAAAAATTTTAAAAATGACCATATTACTCTAATTTGATTAGATGCGATAAAAGGTTTATAATGCAGACCAGTCCATGCAATCAATCTTCAAATAGTTTGCAATTTTGAAGAAATGATGAGAGACGATTTGGTTGTCGTTAAAGGTGAGAAAAGTCGATTAAAATTAAAATAATAACATAGGGTATAAACGCACTATGTAATGGTAAGGGGTAGAATGGTCCATTCGTTAAAAGATGAGCATATTTGAAAGTTATTTTTATAAATAATGGTAAAATGGTCATTTATTAAATTATTATTAATAAATAGGGGTATATATGATACTTTAAATGTTTTATAAGGGCATATATGATATTTTAGTTACTTTGTAAGGGCATATATGATATTTCAAGTTTTGCTTGGATATATATGATATTTATAATGTTTGTAAGAGTATATATGAAATTAATCTTATTTTAAAAGGTGATTCAAATCTATGGGTAAAGTTAAAATACAAAGAAAGACAGAAATTAGAAGTGTGAGAAGAATTTGTGACCATATAAAAATCCCCTTAAAAATAAATTAAAAATTTTTAAAAAAAATAATAACTCAAAATATAAATTAAAAACGAAAAAAATGTTTCCACCATCATTACCGCTAAAAAAAATAAAAAAAAATGATGAAAAGACACAATGTCGAGATCAAAGACACAATCGCGAAAATAAACAAAAGACACAATTATAACTAAAAAAAGAGTCACAACTCACAATAGTTCGCAAAGTATAACACAATGTCAAACAAACTATAACACAATGTTGAGTAATGCAAAACAATATAAAGAGAAAAAACACAACGTCAAGGAAAAAAATATTCATTAACTTGAAAAATTGTTAACTAAATTTTTCATAATCAATGGATTCGAATATATTTTTTTTAAATGATATTGGTTTCGCTGAAAAAGAATTGATTCCCTCATTAAATTGTACCTATTGGTTATATAGAAAACCGAAAACTGATCGTGTTCAGCCAAATCCGATGAAATGCATGTGGCTCCCTGGGTTTTGTCTTAATCCGCGCATTACATGTTTGAATTTTGAAACCATGCTTAAAAACTTTTCTATCATGTGTGTTTTGTTTTTCTTTCAGTTACTTATGAGGGAACTATTAAAACTAATTGATCATGAAATCTTGAATGTATTGAAGAAATACTAAGACGACTAAAGAGAGATTGGAACTGAGATTTGCTAAGAAACAAGCCAAAGATGTATAAAGCTCACGGAGTTGGTTATAATAAACTCTGGATCTTATACTTATAATCAAATATCATATGGTTATCATCGGATATCCGATCCCATAGTAAACCAACTTTGATGAACCGTAGTCACAAGCTACGTCTTCATCAGCCAGACAATTAGGACCCAAGTTGATATTTTGGAGCACTACTTTCAAAGGGATAATTTTGACACAAAAATGTAAACTATCATAGAACAAGTTGCTTTAATACATATTTTCTTGCAAGTTTGACCTCGATTAAATCCATCCCTATAAAAAGGCAAAACAACTCAACCGAACACGATGAGATGAGCAACCAATTGATTTGGGTTAACCACTCCAAGTTGAGCTATCACCCGATCAGACAAAATTCATTGAGTTATTGATTTTTACTAGAAAAATAACTATTCTTTTCAGTCACTTGTATTATCGTTATAGTAATATAAACTAAAAATTTGGCACGGCTGGTGTTTGAAAGTCGATTCCTAATTAGACACAATTACACACTATTTGTATAAATCACTTTGCCATATTTGATAAACAAGTTGTATGTGACCCAACATTGGACCTTCAATCGGATACAGATTGACCCTACATGTAGAACTCTAGCCAATTAGCTTACATCTGGCTCGGTGTTGCTTCACTAATTTTAGCATATGATGTATTGTATGGATGTGATTCGGTCGTATTAATTAGGAGTATAAACGAGCTGAGCTACTCGAGATCAGCTTGTAAAAAAGCTCAATAGAGCCAAGCTCATACGAGCCCGAGCCTAAAAGTAAGGCCATTAGATAAACTACTATAACTCAGTCTTATATCATTTGTGAGATGTCTATCGTCTACTAAGACTCGACTTGGCCGCCTCTATTCTCCAAGGGGAAGACGTTTATGCACAGATTAAATAGTTGTGAAGCTATAATAAAAAAAATTCCAAAACAATTTTGAAAAATAATACTACATCTGTCCCTCTTTAAGTGTCATGGTTTGAAAAACACAAATTTAAGGTAGATTGAATGATTACCTTTTTTGTTTACCAAGTGACAATAATGCCCTTGAAAATTTGGTACATCAATATTGTTTATTAATGTTAGTTGTGTGTGTTTAAGAGTAAATTTGAAAAAATTGGTTAATAACTTTTGAAATTAAACATTTATAATGAGACAAATAAAAAATGAAATATAGAAACTTTTAATGAGAAAAAGAGACTATATATCAAAGAATAAATAAATAAATTACCACGTCAAAATATACACATTACAAACATAGTTTTCTAAAAATGGTTTCTTAAACTTGAAACTAATTTGTCAGTCAAAATGAATTCATTTCTAACGTATACGACTTTTTGTTGTCAACCAACTTCCTAACAGCTTCCGCTGCAAAATCCTCCTCAAACGCCCCACTTGCCAACCTAACATCGTCATCCTTTGCTGCCGCCGTCGGCCTAATGACTGCCAATGTCGCCCCTTTCATTACGCCACCCGACTCCGGCAACTCCAGCATTGGCATGTACCACATTTTTATCGTTACAGCTGGAACTCTGGTCCTATCAAGCTCCCCAGCCATTGTTGACCTCAGCTCCACCACCTGCTTCTCCGTCATCTGTATATTCCCTTGCCTGCTTCCATCGATGATCTTGACGTCTCGTATCGTCTGATTCGATGATATGATTTGTTTCAACATGTGGTGGCGTGCGGAAGAAGCGATCAAGCATGAGATCGTCCAGATCACTCGTTTTTTAAGTTGCTTGTTTGTCAGGTGTGTAGTAACCGACACGGCTGGTATGGGTTCACCGACGATTTTTGGTTTCGGTTCGGATTTATGAAACCCTGTGGCTCCTAAAATCACGCAGCTCTCGAGTTCTTTCCCGAATTCGGCTTTCCATTTCAACAGCGCACCTGAAATCAATCGTCAACCAAAATCAGACCTTAAACAAATATACATTAGAAAAATTTAGATTGTTAGTATTTTTAAAAAAATTGTGAATTCAGTTTTCGGTTTGATTTTTAACTTTATTTAAATTGGGATTCGGGTTTTGATACCTGATTTTTTGAATTGGTAATTTGGTTTGTTCAGATATAGGTGGTGAGGAAAAAATCTGAATAAACTGATACGAACAAATCGAATAACAACGCATTCGATGAACACACCTAGTCATTATTTCTTGGTAGGGGTGTAAACAGATCGAACAGAGCTGGACTGGATCGTTTATAATATATATTTTTTTTCTATGTATCTATATTTTTTTTTGTAATAGCTATATACATATTCAGTATACTTTAATTACAATTTATAATTATAAATTTATAAATTAAACGAAAATCATAAAAAAAAGAAGATTAATTAGGGTAATTTTGTTTAAGTTTGGCTTGATTAAACCTTTTAGCTAGCTGATAATGAGTAGCTCATTAGCAGCTTTGCTCGTTTACAGTCTGGATACGTTTGTTTGTTTACCTGAATTGTTTTCGGGCGAGATATCCCCATCGTGACCGGGAAGTTTCACGGACAAAGACCGGATTTCGTTAAAACTCTTAAGCAAATCACTAGGCAATCGAAACATATTATCTTCATCATCATCACAACAATTCGAACACGCTTTCGATTTCCTAGAAACGATACGATGAAACAAAGCATGAATGGGCTTCAAAATGAACCTACCAACGAACCCTTTCGACTTGTTCATATCCCAACCCAAACCCGACCCATAAGTCAACTCTGGCAGTGTGTTTCGTCGAGTGATTTCGAGCGAAACATTATGCGTTTGGGCAACGAGATTGCCGAAACGCTTACAAAGAACCGCACAAGCGGATAACGACTTGGCGTCTTCGACTCGGTTAAAGATTTCGAAAACCAGGGCGTCTGGTAGCATGTCGAAAACATCGAGTAGTTGTTGTTCTGAATTGTCTTCGATTCCCATTTGGCTATGAATGTTTCAATGGGTTTTGTTTGAATTGACTGGTTGATTGTTTGGTTGAATGTTATGAAGATTTATGCTTTGTATATATATATGGGAATGGCGGGTGGAAGAAGCTTCGTGTAAGATGAAGGCCGGCACACACGTTTAATTGGCAGGTCAAGTTTTTTGACTTTGAATAACAATAATAATAATAATAATTTATTTTATTATTATTAACAGTTTACATGACCCTAGAAAGAACTGTATTGTATATATTCTTTTTAAGTTTGTTTCATTTGAGTCCATGCATATTTTAAGTTATGACAGAAGAACACCCACCAGTTTGGTGATTTATAACTTTTGACTCCCATAAATAACTTTTTAATGCCTTTCAGTCAACTAGAAACATCGATAATTGTATCATTTCAATGCTCAATTTGTTCATGTAGCAACCACTTGTTATTACTATGCTACCAGACCTTGTAAGATGATTCTGACGTTATGTTATGTCTCCTTAATTTTTAACTATTTGAAAGTGTAAATGCTTTATGCGTCCATAAAATGTGTTATCGGAAGTAGTGATGATTAACGAGCTTGGTACTAGTATCGGTATCAGATATACCGATACAGAAAATCTTTAAAAATGGGTATCAACAAAAATTCTATAAAATATCGTTATCATATTGATCCTGAAATCTCAAAGAGTAAGTACCGAATTGATACCAACAGCATCCGATTCGATACCGATACCCGATAGACCTTAATTATTTAATTAATAATAGTGAAATGTTGGAAATGCTTTATAAGACTATATGTTAAACGACTATCTGGATAGAGTTTAATCACTGTGTTATTTGATAAAGTGGCTTGACCACAATTATTGTGTAAATTTTATTTTTAACTTATGGGTTTACAATTTAATTTTAAGTTACTTTAATGATTTTCATTTAAAAAATAATAATTAAAAACAGATCTATACGTTAAATAAACAAAATTAATTAAAGACGAAGTTATAATAAGACCATGTACACGTTGTGGCTTGCGTTGTGAGTGAAAACGTATGGGGTACACCACCCTCCTGCGTTTTGTGCTTTTATTTTTTTAAAGTTGTATGTAAAACGCGTGAAAAGGGCACGAAAATCAAAAGGTGACCGTTGCATGTTACCGTTGGAGAATAAAAAAAAATATTTCTTTATACATTAAACCAACTAATTCTCAATCAAAACTCATCAAATTTATAAAAATTCTCTTTCAACTCTACAACTCTATAAAAATTCTCTTTCAACACTACAAAAAATCAATATATATGGATCCTCCATCTATATATAAACAATTTTTCGGGCCCGACCAACAAGCCGAGGACGTGGAGGAGGAACAGGCGGTTACGAGTGCGATTATGCTCGCGACAAAGTATATGACTTCCGCTTCGAGTGCGATTAGCTCTCCATCCCCCGTTTCAAAAAGAGCATATATCGAACGAGATCGTGCCGAAGCCAACAACTGGTTGATGACGGATTACTTTTGCGACTCCCCTAGATACAAGAACCCAAAGACCTTTAGGCGTCGTTTTCGGATGTCTAAAAATTTATTTATGCGCATCACCAATGATTTGGAGCGTGAGTTTGATTACTTTCAGCAAAAGCCTGACGCTCGAGGGACGCTAGGATTCACGGCTATTCAGAAGGTTACGTCAGCCGTACGCGTGCTCGCCTACGGAAACACGACCGACATCAACGACGAGTATTTAAAGATGGCCGAAAAAACAACTCGGGACACCTTGGAGTATTTTTGTTACGGTACGTTTTGTTTTTTTAAATAGTTTATCACTTGTTTACTGTTATCATTTATTTTATAAAAGTTTTGTAAAATATAGGAATATTGAAACTATATGGACCACATTATTTGAGAGAGCCCAACGTTAACGATCTACAACGTCTTTACGAGGCACATACAAGGGTGCATGGTTTCCCCGGCATGATAGGGAGTGTAGATTGCATGCATTGTGAAGAGGTATGTACCCGCCTCAACACCGAGCGAGGCGGGTCAACCCACAAGACATAGACAAGAGGCTTGAAATCAAGATATTATAAAGGCACAAAGCCAAAACCTATGCGCATGGCGCATATCACATATGCTCATGCATCACATGCTCAAGCATCACATATGCTCATGCATCACACATGCTCAGGCATCACATGCTCACGCACCATATATGCTCACGCATATCACATCTGCGCGTGACGCATCCGCGCGTGACGCATATCACATGCTCACGCATATCACATCTGCGCGTGGCGCATCCGCGCGCGGCCCATATCACATGCTTGTGCATATCACATCTGCGCATGAAACATCTGCGTGTGAGAATAAAGAGAAGACCTCGCGCATCCTCAGGATATGCGCATATCACACATGCACATAATCAACCTCGTCCTTATCCAAATCAGGATAAGGACAACCTTGATTGTGCACGTCAGACAACCTTCCAGAAGGTATCTTTTTAAGGAATAAGAATATGCTGATGTTGACAGCTGCCAATGAAAGGTTGACAACTCAGCAAAACCCATGTGCTACCACGTGATTGCACATGGGTCAGAGAATAATCAATGAAAAAGCACCAGGTGTCCCAAGGACACGTGGCGCAAAGCAATAGGAAGAGGCCAAAAAGGCCCTAATTGGGTCTGAGCTCAATCATTGGAAACCCTAGCACTATAAATACCACATCAACTCCACAAGGAGAGGTATGCCCTATTACACAGTATTACGCATTATTAAGTAACACACTCCAATTCCTTACCCTCAGATTATTATCTTCTCCTACAATCTCTTATTCTCACACCAGAGGGTTACCCCAAAGAGGACCCCTCTGTCCCTTTCTGAGGGGTAAGTTTACGGTGCTGTTCATTTTGTAGGTGGAAGAATCCAGATCCCAGAGAACCATCGGTGAAATAGAATAATCACACCCGAGGAAAGTTGATCGTCTACTAGTGAGTTGATCCACGTTTCTTCATTGGTGCCATCACCTGTTACAACGGCAACAAAATCTCATCAGTTCTCTAAAAAAAAAAAAATTTTCACCATGGTTTCTGGTGTTCGTAACAGCGATCAAGTTCTGGAGGATATTGAGCATGAGGATGTTAATGAGGGACAGCGGTTTCTGAGGGTGCCGCGTGATTCTACGCGCACCACCAGTAACCATCCCTTCTTCACAACTCCTCATAGCCAGACTGAAACTCCTCCAGACGATCTCACGTTCCAAAATCTTACCGGCGCGAAACAAAAAGGGCCAATGGGTCCAGAAGATGAAACCAATGACCCTAAAGAATGGCTCATAAACGAGCAACGACGTCTAATGGACAAGTACAATGAGATGGTCAAACACAAAAAGTTAGCCGACTTAACACAAAGGCTAGCGTTTGACAAGCAAACCGTTCATGGAACAAAAAGGGCGCGCACGCCGGAAGAGGGTCACTCTGTTCACACTGAACACGCTGAGTTTAGTGATGAAGAAGTGCACAGCATGAGGAAGACGCGGGATACTCATGCAGGAGGTTCACAGCTCCGCGCGCACATGAACGTGACGCCTGGAGCCAAAGCCGACATGGATCTGTACACACCGTACAGCCCACCAGTGAGAGGGCAAGTGGACGTAACCACACCGTACAGGCCAGCCATCTTGGTGAAACATTCAAAATTCACTGAGCGCATCGCGAAGGCTCCCATTCAGCACAAAACCAAGATGCCAAGTGGTTTGGGCAAATATGACGGCACAACAGATCCAGACGATTTCTTACAAGGTTTTTACAACACTGGAAACCTAGAAAGCTGGACGATGCCAACATGGTGTCACATGTTTGCTCGCTGCCTCACAGGCGCGGCGCGTGTCTGGTTCGAAAGCTTGCCGACTGGGCAAATCGATGGGTTCGAGGAACTATTGGAAAAGTTCCAAGCTCACTTCGTACAGCAGCGCAGACACACGCGCAACCCTGATGACATCATGCACTGCGTGCGCAGGAATGATGAAACGATTGAAGACTACATAACTCGTTTCAATCAGGAGTCTCTGGCAATCGGAGGTATCACTGAGCAACTTTTGCGCGTGGCCTTTATACAAGGCGCGCGCAGTGATCAACTCCGCAGAGCTCTCGTGAGCAGAGATGGCATGCCAACCACTTGGGCCAAGCTAATGGAAGCATCGCGAGTCTTCGCGAGAAATGAAAAACAAATTGCCCAAGATAGAGCGAGAGAAAGAGGGCATCAAGCAGAGGCACCGCGCAACAACGAAAGAAGGGGCAAACAGAACTCTGTATGGTCCAGGTTGCAACAAACCAGTTTTTCTCCCGCAGAAAAGCAGGCGCAACCAAGCTCACCCCAGCCCCAAAAAGACATTCGTAATCGCGGAGAAGGTGATAAGAGGGAAGGCGGCAGAGATCCTAACAGACCTCTGCCAAGAATATGGACTCCCCTCACTAAAACGCCTTCACAAGTGTTAAGCACTGAGAATGTCCAGTTCAAAATCCCCAAGCCACTACACTACAAGGGACCATCAAACAGTGGCAAGTACTGTGAGTTTCACAAGTCCACAGGACACAACATTGATGCATGCCACCACTTGAAGGATGCAATTGAAAAAGATGTGAAATCAGGCAAGCTGGCTCACCTGGTGAAAAACTCAAGACCAGAAAATGAACAACCAGAAGGAGCCTCAGCCAGCAAAAAGTTCAAAAGAATCTGTGTAGCCGAGGGAGGAAGGCAAGGGCAAAGATCAAGAAAGAGAAGCGCGCAAATCCAAGGAGATTGGCGCGAGCAACAAGTAATCTTCCCAAGAATCAAGGGAGGCCCTTCTATCAGCAGTCCTCTTGTCATCACTACACACATTGCTCATTATGAAGTGTCAAAAGTCCTGGTGGACACTGGCAGCGAATCAGACATCATGTATGAGCAATGTTTCAGGAAACTGGATCCGGCAGACCAAGCAAGGCTTGAAATTGTGAATGCACCAATCTCTGGTGTTTCAAATGAAATCATTCATCCCCTAGGTCAAATACAATTTGAACTAACCATGGGGGATGAGAAACACAAGCGAGCCGAAGTTGTCAACTTCTTGGTCTTGCCCACCACTTCATGCCACAATATGATCTTGGGTAGGGGAACGATTGCCCAATTCAACGCCATACCGTCGCCAGCGCACGGCGCGTTGGGGTTCCCAACACCAACAGGTGTAACTTTTGTATACCGAGATCATTTGTGTGCAGTGACAAGTACTCCGCGGGAAGGGAGAATGAAACTTCCAATGGCAGACAACGCGCCAGAGGAATGGATTCTCAACCCAAAATTCCCGGAGCAAACAATCACAATTGGCGCTACGATATCAGACGACACGAGGTTGAGAATGAAAAGATTGCTCACAGCATATATGTCGGTCTTCGCGTGGCAACACTCTGATATGACTGGGGTACCGCGAGACCTGGCGCAACATTCTCTCAACACGTTCAAGTCTGTAGAGCCAATTGCTCAAAAGAAGAGAGTCATGGGGGATGAGAAGGCGAAGGCCATGAATGAGCAGGTTGAGGATCTACTGCGCGCAAACATCATCCGCCCGATACGATACCAGACATGGGTAGCCAATCCTGTGATGGTAAAGAAAAGTAACGGGTCGTGGAAGATGTGCATTGACTTCAAGGACCTCAACAAAGCGTGCCCAAAAGATTGTTACCCCCTCCCAAACATCGACGCAAAAGTGGACTCCGTGGCGCCATTCAAGCTCAAATGTTTCCTGGATGCCTACAAGGGCTATCACCAGATTCAAATGGCACCACAAGACGAGGACAAGACTGCCTTCAGAACCGACAAGGGTGTTTTTTGTTACACAAAAATGCCCTTTGGTTTGAAGAATGCGGGAGCCACCTACCAAAGACTTATGGATGCCGTTTTCAACGAGCAAATTGGAAGAAACCTAGAAGTCTACGTGGATGATTTGGTGATCAAAAGCAGGGAGGAAAAACAAATGCTCAAAGACATCGAAGAAACCCTTTGGCGCCTAAAGGAAGTTAACATGAAGCTCAATCCGAGCAAATGCACTTTCGGCGTACAAGAGGGAAAATTTCTAGGTGTAATGGTCACCAAGGATGGTTTCAAGGTGAACCCTGAGAAGGTGGAGGCCATCCTTGACATGCCCTCGCCATCCACCATGAAAGAAGTCCAAAAGTTGAATGGGAGATTGGTATCAATCAACAGGTTCCTAGCGAACCATGCAAGCAAATCTACCCCATTCGTTAACACATTGAGAAATTGCCTAAAGAAAAGCCAATTCAAGTGGACTCCTGAGGACGAGCATGCTTTCAGTGAGATAAAAGAATGTTTGATAAATCTGCCCGCTCTCACAGCTCCACTTCCTGGTGAAACTTTGACATTGTACCTATCAGCAGGAGAGCGCGCCATCGGCGCAGTATTGTTGGTGGATCGCAAGGGAATCCAAACGCCAATATACTATGTGAGTCGGGTGCTGACAGATCCTGAGACGCGCTACTCCATCATGGAAAAGTTAGTTTTGTCACTAACACACGCGTCGCGCAAGCTTCATAGATACTTCAATGGTCATCCTATTGAAGTTCTGACTGGTTACAACATCCAGCAAGTCTTGCGGCGTCCCGCGCTCTCAGGAAGGCTGACAAAATGGGCGCTGGAATTAGGAGAGCACACGATCGCCTATAAGCCCCGTTCAGCAATAAAGGGACAAGTCTTAGCTGATTTCATCGCAGAAATCCCCGAAGGAAAAATTGAAGAGGCTCAGCGCGAGGTAGACCCTCCGCGAGCCAATGATGAAGAAAATGTTTGGAGTTTGTTCACTGACGGAGCTTCAAACAACGAAGGGTCCGGCGCAGGCCTCAAGCTGGTGGATCCAGAGAATCATGAATATACTTACGCCATCAGGTTGGACTTCAAGAGCACCAACAATGAAGCTGAGTATGAAGCCCTGCTGGCTGGCCTGCGCATCGCGCACAAATTCGGAGTTAAAAAGCTAGAGACCCATGTTGATTCATACTTGGTAGCAGCACAGGTCAATGGCCTTTATGATGCCAAGGAGAACACCATGTCTCTATATCTAGAGCAGGCGAAAAAACTCATCGAGCAATTCGACTTCTTCAGAATCATTCATATTCCGCGCAGTGAAAACAAATCTGCCGACGCGCTGAGCAAGATGGCATCAACCAGCTTCGATCACTTTGGCAAAGATGTCAGGGTAGAAGTAATGAGCAACCCGTCGGTGGGAGCGAAGTCTGTCCTGGTAACTTATACAACCCCTTCATCATGGATAACTCCAATAATGGAATTCTTGAAGGAGGGAAAGGTACCGGACGATCGCGCAAAGGCGAGGAAGATAAGACACAAGTCGCAGAATTATGAACTGCTTGATGGTACATTATATCGACGCTCTTATCTTGGACCGCTCATGAAATGCCTAGATGCTGAGGAAGCAAGCTATGTGATCAGAGAGATACACGAAGGAATCTGTGGAATACATGCTGGCCCGCGCATGGTGGTTGCCAAGGCAATGAGCGCAGGTTACTATTGGCCAGGCATGTACTTGGACGCTTTAAAAGAGATCCAAAAATGCAAAGCGTGTCAGAGCTATGCGCCAAACACCATGCGGCCAAAGAACAACTTGATTCCGGTGACCTCCGCATGGCCTTTCCACAAATGGGCAATCGATATTGTGGGTCCCTTACCGCAGGCGCAAGGGCGAGTAAAATTTTTGGTAGTGGCAGTAGACTATTTCACAAAATGGGTTGAAGCCAAGCCACTAGCAAAAATTACAGCCGAGGCGATGAAGCAATTTATCTGGAGCCACATCATATGCCGTTTTGGCTTGCCCATGGAAATTGTGAGCGATAATGGCAAACAATTCACTGACAGAAAGATATCCAGCTGGCTCAAGGAATTGCGCATCAACCAAATCTTCACTTCAGTATACCACCCTCAGGGGAATGGCCAAGTGGAGCGCAGGAACCAAAGCTTGCTAAATGGGCTGAAGAAAAGGTTGGAGGGAGAATCCCATTCTTGGGTCGAAGAGCTACCTAATGTCCTGTGGGCGCACAGGACATTAAGCAAAACCAGCAATGGCGAATCCCCGTTCAGCCTAACCTATGGAACGGAGGCTATGATTCCAGCAGAAATTGGATGCCCATCCCATAGAGTGCTCATGATGAGCAAGATTGATAACGAGCGCGAAAGGAGGTTGGATCTCAACTTACTTGAAGGGCGCAGAGAGGCGGCTATCATCAGTGAAGCCAAATACAAGAAAAAACTGGAAAAATATTACAATTAGCGCGTGAAAGAATGCCACTTCAAGAAGAATGATTTTGTCCTTCGAAACAATGAAGCTAGCCGCGCGATACCCCCGGGAAAGATGTCCCCCAATTGGGAGGGACCTTATCAAGTCTCGGAAGAATTGGGAAAAGGCGCATACGCTTTAAAAGATTTGAATGGAAAGAAGATCCCGCGCGCATGGAACGCGGCACAGCTTAGAAAATGTTTCATGTAAAAATTGTCAAGTTTGTAATCAAGGCTTTTTAAGCCATTATGAATAATGATACGCGCTATCTTCTCTTAATGTGGATTCTATTACCTTTTGCATACATGTTTCACACTTCCCTTTATTAATTTTGAGCAATATGACAACATTGTATTGACATCAAAACAAAAAATAAAACGAAGTAAAACATACATGCGCGAGCTTCAAGCTCAAACGCGTTAACGAGTCTTAACTCTAAAACGTCAGGGCCTTAGCCCAATAATATGAGCTTTAGCTCAGGGCCTTAGCCCAATAATGTGAGCCTTAGCTCAAATCACTCACAACATCCATCCTACATGCTGCGCAGCCTGACCATAAAAATACCTAAGCACAACTAAGGCAAAGCACATGCCAAAACATAGTTGTTAAGGTCTCAGGTCGAGGTCGCGCATGAAATTGTAATGGATATCAGAGTAACACATACTGACACGTAAAGGCTAAAAAACTCATAATTCCCTATAATAAATGCGCGATAACGTCGCGCAAAAGAGGAATAATGGAACGCCAAAGCACGTGTCAACATAATCAGGATATTGCGAAATCACTTACAATATGACAAGGATTAAGTATAATAATTTCCTTACAACCTTGTTCTTATTTCAATGTGCAAGCATATCTTATATGCAACAAGCAAACATGCAATATAAAGAGATGAATGGGGAATGCGCAAGATGCAAATAAGGGAAAAACAAAATTTCATTCCAAAGCATTGAAATTTACAAGTTTACAAGATGATGTGATACAAACTACAAATAAAAAAAAAACATGAAGGGCTTCTCAAGTCTCCACGTCGACGTCAGCCTCTTCATCGTCCTCATCACCGCCCTCAGCATCTGGCGCAGCCCACTCCTCGTCATCTCCAAACTGACCATAGTCAAGATGTTCGTCCTGAATGGAGTCGCCTTCTATCACAATAGTGTCAGGAGCGGGTCCTTTGGCCACACCAGAGCCGCTAGCAGGGGCAGCATTCCCCGCGCCATCAGCGCCGCCACCAGCCCCTTCGCACTCGTCAAGTAATTTCTTTAGCGCGCCGAGATCGGGCTGGTCTGCGAGCGCGGATATCTGCAAATCATAAGGAAAAATATGAGTACAAAAAGACTAGGAAAATAAGTCAAGGTAAACTCATTAAGGTTAAAATACCTGCGCAAGGATGGGAATGGGAGTATTCAAATACTTCTCCCCCATATCGGCCATGTCCGCGCAGACAACGTCGAGCTGATAAGGGTAGTCGGATGGGTTCTTCTTCAGCACGCTATATTCACAACCATCCTGGAACCCTTCAGCTCGACCCACCAAGCGCGAGGCAGCGTTGCAATCCATCACAAGGGTCTGAAACTCGTCTGAGTATTTCATCGCGTAAGCGCAACGAGTCATACCCTGTGAGATTAGCCATTGGCGATCCTGCGCGAGGGAAGAAACAGACGTCTCAAGAGCAGGAATCTGAGAGTTTAACAACTCAACAGTTTCCTTAGTCTGTTTCAGCTCCTCTCTGTCGGACGCTGCCGCCGCCAAGGCCTATTCCTTTTCCTCTCGCGCAGCATCAAGTGCTTCCTGGCTAGACGCTGCCGTCGCCAAGGCTTCATCTTTCTCTGCCCGCGCGGCCGCAAGCTCCTTCTTCAGGCGCGCAACCTCACTCTCCAATGATGATTTGTCAGTTATAGACTGGACAAGAGCTTGGTCACGCGCCTCCGCGTCCAGCTCCAAGTCGCGCACTCTACGCGCGTACTTGGCCGCGTCCGCCTCTGCCGCCTGTAGCTTCTCCCGCGCAGCCTGTAGCTCATGCCCGCGCTTCACGAAGGCGGTGTTGGCACTTGCTCTGTTCTCGCTGAGCTCTGCTTGGAGTTTCTCAGCTCTCTCTCGAGCATCAGAAAGATTCCAAGTAGACACTTTAGCCTCTTGCTTGGCTTCCGCAAGAGCATCACGTACCTTTACGTAATCATAGCGAAGCTCTTGGGAGGCAGCAAAGAAAGCCGACCCAGCAAACAGATGATCGTTGAGCAAGTCCTCGCGAGCGCGGTCCTCCTGAAACCTCCTTTCAGCTGGAGGCACAGAATGAGCCCAGAAGTCCTCACACACACCCATGGACTGAAATGAGCTGTCCTCAGTAATATTCCATCTCGGGCGGTAAATGTGATCGGCTTCCTGCAAACACAAAGTAATGATCTAAGTCATCAAAACACTAATATGGAAGTCCGCGCAGCGGAGCAAAAACGAACCTATACATGCGGGGATGAAGCAGAAAAGTCAGCGCCAGCCCCACGAGAAGACTGCGCCGCGAAATCTCGTGGCGTTGCAGTGCTGGCGCGGCCGCTGTCGGAGCCTTCAACTTGAACCTCCTCATCCTCCTCTGAAACAGGCATTTTCTCCTGCGACCTAGAAGAACCAAAATCAGTCTCGCGAGGAGGGCTGCGCGCAGGAGGAGGTGAGGGAGATCTCGACGCCGCCAGGTCGGCGCGTAAAACGGCCTCCTGCTCCTTAGTAATCCCGATGAGGGGAGATTCAGCGCTTGCAGGAGCAGGAGCAGAACCAACGGCGCTGGCACCGGCGCCAGCAGTGCCGCCAGCAGCTTGTACGCCAGCAATGACTCCTATGAAAAAATCAACAAAAAGAAATGGTTCTGACTTGATCTAAAAAAAGAAAAGTCAGAAAATAAAAGTGCAATACATACCTTGGCGCACCGCCGTTCGCGAGTTAAACATCGCCATGAAGTCCATTCTCCCCTTTTTTGAGGGTAAAACAGGGGACTTCGAAGCGACATCCGGCGCAGCCTCGGCACCTTGTTGTGCCTGAGGTTGATCCACCAAGGTCGCCGGCTCTACAAACATTTGAGTGAGCAAAGATTCATTAGTAATTCTATCAGAATCGCGCTCATAAAACCATAAAGTATAAAGTATACCTGTCGATGAGGAAACGGCAGGCGCAGAGCCGCTTCCCTTTTCCGCCGCGCGAGGGGAGGAGGTGGCGGCACCATACCTCGTGTGGACAGGAGGTCTGCCCACATTTTGAGGCAGGGAAGACAAGGAAAACTTGGAGGTAAACTCCTGGGTTTTCTCAAGTCCCCTCGCCTGAGTAGGAGGATCCTGAGCAACAGGGGCAACATCTTTCTTCTGTTTCTTACTGGCCCCTGCGCCAGTTTTCCCCTTAGCTTTACGCTTTAGTTGGGGCACCTCAGCCTCCTCCTCCTCCTCCTCTTCCGCGAGCTCCAGCTCGTAGTTCTCAAGCGCGTCTACAATACACGCAACAGAAAGGTTAGCCAAATCTGGTATTATAAAGGCATAAGCATAAGTACAAAGGCTTACCAGGCGCGTCGCTGTCAAAGCGAAATCCCAGATCAACAGGGATGAACATGTCATCGAAGCGATCGGGGAAGCCAACCTCCCCAGCGCCCAGCGCGACGGAGCCACCCTCCATATGCTCATCATAGGCGGCGTGGACATACTCCTTGCTGACTGCACAAAACAAGTCAAATGATATCAGCAAAACGAATTATATTCGCGCATAAGTAATGCAATGAGTTAACTTACACAAGCCGTCAACTTGGATAACGGGCTCAGTCGCGCTGTCGGCCCGCCTCCTGCTCATACCAACCCCCACCAGCGCCTCCTCGCAAATGTTCTTGGCGGGGGATGGTTCGGCAGTCAACTTTTTAACCCAGGCGCCAGTTGGGTTCTTGAAGACACCCACATCCGCGGGCGCAGAAGAGATCGCGCGCATGGTCATGCAGATGGGGATCACACCAGCCCTGATATAGAAAAATCTCTCAGACCAGTCATGAAGGCTCTTGAATGAAACAGTGCAGCACTTGACCTTCTGACTGCGAGGAATAAATGAGAACCAAGAATCTTGGATCTTGGGCTTATAAAAAAACTGAAAGCGCCGAGGGGTGGGCTCCTCGCGCTGAGATTTGCACATGAACTCAAAGTGAGTCATGCGCACGAGTCCAAACGGATGGACTTGGGATATATGAATCCCATAAAACCTAAGCAGCGCACCCACAAACCTTGTCATCGGGAGACGAAGGTTGCAGTGGGTGAAAAAATGGCAATAAAGGGATATATAGCCGGTGGGCGGGTCCGCCGCCGTTTGCCCGGCCGCCGGCAGCATGCAGCCATACTTAGGGAGAAAACCCTGAGAGGCGATAAGGCTGTCAAAATCGGACTGCCTCAGTTTACAGGGGATCTCATCCCACTTCTTCACTACCTTGGTCTTCCCTACCTCCTCCGATGAGGCCTCAGCAGCCCTCTTCCCCTTGCCGGTCTTCTTCAACATAGACATTACTAACGATTTTACACGGCGATTGCTGGAGGAGATTGTGTTATCTAGGCTATCAGACATACAACAGAGTCAGGCACAAGTTGCTTCTGAAGAACGGAAATCTGAAAGATAGGCACTTAATCGGAATAGAAAGAAAGGAAAGCTCTGAATAAACAACAAGGAAGATGAAGGATAAAAACTCTAAGGGCTTGCTTTTATAGGCCCAGGAGAGAGAAAATTTGGTACTGATCGGACTTCACGCGCCTCCACTCGCAGGTGTAAGCCAACGCGAGCGCGACACGTATCCCTGACACTGTGTGAGGGGACACGAAAAGAAACGATACAGGTGCTGCCAGAGTTCACGCGCCACCACTCGCAGGTACGGACCAACGCGAGCGCGACACGTGTTCCTGACACTATGTGAGGGGACACGAAAGGCAACTGTAGCACCTCGAGCACACGAAAAGTCTGACACGTCTCCATCACTGACGCATGTCAGCAACAACCAACCACGTACATGGGCGATCCGTTTCAACCAAAAGGATAGAATTTCGCGCAACGATGAGTAATAAGAAGAAAAAGACAAAACCCTACTAAAAGAGCAAACTATTAAGTCTAATATCTATCTTACCTCGCTCGCGCGAGACAAGACACACATTAGACTGGGGGGGGCTTGAAGAGGTATGTACCCGCCTCAACACCGAGCGAGGCGGGTCAACCCACAAGACATAGACAAGAGGCTTGAAATCAAGATATTATAAAGGCACAAAGCCAAAACCTATGCGCATGGCGCATATCACATATGCTCATGCATCACATGCTCAGGCATCACATATGCTCATGCATCACACATGCTCAGGCATCACATGCTCACGTACCATATATGCTCACGCATATCACATCTGCGCGTGACGCATCCGCGCGTGACGCATATCACATGCTCACGCATATCACATCTGCGCATGGCGTATCCGCGCGCGGCGCATATCACATGCTTGTGCATATCACATCTACGCATGAAACATCTGCGCGTGAGAATAAAGAGAAGACCTCGCGCATCCTCAGGATAGGCGCATATCACACATGCACATAATCAACCTCGTCCTTATCCAAATCAGGATAAGGACAACCTTGATTGTGCACGTCAGACAACCTACCAGAAGGTATCTTTTTAAGGAATAAGAATATGCTGATGTTGACAGCTGCCAATGAAAGGTTGACAACTCAGCAAAACCCATGTGCTACCACGTGATTGCACATGGGTCAGAGAATAATCAATGAAAAAGCACCAGGATAGGCGCATATCACACATGCACATAATCAACCTCGTCCTTATCCAAATCAGGATAAGGACAACCTTGATTGTGCACGTCAGACAACCTACCAGAAGGTATCTTTTTAAGGAATAAGAATATGCTGATGTTAACAGCTGCCAATGAAAGGTTGACAACTCAGCAAAACCCATGTGCTACCACGTGATTGCACATGGGTCAGAGAATAATCAATGAAAAAGCACCAGGTGTCCCAAGGACACGTGGCGCAAAGCAATAGGAAGAGGCCAAAAAGGCCCTAATTGGGTCTGAGCCCAATCATTGGAAACCCTAGCACTATAAATACCACATCAACTCCACAAGGAGAGGTATGCCCTATTACACAGTATTACGCATTATTAAGTAATACACTCCAATTCCTTACCCTCAGATTATTATCTTCTCCTACAATCTCTTATTCTCACACCGGAGGGTTACCCCAAAGAGGACCCCTCTGTCCCTTTCTGAGGGGTAAGTTTACGGTGCTGTTCATTTTGTAGGTGGAAGAATCCAGATCCCAGAGAACCATCGGTGAAATAGCATAATCACACCCGAGGAAAGTTGATCGTCTACGAGTGAGTCGATCCACGTTTCTTCACATTGGGAATGGGCTAATTGTTCAACTGCATGGCGAGGTCAATTCACACGAGGTGACCAAAAGGAACCAACAGTCAGCATTCAAGCGATTGCTTCATACGACCTTTGGATTTGGTCGGCATTCTTTGGTGTTCCCGGTTCCAACAATGACATAACCGTCTTAGAGCAGTCTCCTGTGATGGAGAGTTACATATCTGGGATCGTTCCCGTCGCTTCGTTTTGGGCTAACAATAACTTCTACCATCATGGGTACTATCTAGGTGATGGAATATATCCAGAGTTCGCGATAATCGTTAAAACATTCAGAGACCCGATTGATGAAAAAAGACAGTATTTTAAGAAAGTGCAAGAGTCTACGAGAAAGGATATCGAGAGGTGTTTTGGTGTTCTTCAACAACGATGGCATTATGTTAAAAATCCTTGTCGTCTGTGGTCTTTAGAAAGAATGAGATGTGCTATGTATGCGTGTATTATAATGCATAACATGATCATCGAGGACGATGGAAGAGCAATATGTCCAACTTTCATACCGGACCTGGATCCACCACGGACTCCGGCAAGTATGGAGCAACGACTGGAAAACTCAGATTCCGTGCGGTCAAGAGAGATACATAACGAACTAAAGGAGGATTTGGTCCAACATATTTGGATGTATCGACCTCTGCCTGGTGAAAACGATGATCAAAACGAGGGCAACAATGTAGACGATGATGAAGACGAGGGCGAAGACGACGAGGACGAGGACGACGACGAAGAAGAAGAGGGCGAAGACGACGATGACGACAACAACGACGAATAGTTTTTTTATTTTCATGTAATATTTATTTAATAAAATATTATTGTTATTTGATTATTGTTATTAAAAATAAAAAAAAAAACAAAAAGTGTAAAAGTGACTGGGCGCCACGTGACGCATAATGCCTGGGGGGAGTTATGACTACAGCCTGTTTTTGTAAAAAATCATAACTCTGACTGGGCGCCACGTGACGCATAATGTCTGGATGTGAAGAGTTATGACTACGCATGGTCTAAAAGTAACAGGTTCAAAAAAATTTCAGATTAGTACGTGTTATTTGGATTCAGGACTAAATATTTTTTTAGAAAGAATTTGTATAATATGAAGAAAGGGTTTTGTAGAATAGACTTTTGAAATTTTTAAGTGGATAAAAAGTTTAAAAAATTAATTTTTAGTAGAGTATTTTTAAATACAAAAACTTGAAACGCTCAAAATAGTTGAAACGTTCTATTCCATTAATTAAATTTTGAATTTTAATGCTCCATAGCTATGTGACTACGGTTATCCATCTTTGGTCACTTGATGTCACCTAAAAAACTATCTTAAACAAAATGACAAAGTAAATCCTCGGTGGTTATAAATTAACTGACCGTCTTACAATTACATTGTTACATTAAACTACTAATCGCTAAACTAGACTAAAAAATTGTTGATCTTAGAGAATAACTGATACTGTGAATATCAATTTTTTCCTCAATCGGTCCTTCTTGATCAGCTCTTAATCTTCATCTTCAGTATTTCATGTCACTCTTGGTAAGCGGTCGTTTCATTGGGGAGAGCAGCTTTTAAACACTTATTTTTTGCGAAGAAAAAGTGGTTTTAGATAAGTTGTTTGTTTAATCTTTGGCTATCAGTTCTTTACAATGAGTTAAGGAACTAAACTACTTTCTCTATACGTGTATTTGAGTGTATCAACACCATGGGGAGCCAAGATCAGAATCAATAGAGGTATAGCATTTCGTTCTTTATTTCTTTGGATGGAATTTCAACATACAAGTTGCATGAAAACTATCTTTCTATTATATGCAAAAGCAAGACCAAAGTTGAAGGACTATCTATCTCATCCAATTTTCTTAGATACTTATACACGTGACTAATTACTTCATGAGTTGGTTCCCATATGCACCTTTATTTCATATAAAATACACTTCAACATCATTTACAATGCAAATAATATAATTTAAATACTTATGAAATGTCATCAAACATGTCCCTCTAGTATAATCACATGATACTTGTGGCCATTAAATGTCTAGAACTAGAACATACGAATCACGTGTAACAATTTATATTGTGGGTCAGAAACCAAATAAATGTACAAAGGAAATTAACATTGTATATTAAAACAATATAAAAGCTGTTGATTTAAAAAAAAAACACATATAAAAAGTTGTTAAGAGAGACTAAAAAAGTATATAGTGGGTACACTAAAAAAATGGGCAACATGACACGGGAACAATGCACGTTTAGCATTAGGTGGGCGCATACATGGCAATCTTATCCAAAACTATTGACCAAAGAATTACACGCTTCTTTTCCTTCTTTTTTTTTCATTTCTATTTTTTTTAAAGATTTATATAGTTTTAGAGGGTCCAAAAGTAATTCCTATTTTGATGGGTGGTAATATGGTTTAAGTGTAAAATTGGTGATCAAATGTTCAGCGTATGTTTGGCAAAACTAGCTGGTAACTGTTAGTTGTAGCTTTTTAATACATTTAGGTGTTTGTTAGAATAGCATAAACTTTTAATAAAATTAGCTGGGTGCCCGCGTGGTGCGACGGAATGGGCGCACAACCTAACATCAACCGCATAATCAGTGTCGGTACATGATTCACCTGATGACAGTGCATACATAACCCAAATATAGACGTGTAATTCATGGAAACATAGTAAGCGTGTAACTGATGTCGAAAATCAAGAAACAAAGCTGAAATATATATAATTTCAAATAGATAATTTTTTAAACCAACCTGATCTGAATCCCTTTCTGAACAGGCACAGTTCTAATCTGAAACATGTTTTGACCGAACCCCTTTCGACTCAAAAGCGTATCGACACGAATCGAACTAATTTAACCCTTTTTCTATCGATTCGTTCTGACCCTAATTTGGTCTTACACATGACTCGAGCTCACCTAACTCGACTTATTACCGATCCTAACGAATAATCACGTAGTATGTTAATTTTTTAAATTTAAAGAAGTATAATGTTATCATACTCAAATTAAAGAGAATAAAATGTTCATTTTTATGATCTAATTTGTTTAAAAAATTATTAACGTGTGAAAAAGTAACGACCCCTAAAAAAGTCGTGGGGTAGTTAGTTTTTGAATAAGAGTTAAATGTGTAACTATTATATAAATTAACAAATGTTTATAAAAGTTCAAGTACCAAACTTGTAAATTCAAATGTAAAAGCTTGTAACTAGTTTTTTCTCAAACGCTATGTTTGGCAGAAAGCTCTTAGAAGCTTTTAGGAGTTTCAAGCTTTTAAGAAAAATCTCATACTCAATTAAAAGTCTTGTTTGGTTCAAGAAGCTTGAAGCTTTTAGGTCATGAGAAAAAACTTAAAGCTTAAAGCTTCTACTAGTAGCGTTTAAAAAGAGCTACAAGCTTTTAACATTTTAATTTACTTAAATAACCTTATAAAATAAATACATTTACTATTATTATTTTTAATTATGTCCATTTTAGTAATTTTATACATTTATTAAAAGCTACAGCTACTCTTTCAAACATTTAAATATATTTAAAAAGCTACAGTTTCAAGCCACCAGCTTTCAGCTACCAGCTACCACTCACCAGCTTCAAGCTACAGCTACCAGCTAGTTTTGACAAACATACCCAGTAGCTTTCAAATATGTAGATTTTTCCTACCACCTTAAAGCTTGAAGCTACTTTAACCAAATAAAGCTTTTTATTGAAAATATGATTCTTTTTATTAAAAGCTTAAAGCTAGAAGCTCCTAAAAACACATTGCCAAACATACACAAGTGTTTTAGCTATTTTAAAAAATTGAGAAACATGAGAAATACTTATAATAAAAATAATCCCTTAAAATATAATAACAAATTAATAAAAAGTTCATATCTCAAAACAAAAAAAAAAACGTAGAAAAAAAAATGTTTTCTCGTCTAAAGAAAGATGCATTGTTGAGAAATTTTTTTTTCTTATATTTTTTATTTATTATTGTGTTTTTTATTTATGTTCATTATTGATTGTATCTTTTTTTCTTAAACATTGTGTTTTTTTTTCTTAACATTGTGTTATATTACTGAACAATGTGTTAAATTTTGTTTGACATAGTGTTTCATTTTACGATTTATTGTGACTTTTTTTATTTATAATTGTATTTTTTGTTTATTTTTATCATTGTGTATTTTTTCTCGGTATTATGTATTTTTCGTATTTTTTTAAAACGAAAAAGACGTGGGAAACATTTTAGTTTTTTTTACCTTTTTACTTTTTTTATTTCTGATTTATATTTTGAGTTATGATTTTTTATTATTATTCTTGAAATGTTTTTGAGAGCTTTTTTTTAGGTCACAAATTCTTCTCGTACTTTTCATTTTTATCTTTCTTTACATTTTAACAATTTTCCTGTTTTCAAACTTATTGTTAATATAATGAGACCGATGGAACGATAGGAGTATTTTCATTTTATATAATAACGGCTTCGAGGTTTGAATCCTAGGTGTCGCTCAATATATATATATATATATATATATATGTGTTTTTGTTTGATTTAAAATAAAAACTTTTATTGTAGATTAGAAAACCATGAAAACTTAACATGGGCTATTGATTTAAGAAATGGATGAATGAGATTGGTTTGATGGTGATGGACGAACCTGGTTATAATATTTTTTTATCAGTTATAAAAAGATATAATGGTGTTGATAGCTTTTCTCTCAATTGTTTTCTCTCACCAACATTTAGATTTTTTTAACTGTTTTGATCGAAAACTATTGAAGTAAATGCCATAAATGAAATGGGAAGAGAAACTGTGAGTTGGGCACTGACAAAACGGTTTCAAGAACCAAAGGTAAGACGGTATTCCTTACCTGGGTGATAACCTGACCACAGTACTCAACCCTATGGACAAGAGCGAGACCCACAAATCGACCGACACCATAAGCTGTCAACCTTGACCACATTAGTGGTTGCATCCCTATAATATTTTTAAACCGAATTCAAGGTGGTTCGTGGCTAAACTCGGTTTTCCCGATTATTGTGTTTCGTTATTTAAATGGTTAGTTGGGTGAAAAATCCATGGAACCCATGGGCACTCCTACTATCCTTTTCTTAACTTCTTTTCGTATTTTCGTTGGAGTAATCAAACGTGGTGATTCACAAGATACTCCGACTACCCATATTTATTTCGATAGTTCGTTATTTAGTTTGGTCGGTTAAAACGCCGTGTAACGCTCATTGGGCCGAAAAACTTCATTGCATTGTTAATTCGTTAATTAGTTGGGACAATCAAAATTGCCATGTAACGCTCATGGCTGTCCAACTCAATTATTTTTCGTTAGTTCGTTGGGCCATTCAAATTGCCATGGAAAGCTCACGGGAAGCCAACATTCACAATTTATGTTTCGTTAGTTTATTATAAACTTAATAATCTAAATTTTAAACTGACTTAACTCCTCATGTAGTCATCACACATTAATCTTATTGACTACATCATGTAATAACTATTTACGCTATGTAAACCCTCATCTTATAAACTTTTATCTTTATGCCTTATGATACGGCACAAATCCCTCGTTCATGAAAAGCAAAGTTATTATAAATCAGTTACACCTTTATTATCTAAATGATTTCTTCAACTTATCCTTCATCTTATATTCTTTATTTTTGGTCCTCATATAATGTCTCGACCAAGAAACCACCGTCGTCCTCGACATCAATCGTCTAGTTCTCATGACCACCGTATGGCTGCCTGTATCACCAAAGAGATTGTAACATCACGAAATAACGGGTCAAAAATACCAAGTTTCAATAATACAAGGACTTAAAATATAAATTCTGATTTCCTGTCTGGTCGCGATACGCGACGTCACAAAAGGCAGCCCATCGCGTATCACGATGGGTATGTTTTCAAAACCCAAGATATGGGAAGATGGCGATACACGACGAACCAAACACTCAACGTCATCGCGTATGGTTTGACAACGTGACACGTGTCCCGCCACGTGTCACATGGTGGCACCATGTCCCTGCCACGTGGCATAAAGGCATGACATGGTGACACGTGTCCTGCCACGTGTCACCACATGGCACAAAGACCGCCATGTGTCACCACGTGGCACCGTGTCTGCCACGTAGCAAACCTACCTGTGATTCACGATAGCTACGTCACGATACGCGAAGGCTATGGCTGGGCCCATCGCGTATCGCGACGGGTCTCCAGAAAAGTCTATAAATAGCAACTTTTGGCCTTTCATTTTCTCACACCCATTTTACACACTACTTTCTATCTCTAAAATACTTTCTCCCTCTAGAAATTTCCTCATAAAACGTGTCACCGACCTCCTTGTTTTCCGTGCCAAAAACCCAACGTTATACCTCGTAATCCGTGCCATTAAACCGACGATACCCCGAAGTACCGACGACATCATCTCGAAGTACGTGCCGACCCGAGACGATCCGACGTTCCGTCTTGAAGTACGTGCCGACCAGAGACGACCCTACGTTCCGCCTTGAAGTACGTGCAGACCCGAGACCACCCTACGTTCCGCCTCGAAGTACGTGCCGACCCGACTGTAACAACACGGGTTTTAAATTATTATTTTAATAACCGTAACCCGACCCGCTTTTATGTTCGGAAAACTTTAACAATAAAATATCGCGTTTAACGATTCGTTATTATTATTTTAATATTATTGTTGTTTTAATACTTAAAACTACTTTGGTTTATATACATTTTTTAACCAAATCTAAACTTTAACCCTCATTTGATTCCACCTAAATAGTTCAGGGTCTAAACTACAAAATTTGCATTATTATTATATTATTATATTTCCTTAACCCTTTTATCCAATATCCCAAACCCATAAACCCGTTACCCATGACCCGACTCCAAGTCCAAACCCTATTCGCGAACCCAATTCACACTTGGAATGTCTTGGTCCTCAATTCTCGCTAGAAACATGGTAATTGAATCAATTGTTGTGATATACTTACCAAGATCGGCCAACCGACAGTTTTATTCATGTTAATTCGATTATAAACGATCCGTAATTCCCTTTTAACCTAGACGGCGTGACTCGTTAATTTTTATGCACGATAGCGGACACCAAAACTCAATTAACCTTGCAATAATCATCACAAGCCCCTCGCCGTTCGTAGCCCTATATATAATTGTATTACTTTTGTCGTTTGGTTGCTCGTTCATCCTCCCCCGTCGTCGGCCCTGTTGGGATCAATTAATCTTTGTATGTGGTTCGTTTAAGGTAATCTAATATATCTTTGTACTCGTCTTGATCGGTTCTATAATATCCCTAACATGATTCGATTAAACAATGTTGGATTAAACGAGTTGGATTTGGTTAGGGTTTATGTTCATTCATGTTGAAATTGCGTCTGTTTATATTTTTTTCCGTTGATCTTAGTTTGCTTGTACTGGTTGGCTCAGTTGGGTAAGAATTTGGGTTTGGGATGGCAGGTCACGGGTTCGACCTCTGCCACCCCGTTTTTTAGGTAATTTAGGTATTTTTGCTTTCTAAAGGCTTTTAATTATATATAATAATAATAATAACTATTAAATAAATAATTTTATTAAAAACCGGATATAATACTTGTGTTCCTCGTATCTCTCGTCCGTGTATGTACATATATGTGTAATTAGTTATGCATATATGTATATATGCGTACATATATTAAAACAAAAACTAATATTTATTATTTAATATATATATATATATATATATATATATATATATATAACAAGTGAACTTTACTTATAAATATACAAACTAATAATATTTTAAAGATGTATTTTACTTTTATATTACAATTTAAAAACTAATGTTTAATAAATATATAAATCAAGTAAATCAATTTTATAAAACTACAAATAATGTTTAAGTTATGTTTTCATAAATCAAAATAATCATTTTATTTAATAAATCCTTATCTAATATTATATTATTATAATATTTACTTATTACTGATTATCGAGTTGTTAGAATCGATCTTATACTTTACTTAGCGTATCCATACTTCTCTTTTCCTTATTAGGATTTATCGTCAACGTGTGATTTCCGCATATCATCATTCTTAATATTCTCATTCACTTTGTTCGTCTATCGAGGTGAGTACCACATTCCCCTCTTTTTACTCATTTTCCATGTTTTGGGACATATGCGTAAATATATTTCTCATTATATACTTATACTTAAAACTGCAACTTTGTCTTATGTGTTAACAAATTATACCTTACTTGTTTATGTGCTTATTTGTTTTGTATGCTTTCGCATTCGGAGAGGTCCAACATAATCTCAGTCTAGTATGATCATACGCCAATCATTATAGCCTTTGTGCTTCTCGACATCTCAGTTATACTTACTCATTTGGTTAATTTGTTATTCTCATATGACTTGTTGAAACTACATATTTTTATTATATACTATATGTACATTTAAACTGGTGTGTTGCTCACTCAACCTTGTGTTGACAAACTATATTATTTTCAACGCATATGCAGGTTATCGTGTGAAGTGAATTATCAAGATTGTTTGAAGCAACTTAGGATGCATGTTAGAGAAAATATACAAGAACTTAATTTTGGATGTTTAATGTATTGTTTATTTATAAATTTGTTGTACATAAATATTTGTTTTATTTGAATTTATTAATTAGATATTGAAACTTATATTGTGCATGATAGTAACCTTGAGAGCTGTGACAATCAGTTCGCGCCCCGGCATTTCCGCCGTAGGTTGGGGTGTGACAGATTGGTATCAGAGCCGAAGGTTTACGATAAGTCGTTAGATATTGCCTTAGACACATGTTTAGGAGCCCTATACGTGCATATCTGTTTAACTTTATGTGTTTAATTTTAAATTGTTTACAGATTTCTTAGATAATTATTATTTATTATCTATTGTATTGTTATGCGTACACACACAAACTCCGAGGCTATGCCTCAACATTCAAAGAAAACTTTTCGAAAAGTAGATTGCTTTTATTTTCGAGAAATTCCTTATGAATTCCCACCTGTTGTTTTCACTCGTAAACCTTAAGGCTAGGTTATGTGGCATGTCCCTACAATAAATGAAAAGGGAAGAGAAACTGTGAGTTGGGCATTGGGAAAACGGTTCCAAGAACCAAAGGTAAGACGTTATTCCTTACCTGGGTGATAACCTGACCACAGTACTCAACCTTATGGACCCGAGCGAGACCCATAAATGCCATATGACCAACACCTTATGTTAACTTAAACCGAATTCACGGTGGTTCGTGGTTAAACTCGGTTTTCCCGATTATTGTGTTATGTTATTTAAATGGTTAGTTGAGTGAAAAATCCATGGAACCCATGGGCACTCCTACTATCCATTTTTCAACTTGTTTTCATATTTTTGTTGGAGTAATCAAACGTGGTGGTTCACAAGATACTCCGACTACCCATATTTATTTCGATAGTTTGTTATTTACTTTGGCCGGTTAAAACGCCGTGTAACGCTCACTGGGCCGACAAACTTCACTGCATTGTTAATTCGTTAATTAGTTGGGACAATCAAATTGCCATGTAACGCTCATGGGCTGTCCAACTCAGTTGTTTTTCGTTAGTTCGTTGGGCCATTCAAATTTCCATGGAAAGCTCATGGGAGGCCAACACCCACAATTTATATTTCATTAGTTTATTGTAAACTTAATAATCTAAATTTTAATCTGACTTAACTCCTCATGTAGTCATCACACATTAATCTTATTGACTACATCATTTAACAACTATTTACGCTATGTACCCCCTCATCTTATAAACTTTTACTTTTAATCCTCATGACACAATTCCTTAGTTTTTAAGACAACATTATTATTTTCATATAATTAAACATTTTACTATTCTTATGATTCCTCAGTTTATCCTTCATCTTATAAATCCTCATTTTTGGTCCCCTATAGAATGTCTCATTCAAGAAACCACCGTTATCCTTGACATCAATCGTTTGATTCTCACGACCACCGTATGTCTGCCTGTATCGCCAAAGAAATAACTGATGCGATCCCTAGGATAGTGACGCAAATTCAAAACGTCAGTGCATTCAACTTCTTCCACTAATACCTCTGCTGGTGACTACAAACCATCTACTTCCACTCATCCTCACAACAAGAACCTTGCTGCAACAAATCTTACCCATCCGCAAGTCTCCTAAAAAAAAAACTTAACCTAAGTCCTTTTTCGTTATGCTCCCTTTGTAACTATCATCAGTCGGTTAAATCCCTATGCCGTCGCAGCATCCAATGTAGCCGTTACGGCCATCTTGCTAATACCTACCGTGTCCCGCAACAACCTACCCCTCATTATCAACCCGGTATTCCTAATACTCGTGCTTGCTACCCTTGTGGAATCCCAAATCACTTCCGTATTGCGTGCCCTCAACTTACCCAAGCTCATCAAGCCCAATCTACGACTACACCATACTACTTGACCCATGCTTACCAGGATCAAATCCATCAACCTCATGTCCCTCTAGCTCCTCCCATCAATCAAGGTCAACCTTAATTATACTTACTCATTTGGTTAATTTGTTATTCTCATATGACTTGTTGCAACTACATATTTTTGTTATATACTATATGTACATTTAAACTGGTGTGTTGCTCACTCAACCTTGTGTTGACAAACTATATAATTTTCAACGCATATGCAGGTTATCGTGTGAAGTGAATTATCAAGATTGTTTGAAGCAACTTAGGATGCATGTTAGAGAAAAGATACAAGAACTTAATTTTGGATGTTTATTGTATTGTTTATTTATAAATTTGTTGTACATGAATATTTGTTTTATTTGAAATTATTAATTAGATATTGAAACTTATATTGTGCATGATAGTAACCTTGAGAGCTGTGACAATCAGTTCGCGCCCCGGAATTTCTGCCGTAGGTTGATGTGTGACACAGACGTTCCTCCTCGAAGTACGTGACGACCCGAAGACCCACCTCGAAGTGCGTGACGAGACTTTAAGACTGGCGTGCCTCGATTGCGTGCCAAGGAGGTGTTGATCAAGATTCTCGATATACGTGCCAGCGTCGAAGTGCTGCCCGATTGTCTAGAACTTAATAAGCCAAACAAGGTAGGCATAATGCCCGCATAAAATAATAATAAAATAATAAAGGGTTAAACCTTAGTTAAGGGTATAGTCAATACTTCGAAAAAACAAAGAAAGTGTAAGAATAAAGATAAGAGTATAAATTCTTTATTATAAATGAAGTATGATTATTATTTAAGTAGATTTTAAACAATAATAAAAAAAAGAATAAAGAAATAAATGAAATGATCTTTATTAATAAATAAAGATAAAAATATTATTTAAAGATATTTTAAATAATAATAAGTAAATGAATATATATATATATATATATATATATATTGTTTATATTATCCATGTAAACAAAATGATATATATATATATATATATATATATATATATATATATATAAGTATACGTTTTGGAAATTGTCGATTCTAGAAAAGAAAACATGACGGACTAAAGGTTCGAATATGAGAATAAAGAATATATGATTTGAACTATATGTTCAAACGTACTATAAAAGAAAAGGAAAAGATAAAGTTTTAAAATAGTTATAGTTGATAATATTATTTAAGTTTATTATTCTTAAATAATAAGTAAAAGAAAAATATACGTTTCTTAATAAAGAAGAAACGTAGAGTTAAGAAAAAGAAAACAAGTTAAACTAGAGGTTTATCTTATAAAAGAAAAGAAAAGTAAATAAGTTAAAAGAAAGAATTTTAACTTGAAAAAGAAAAGAAAGAAATGATATTTTAAACTAAAGGTTTAAAATAAAGAAAAGATGTTTTGAACTAAAGGTTCATAAAGAAAATAAAATCGAGGTAAAGATTTTACAAAAGAGACTAGAGGTCTTAAGCCGGATTGTATATCCGACTAACAAAAAGTTATACTCGTACTATAGGTGCGAGATGGCAACAGGAAAGACCATCGGACGGTGTATTGAAGCCGATCCAAATCGAAAAGGTGAATACACCCCAACTTTAAAAAGTTGTTTTCAAATGAGTCAAACATGTTAAATGAAAAGTTTACATGAGACTAAGTGTCTCTAAAACATTTATAAACAAGGGTATAAACACTGGCTTCAGGCTATCGTGTACGTTTGTTCGATCCTTATATATGTGATGGGCACATCACACCTGGTCACAATTACGCTGCCTGCGGGGAGTATGACCTTGTCTATACGCATAGGTACTCAACTAGTCGAACGCTGCGGTGTTTGCTGGGGTGTCTAGTGTACAGACTTAAGTTTATGAATTGTGGTGTTTTAAATTGATTATTCCTAAGCCACGATGGGCCGAGACCTATGTAGAGTTAAGGATAAGATATAACAAGTACGGATAGGAAAGGAACATTTTTACATCTAATCTATAATGTGGAAAGAGTCGACTATGGTCCGACTAAAAGAACAAAGCAACTTCCGACAGAGAAGGAAGAAGAAAATACGAATTTAGCTTAACCCCAAAATTTACTATATTAATAGTAAAAGGGTTAAAGCAAACAAAACAAAAGAAAAATGTTTGAAAAATAGCAAACAAAAAACAAATGAGAAATACTTGAAACATGATCAAGTAAAATAAATCAATTAGTAGATATAAAGAAATAGAGATCCTCATACATGATAAATGAGTGAACATGGATTATAAATATGAAATAAGACGATACATTCGTCCAATTGGTAGCAATAAACCATTTCATAGTAGGAAATCTTGCGTAGTACAAGATATGTTTTGATTTTCATAAATAATTAAATATATCTATAAATTATTGTACAAAGAAGAAAAATATAAAAAGAAACTTTCCCAAAGAAATAAGAGGAACGTTAAATAAAAGACCCATATTCATGATAAATAAGTAAAAGGAATTATAAAGAATAAAAACAATTGATTCATCCAAATGGTAGCAATAGGATTTTCTAAAAACCAATTCGTAATAGAAAATCTTACAAGATAGGCTTTGATTCTCTTAAATATTAAATATATCTATGAATTATTGTAGTATGTCAAAAGAAGGGAATATAGAAGGAAACTCTTTCAAATAAGTTATAAGTAAGAGAAACGAAGAAATGAATGACCAATTTAGGGACAAAGTTCGAGAGATGATTGATGAAGCTATAGCTCCAATAATGAAGATGCTCAATAACCCTAGAAAATTATAATCAAGAAAAAAGAATCAAAGCAAACCTAATTCTTCAAAAGAAAGTTGTAATCAATTTAGTCATGAGAACAATAACAAGAACCTAATCTTCAACCGGAAAATGTTTTTAAGAGTTACAAAGCCTATGAGCCTAAGAAATTCTATGGAAATGAAAATATTATATCCACCTTGAATTCACTTAAGGAACAAGAGTCAATTTTGAACAAAAATTACTTGCACAAGTGAACAAGCCGTTTGGTGTTCTTCACAAATGTTCATAGATAAAGCTTAGAATGGTGGAGTATGTTAATTCAACTTAAAAACTTAAAGGAAATGAATAAGTTGGGAAGAATTTAAAGATCTGATTTTACAGAAATTTTGCCTACTTAACAAAATGAACAAAACCAAATCTTGCCATGGGACCAGAAGGTCGTTAATAATAATCTCAAGGAATACAATACTAAATTCTTAGAATATTGTCAAGTAACTCCATAATTAGATGATTTGGAGTATGACAATATGATGAAATATATATCTGAGCTACCAAAAGAGACAAAAAGGGTAGTAAAAACCCAAGTACCACAAATAACCCCCGAGGCCCAGATGTTGGCCAAATATGCAATAAAGCCGGAGGAAAAAGAGATCCATAAAACGAAAGTAATAAAGAAAAACAAGAAAGAAAAGGATCGCCTAAATTCACAAGACCCATATGTGAAGACTGTGGAAAAATGCATCTAGGAAATTTTAAGAAGCTAATCAACATAGTCATGCGTGCCTTCTGTAAGAGAAAAGGGCATCCAGAGAATGACTGTAGAAGGAAAACAGTTACGTACTACATATGTGGAGAAAAGGGACATTTCAAGAATGAATGTTCGGAAAATAAATCAAGTAAGATCAAAGAGGAAAAGAAGAGCGTTAAGACACTCATAACGAATGCATGAAGAAATATCAAAACAATCAAACAAAGACAAGAGTAGATCAAAGGAATGTTAACTGTTGTAATAGCTATTAGTCTAGTTAAACTCTTGTAACCCGCTTACAAACTCGTTATAAAAGAGAGATTTTGTAACAATGAATGGGTATTTAAGTCCCTAATATATATTAGCATATAGATCGTTTCTTTACACCAGAATGCTATTATTCAAGTTTAGAAATTTTTAGAACTTAAAATGAAATAATCCATCATAAATAAAAAGAAAAGAATCGATTAAATTAGAAACTAAGAAAGAATCTAAAGGATGATGAATGGAAGGAAATGATCAAAATCATAAAAGATAGGATGTCATGAAGATTGCTGCAAAAGAGATTCGATAGACTGAATCCGAGAAATATCTAGTTAATATTTAGAATATTGAAGGTAAGGTAAATAATTAAACACAATTGGCCACCGTGTTTAGCGATTTACAATTACTTACGACATTTTAAAATATAAACTTACTATATCATCCAAAGATATAGAACGAACAAAAGAGATATACTACATTAGGAAGCATTAGTATAAAGTCAAACAAGATAACTATAAGGAGGCTATCTATTCCTTATCAACTCACGAAAATGTATTTACAAAGAAGATTGCATAATTAAATAAAAGAGTGAATGTAAAACAAGATGATATAGCATTAGAACATCTACTTAAGATAGTAGATTCAGATAGATTCTAAAGATAAAACCATTAAGTTTGAAGATTTTATTACCCAAAAACGGAAGAATGAGAAGACCTGGAGAATTAGAATATTGAAGTTTTAGAAGTTCAAAACTCTAAGTAGACGTAGACAAACAAAAAACAAGAAAATCTCAAGAGTTAGTAATCAACAAAAATCAAATCTCCGTAGAGAAATGTCATGGTACAATCGATTTGTTAAAGTCAAGAGAGATGACGAAATCCTTACACTCAGAAACCGAAATTGGATACCGATAACAGAAAAGCTACGCAAGACAAGAATGAACAAAGCACATAAGTACAAGATGCACTCAGAAAGTGATAAAACATACAACAAACCTTAGATCTAATTAGTGATAGAAGAAACAAAATATCACTTCGTACATAATGAAATATCTAATCCATTTACAAGTTGACACCAAGCACAAGAAACATTTGGATTACTATAAACAACCCAAACTCCCCATGTAAAAATGGGTAATAATAACCATGAACTATATTACAAAGCTTTCCAAGACTACCCGCCAACGCGATGCAAATTGTTGATAGACTCACAAAGTTTGCCAAAATTCTCCCAATGAACGATTCATACTCGATGGATATATTAGCATGAAGTTATGTGAACAACATCGTGCCCCTACACGATGTGCCACTATTCATAATCTCCAATCAAGACAGTCTAATTACATCCCATTTAAGGGATACTTTCCAACAAACTTTAAGAACTCGATTGAACTTTAGCATTGTCTATCATCCCCAAATAGATGGGCAAGTGAAAAGAATAATTCAAACGTTCAAGGTTATGCTCCACGCAAGTATGATAGATTTAAGTGGAAGTTAGATAATAAATTTCCCGAATAAAATTCTTGTATAATAATAGCACTCAAGTTACGCCATGTAAGATGATATACGTACATAAGAATCAAACAATTGTGTGTTGGTTTAACACGAGGGATAACCAAATATCTAGACCCGAAGTGGTCCATGAAACGATGAATAAAGTATTACAAATTATGAGCGACTCGAGGTGGCGTAAGATCGCCAAAAGAGTTATATGCCCATCATAAACCATTAGACTATAATATATGCGATAGGATGTTAATTAAAATTTCTCCTTAGAAAGACGTCATTCGCTTCGATAAGAAAAGAAAACTTAGTCCACGTTTGTAGGACCATATGAAGTACTCGAGCGAATCGGGACCGTTGCATACCGTCTGCGACTATCCAAAGAAACGAAAAGGGATACACGATGTATTCCACGTATCTAATCTGCGTAAATATCTAGCTAATAAACCTTTTGTCGATGTTCTTAAAAGATATAAAAACATAAATGAAAATATAAAAAAATTCATAGAACGACAAATTTAAATCGAAGATTCAGAAATGAAGAAAATAAGGAGAAGAACCTTGAAAATTGTGAAAGAAAAAATGGGACTCACAAAGAAGCCCCGAGTATACATGAAAACTCAAAACCGAAATAAAGAAAAAGTACCTCACTTATCCTAAGAGGAGAATCTCGCGGACGAGATTCATTTCAAGGTGGGGAGGATGTAACATCACGAAATAACGGGTCAAAAATACCTAGTTTCAATAATACAAGGACTTAAAATATAAATTCTGATTTCCTGTCTGGTCGCGATACGCGACGTCACAAAAGGCAAGCCCATCGCGTATCGCGATGGGTATGTTTTCAAAACCCAAGATATGGGAAGATGGCGATACGCGACGAACCAAAAAGTCAACGTCATCGCGATACGCGATGACGAGGTCTGACAACGTGACACATGTCCCGCCACGTGTCACATGGTGGCACCACGTCCCTGCCACGTGTCACCACTTGGCATAAAGGCATGACATGGTGACACGTGTCCTGCCACGTGTCACCACATGGCACAAAGACCGCTGTGACACCCAGCTAAAAATTAGCTTAAACCGCGACTAGTATAATCTTGATTAGCAATAAAATTATGCCATTATGAGAAAAATCTCCTTTATTAGTGATCTAGACGTTTCAAAGTCAACAAAAAGTGTAAAAATCACCACGTAACGAGCCTGATGTGGAATAACCTCGGGTAACGAGTCAAAAAGTAAATATATCCTTAACGAGGCTAAATGATCTCGAAAAATTAAAACACATAGTAGTCGAGACAATGTATAAACTTAATTTTAGAAGGCTCGAATCGCAAAAATTGCAAAATAAGTAACCAAGTGTCGGTGAACGACCCGGTAAAGACCCAAAGTCAACTATTTCCAAAAATTAGTTTCTTAGGCTTGTATTATCAAGAATCCAATTTTGTTCAAAGTCTGACAAAAATTATTAGGAACGTGATTCGTTTGATTAGCTAAAATTTGTTAGACGTTAAAACGAAAACTTAAGATTAATGTTAAAATACCTACTTACTAAACCAAACCCATGTGCCATCACCCATTGTTTCTCTCAAAACCATTTGTAATCATTATGCCTCCACCAACTCACCTCTTTCAATCATTGTAGCTTCTAGAAGAGCCATGTGTTGGATGAGTATCATTGGTCCACCTCTCACTCTAGTAGTTTACTCACTACTCTACACCACTTTCTTTCCCTCTGTTAAATAAGCTATGGCCAAACACCCAAACACACACACAAAAATCAAATTCAAATCAATATTATACACACACACACACACAATCAAATGTATGAAGATTTAAATCAAGAACAAGAAATGATTAAGCTATAGGAAGGATTAAGGCTAGGAAGCACACTACATGCACCACCCTTAATACCATTTTCATCTTTCAAAAATCTCCAAGTAAGTTTTTGATTTAAAGTTTATTTTTAGGATTGAAAGTATTAAATTAGGTGTTCTTGAGTTGAGATTGAGCTTGAAAGTTTGAATTTATGAATGGTGATGTGTGTATGTATGAACCGTAGGTATGTATGTATGTGTTGATGGAAGGATTAAACCCACTTACACATGCATACATTCATCTTAAAGATCACACATTGATTGCTAAGCTTGATTATAAGTGTTGTATAATCTCATGATTGTTTGTTATAAATTGAATGAACTTGATGTTAGGATTTGTTGTTAGAATGAAATTTGAATTGATTATTGATCATTAGCTTGTTAATAAGGACTTGGATTATTGAGAAATTGTTGTTAGAAACAAGGATATGTTCATAATTGTAAATTTGGGGATTTTTGGTTTTGGATTAATCAAGGGATTTTGGGTGGATTGTTGAATCAAGAAATGATATGGAATAACTTAATTTAAAATAATATAGGTTATATTCTATAATTAATAGTTGAAACTTGAAAATTAACCAAAGATTGGTAAAGTTACTAATTAAGGAAACTTTAATTTAAGAAAAGTTGAATTTTTGATTTTGAAGTAAATACTTGAAAGTAATGTATTCAATATGTGATGAATTACAACTTTAAACTAAGATGAGGTGCATGATTAAAGAATGGATTAGTTAGTGCATTGATCAAATTATCAATTACTTACTAAAAATAGAAACTTTGTTGGTTAACTAATTTAAAGATCAAAACTTGAATAGAGCATTAGGGTGCATGAAACTATATCAAACAATTTGGATGATATAAACTTGGATCCATACTTAATCAAATTTAAAAGATTGAATTAGATAGAATTATCAAAAAAATAAAAGTTACTATAAAAGGAAACTTTGTTAGTTAAACACTTAGAAAATTCATATTTTGATTGATTAATTAACTACTTGAACTTATACGTATATGATATGATGATTTGAACCTGGAAATTTAGGTATTAATATGATATTTGTTCATATAAAAATAACAAGCTTAACTAGTAACATTGTTAAGGTAATCTAAAATACGAACTAGGATCGAAAAACTCGATTAAAGTATCTTATGAACATATATAGTCAAAACTGCTATTTATGGTAATATATATGTTATTATATGTGTGTTTAGTTCATATGATGACTAGTATAGACTTGTGTAATTTATTTGACTCGTCGGTAACTTAAACAGTCAAAAAATCAGCTTTTTAAGCAAAACCGACACAACTATTAGGGACTGTTTTAGAACAGCCCCTAAAGTGTTAAAATACCCATGTATAACATAAGTTACTACATGAGAAAAGGACAAGATGATAAAACTTAGTCCTAAACGGTTCGTGTCGTGCAAACCGACACGAACACGTTAAATAGTTGCTATTTTTAAGAAAATATTAACAAAAATGAAAATAGTATATTTTCACAAGTTAACTTGTAAAACTTGATTAATATGGAGGCAACAGGTACTTTACATAACTTATAAGTTACATTTTAAACGAAAAACCAAAACGGTTCATTTTAAGCATAAAACCGACGAAACCGACAAGACTTATAGAAAATTAATATTTTCTTAAAAATTCCAGCAACTAAAACTTAAAAATATTTTATTATATTAATTAATTAATTAATTAATTAATTAATTAATTAACTTAATTAATTAAATAATAACTAGCGGAAAACCGAACTATGTGTATTCGCTTATGTGGTATGTGCTTATATGTACATTAGAATAGGACTAATAAATTTAAAAGGATTTTTGTATAAAAACTAAAATCAAGTTTTTATTAACAAAACATGTTCTAATATAGGACACGAGAATTTTGGAAAAGCTACAAGACAGTGAGTTTCTCTATCGAACCCCCTCGATACTTAACTGGAAATGTTTTCAAATCGATATTTAATTGTGTTTTGGGGAAAAACATATTCTTTATTACATATTGATTTCGTTGATGTTTTATGAAGGCATTTTATTTTACAAATTGGTGTATAATGCGGGATGAGTCTAGTTGTCTAAATAACTGTTAACCGAATTAGTAAGGGCACAAAAATATAGGTAGATCTATCGGGGTGACGCCCCCGACTTCCATTCGCATTGGGTTAAAAGTGGGTATATTTTGAGTATGGTATGTTTTGAGTTATCAACTGAGATGTCATACGCAATGTTGTATTCTTTGCTCGTCTACAACAGCTCAATTTGTTTAAGAAATGAAATGCCTATTATTTTGTGATGTAATGACGGTAGATCATTACACACGGATTTGTGATATAACGGCGGTAGACCATTATACACGGAATATTTGATATAATTCGGGGTGTAGTGACGATTACACACGAATTGATATCGGATTTGATTGTTAAATGGATTGTGTTTTCGAATCATATATATATATATATATATATATATGGACTATTTTGATATAAAGGGAAACTCACCAACACATTGTGTTTATCGATATTTTAATATGCTTTTCAGGAAAATAAATGAAGTATGGAAGCTTCGCGAAGAGAGCGGGAAAATGGTGACGTGTGTTTGAATGAAAAATGATGACTTTATGTTGAATTTATAATTTGAATAAAAATCGTGTAATATGACACGTGTAATAACTCTAATGATTAAATAAAGTTCAACCTTCATTTGAAATGTATACTTAAATGTGATTGGCTGAAACGACGTCTGTCACAACCCGAAAGACTTAGTCAAAGTCTTCCGCTGTTTAAATTAAGATTTTCGGGGTGTGACAACCTCCAAGTGTCACCACATGGCACCGTGTCTGCCACGTAGCAAACCTACCTGTGACTCACGATAGCTACGTCGCGATACGCGACGGCTATGGCTGGGCCCATCGCGTATCGCGACGGGTCTCCAGAAAAGTCTATAAATAGCAAATTTTGGCCATTCATTTTCTCACACCCATTTCACACACTATTTTCTCTCTCTAAAATACTTTCTCTCTCTAGAAATTTCCTCGTAAACGTGCCACCGACATCCTCGTTTGCCGTGCAAAAAACAAAACGTTATACCTCGTAATCCATGCCATTAAACCGATGATACCCTGAAGTACTGACAACATCATCTCGAAGTACGTGCCGACCCGAGACGAGCCGACGTTTCACCTCGAAGTACGTGCCGACCCGAGATGACCCGACGACCCGCCTCGAAATGTGTGCCGACGAGACTTGAAGTCCGGCATGCCTCGATTTGCGTGCCAAGGAGGTGTTGATCAAGATTCTCGATATACGTGCCAGCGTCGAAGTGCTGCCCTTAGTCAAGGGTATAGTCAATTCTTCGAAAATAAACAAAAGAAAATAAAACAAAGAAAGTGTAAGAATAAAGATAAGAGTATAAATTCTTTATTATAAATGAAGTATGATTATTATTTAAATAGATTTTAAACAATAATAAAAAAAGAAAAAGAATAAAGAAATACATGAAATGATCTTTATTAATAAATAAAGATAAAAGTATTATTTAAAGATATTTTAAATAATAATAAGTAATGAATATATATATATATATATATATTGTTTATATTATTCATATAAACTAAATGATATATATATAAGTATACGTTTTGGAAATTGTCAATTCTAGAAAAGAAAACATGACGGACTAAAGGTCCGAATATGACAATAAAGAATATATGATTTGAACTATATGTTCAAACATACTATAAAAGAAAAGGAAATGATAAAGTAGAAAATAGTTATAGTTGATAATATTCTTTAAGTTTATTATTCTTAAATAATAAGTAAAAGAAAAATATACGTTTCTTAATAAAGAAGAAACATAGAGTTAAGAAAAAGAAAAGATTGAACTGCGGTTTTTGTCCCTGTGGTTTTTCCAAATCTGTGGTTTTAGTCAAATAGTTTTAAATTTGCGATTTCCGTCCCTGTGGTTTCATTTCACTTGCAATTAAACCCAAATTCATTAACCCCGTTAAGTCTGGTTGTTAAACCCATCAGCGTGTCCTTCACGTGATGGGCATTTTTGTCCTTTTTCTCTCCAAATAAACCCCAGTCGTAATTCGCAAGCCCCTAAACGTGAGGGGCTGGGTGTATTTGGGGGAAAAAAGGACAAAACTGCCCCTCACGTGAAGGGTAAGCTAATGGGTTTAACAATCTGACTTAACGGGGTTAATGAATTCGGGTTTAATTTTAGGTGAAATGAAACCACAGGGACGGAAATCGCAAATTTAAAACTATTGGACTAAAACCGCAGATTTAGACAAACCACAGGGACGAAAACCGCAGTTTATTCAAAAGAAAACAAGTTAAACTAGAGGTTTATCTTGTAAAAGAAAAGAAAAGTAAATAAGTTAAAAGAAAGAATTTTAACTTGAAAAGGAAAAGAAAGAAATGATATTTTAAACTAAAGGTTTAAAATAAAGAAAAGATGTTTTGAACTAAATGTTCATAAACAAAATAAAATCGTGGTAAAGATTTTACAAAAGAGACTAGAGGTCTTAAGCCGGATTGTATATCCGACTAACAAAAAGTTATACTCGTACTATAGGTGCGAGATATCAAAGAAGAGGGAAAGACCCTCGGACAGTGTTTGAAGCTGATCCAAAAGAAAAGGTTATACTCGTACTATAGGTGCGAGATAGCAATGGGAAAGACCCTCGGACGGTGTATTGAAGCCGATCCAAATCGAAAAGGTGAATACGCCCCAACTTTACAAACTTTTTTTCAAACGAGTCAAACATGTTAAATGAAAAGTTTACATGAGACTAAGTGTCTCTAAAACATTTATAAACAAGGGTATAAATACTGGCCTCAGGCTAACGTGTACGTTTGTGTCACGCCCTCAAAATCCACTAACGGAGTTTTACCGTCAGAGGGTGTGAACTTACAGGATCGGAATCAATAGTTATATCAAACACCACAATTAAAGTTTTTAAAAACAAGTAAGACATCAAGTCTTAAGTATAAATGCGGAAGCCTAAATCGTAAGGCAAATAGTTGTGCCACACAGGGCGACTTAAAAACACAGTTTTCATGATAAAACTCAAAAGAAGTTTAAAGCATAAATGTTTAGTGGATGCATGTCCTATACCGCTCGCCCACCTCGGCTACCTGAGATAAACATACTAAAAGTGTCAACACAGGGTTGGTGAGTTCATAGGTTTACATAAATTAAACGTTGCATTTTAGCGTTACCAGATAGTTAAGTCAATTATATATCAATATGTAGCTAACCTATAAAGCATGTATTACTAAGTGTTCGACACCAAAGCTGACTGTTTAACGATTGCCTTGCCACCATGTCAACCACGACCATGGTAATGTGTTAGCCAAGATTACAACCACTCGACCTACAGTCGAGTTTAGAGTTGGGTGGGGTTTGTCAAACCCAGTAGTACTACTCAAAAGTGACTCGCTATAATCCAATATTAACCGGTTCGATGTTCAGAAGGACTTTAGTTGGTTTGTTTCCACTTAGCCTTACAAGTGATATATAAAAGTAACAAAATCTAAATCATTGGAGTACGTTATCTCCCCCTAATAAAAGCGTTAAAAAGAGTAAAAGGGGCCGTGAAACTCACTGCTTGCGAAGTTAACATAAAGATCATAGAAACGCGTGCGTCACAGAAATCCTCACTAGTGCTCTAAAAACAAAAATGAGATTTCTAAGTGTTTAAACTACGAGTGAGTCTCTAGACTCGACACATAAAAGTTATGCATGAGATGCGTTCGTGTTTCGTTTGTGAAATAAATGCGACTCGACAAACACGTTGGTGATAAGTTACATGTGTGAACAAGTATAGTGTTTAGTGTTACCATGGCACATTATCAATAAATTATCTCCCACAAGGGCAAATACGTCGAACAGATAGCAAACATCGATCAATTAATCACTTTTCATGTTAATTCAAGGAATACAGCAGCTAAGTTACCTTGATCATATAATATTTCTCTAACTTTTATATATAACACAAACCGAGCTACATCTGGATAATGGGTAAGTGAGCAACAAGCTCCGCCGCTATCCCCTTTTGAATCGCAAAGCCTATTCTACTAAATATAAATCCTTGGTTCCTCGGGCTCTACGAGTCACTGTGGACCACCTTTTGCACCCGCTCCAAGAAGCGAACCGCCTCCGGAGCTAGGGATCCAAAAGTGTCGAAGGCAAATGGAATGAACACGTGCCGATTTTCCAAACACGTTGTCTCATGCTTAGCAACCTTCCTAGATTCCGCTCTCAAAACCGTCTGTCCCTGTACGAAGCCACTGTCTCTCAGCCCCACCAACGGGGACACCCCAGTGAGGTCAACACACGCATGCTTACCCCCTGCCCAGCCAAACACAAGAACATCCGCAGGACGCAGGGTAGATCTTCCCTCCCACGGATCAGCCAAAAAGTTAACAGGTGCCTCTTTCTTGAAAGATTTTAAAACGTCAAGATTTCTTAAATCATAACATGTAAGTAAACTCACCAAAAATCATCACAGAAGCACAATTGAGTTAGGTTTCTAAAATTTTTTTTATTATATTTTTATCACATACGGTTTTTCTCACAATGATCAAAACAACATAGTAAGCACACAACAGTCATTATCATGCGCAACAGAATTTTATTTACTATTCCCGTTGCATGGCTAATCCATTTAATGCAAGGCCAATTGGGTTAGATTACTCACTCAAATTATTAACTTCCAGAAGTGGAATCAAATCAATTGGTCTTGTAGTTTGTGAGATACAATAATCTCAAAACAGCCTACCAGAAGGCTTCCCGAATCAGACTTGCAGAACAGATTTGTAAATTAATAAAAACTAACTTCCAGACGTCCAAAAATTACAAAATCAGACTCTTTAGAAACTAGACCCGACCTAATACATCATAGAATCAATAATCATTACCAAACACGTTATTAACATCAGGTTAAAATCGTTTTAACATGATATTATGAATCTGTCCAGCATCAGTGTTCATAAAAAACTCAACAACTATTAACCTATGAACTAACAATCATGCATACAACCCTAGAATATCAATAATCAAAATGTTTAACAATTAGGGCTTATGATTAACATTTTCAATGATGTAAATAATCAATAGGATAGGTTAGGGAATGTGTTTGATTACCTAGTTAGCACCTTGGACCTTCAAACAAGCTTGTAAATTACTAGTATGTGTGTGTTTGTGGAAAATCGATCAAGAGGGGGGGGGGGGGGGATACCGTAGACCAAGAGAGGGAGGGAGGGAGAAAGGGTTAGGGTTTATTATTTTAAGTTGTTTATATAATGATTAAAAAATTACAAGTTACAACTAGACCCTCAACTTTTATCTTGTGAAATTTTAGCATAACTTGTTTATTTTCTTCATGATATGAGGTTATACATGTAAGCACCAAGTAACATGTAAACATAACACATAATTATATCAAATACTTGTTTATGATATTTATTATTTGTTCACCAACGGTTTGAGTCGACTCGTGTGTGTTTCGGTGAAACTCCGAAAGACTACTTGTGTAATGATTGTCATGCGTCATTTAAACCTAATTTAAATGTAATGAGATATGCGTTACAGTTCGTGTTGAGTTTGAATTAACGGATTTAACCTGAAATTGACGAGTGTCGCATCATTCCCATGTTGAAAGAATTTTCGTCCCGAGAATTTGTCATGTCGCGATGGCTGTCTGAAAAAGGCAAAAATTTTTAGTTTGTCACATCATCCCCCTGTAGAAAGAAATTTCGTCCTGAAATTTAATTCATACCTCTGGTGTTTTCTGACGGTTTTTCGGCTTTCGCAGTTTTCGGTGCTTGGTCAACCCTTCGAAAAGGTGAGGATACTTTTTCATCATTTGATCCTCGCGTTCCCACGTGAACTCTAGTCCACGTCTTGAGTTCCAACGAACTTTAACAATGGGAATCTTGCTGTGTTTGAGTGTTTTGGTTTCCCAATCCAAAACTTCGACTGGTTCTTCGATGAAGCGTAACTATTCATCAACTTGCAACACGCCCAAAGGAACTGCTAGTGTTTCGTCAGAAAGGCATTTCTTCAAGTTGGATACATGGAAAATTTTATGTACGCCACTGAGTTCTGCTGGTAAATCCAATCGGTACGCTACCGGACCAATACGTTCAGTTATCCGGTATGGGCCAACGTATCGTGGATTGAGTTTGTTTCGCTTTCCAAAGCGAAGTACACCTTTCCAAGGTGAGACTTTCAGCAAAACCTTGTCATCCACTTGGAATTCCAGAGGTTTTCGGCGCTTGTCGGCGTAACTCTTTTGGCGATCCCGTGCTGCTACCATCCGGTTTCGGATTTGGACAATCTTTTTTGAGGTTTCGAGCACTAATTCTGGGCTAGTGATTTGGCTGTCACCCACTTCTGCCCAACAAAGAGGTGATCGACATTTTTGTCCGTACAACGCTTTAAACTGCGCTGTTTTAATAATGGCTTGGTAGCTATTATTATACGAAAACTCTACTAAGAGATAGTGGGGTTCCCAACTCTTTCCGAAATCCAATACGCATGCACGCAACATGTATTCCAAGGTTTAAATGGTGCATTCACTTTGCCCGTCCGTTTGGGGATGGTATGCTGTGCTCATATCGAGGCGGGTTCCTAGTGCGTTCTGTAGTGACTTCCAAAAGTGCGAAGTGAAACGGGAATCTTAATCAGATATGATTGAGACAGGCACTCCATGTCTAGAAACTACTTCTTTCATGTAGATGTGAGTCAGTCTTTCCATTTTGTCCGATTCCTTGCTCGCCAAGAAATGCGCAGACTTAGTCAACCGGTCAACGATCACCCAAATGGTATCGCATCCTGTCGGTGTTTTGGGTAATCCTGTGATGAAATCCATGGAAATGTATTCCCATTTCCATGTTGGGATTTCCGGTTGCTGTAGCAGTCCAGATGGTTTATGATATTCCACTTTGACTCTTGCACAAGTCAAACATTTGCTCACGTAGGTGGCAATGTCGGCTTTCATGTTTGGCCACCAGTAAAGTACCTTTAGGTCATGGTACATTTTATCTGAGCCAGGGTGAATGGAATATCGGGACTTGTGTGCCTCGTCCATCACCATATTTCTCATGTCTCCGTATCGAGGGACCCAAATCCGGTTTTCGAAATATCGGACCCCGTCCGATTTGGTTTCAAGCTGCTTATTCATGCCCCGCATGAGTTCTGATGGGAGGTTTTCGTCTTTCAAAGCTTCGAGTTGAGCATCACGAATCTGATCAGGTAGATTAGCATGAATCGTGAGTTTTAATGCTTGCACCCGCCTAGGCTTAACGATTTCCTTTCTACTGAGAGCATCGGCCACTACATTGGCCTTGCCAGGGTGGTACTTGATGGCACAATCATAATCCTTAAGTAGCTCAACCCAACGACGCTGTCGCATGTTCAACTCCTTTTGATCGTAGATATTTTGGAGACTTTTGTGGTCGGTGTAAATGGTGAATTTGGTACCGTACAAGTAATGTCTCCATATCTTAAGGGAAAAAACCACAGCTCCGAGTTCCAAGTCATGGGTCGTATAGTTCTTCTCGTGTACCCGTAGTTGTCGAGAGGCATAGGCTATAACCTTCTCAAGTTGCATTAACACGCAGTCGAGACCCTGTATCGATGCGTCACAATGTACTTCAAAATTTTTGTTCCCTCGGGGAGGGCTAGGATAGGCGCGCTACAGAGTTTTGTTTTCAAAAGTTGGAAGGCCGACTCCGGCGCGTCACCCCAATTGTACTTAGTACCCTTGTGTGTCAGTGCAGTGAGGGGTTGAGCAATCTTTGAAAATCCCTCGATGAAACGTCGGTAGTAGCCAGCCAGTCCTAGGAATTGTCGCACCTCAGTCGGAGTCTTAGGTGCTTCCCAGTTTTTGATGGCCTCTACCTTGCCTGGAATGACATGGATACCACTCTCATTTATCACATTTCCTAAGAAGTGAACATCGCGAAGCCAAAATTCGCATTTCGAGAGCTTAGCGTACAATTGTTCCTTTTTTTGTAATTCCAGGATTAACTTTAGGCGTTCTTCATGGTTGGTTTTATTCTTGGAGTAGACGAGGATGTCATCAATGAAAACAATAAAAAACTTGTCGAGATACGCCTTGCATACTCTGTTCATGAGGTCCATAAATACGGCTGGTGCATTGGTTAAGCCAAGGGGCATAACCGAAAACTCATAGTGACCGTACCGAGTTCTGAATGCCGTCTTCGAAATGTCTTCCTCACGCACTCTTAATTGATGGTAACCAGAACTCAGATCCATTTTCGAGTAGTAACTCGATCCTTGAAGCTGGTCGAATAGGTCATCAATTCGGGGTAGGGGATATCGGTTCTTGACCGTCACCTTATTCAACTCCCGTAGTCGATGCACATTCGGAAAGTCCAGTATTTCTTTTGAACAAATAGAATAGGGGCTTCTCATGGTGATGAGCTGGGTCGGATGAAACCTTTATCCAACAAGTCCTGTAACTGAGTGGACAACTCCTGAAGCTCCTCTGGTGCGAGCCGATACGGGGCTCGTGCTATGGGTGCCGCACCGGGGGCTAAGTCAATTTGGAACTCGACTTGTCGAATTGGTGGGAGTCATGGTAAATCTTCCGGGAAGACTTCAGGAAAATCTCGCACAATCGTTATGTCTTCGATCCACTTCTCCTCCGCAGGTTTCTCGATTACATGAGCTAAGATCGCCGGATGACCCTTTCGTAAATATTTCTACGCCTTCATAAGGGTGATGATGCTGGTGGTCATGCCGCTCTTCTCGCCCTGTATCGAGATGACTTCGCCGGAAGGAGTAGTGATATGAACAATCTTGCCGCGGCATATAATCTCAGCTCTATTCTAGGATAGCAAGTCCATGCCGACAACAACGTCGAAACTACCGAGTGTAAAGGGTATGAGGTCGATATCGAAGGTATGACCCGACAGTTTCAATTAACATCCCGCTAGTACATGAGTTGTTTTTATAGACTTACCGTCAGCTAATTCAACAGGAAACTTAGCATATAACAGGGTTGGAGTTAAGTCTAAGAGTTTACTAAAGGCTTTCGACACAAAACTCCTATAAGCTCATGTGTCAAACAAAATAGAAGCAAAGCAGTCGTTTACAGGAAACTTACCGGTAACCACATTCGGATCGCTGCGGGCCTGGCCGGATCGAATGACAAAAGCTCTACCCTTACTACCGCCTCCCTTGCTGCCATTACCTCCGTTGCCCTCGTTATGTTTCAGTTTAGGACAGTCCTTCTTGAAATGACCCTCCTGACCACACTCAAAGCACCATTTCCTTGTCGCAGGCTGTTTAGGAGCATTCTTTACCGCGAGTTCTTCCCTACAGTCCTTAGCCTGATGACCCAACTTGCCGCATCACAGACACTTGATATGGTCGCATGGGCCAGCATGGTGATAGTTGCACTTGTTGCACTTTGGGTACTTTCCAGCATAGCCACTCGAACCCTGTCCGCCACCGTTGTTGTTGTTGGAACCCTGATTATTAAAGTTTCGAGCGAGTTCGGGTTTACAGTGGTGTTGTTGCTGAGGGTTCGATGATGAGGAACTCGTGTTGTCAAACTTTCTCTGTCCATTCCCATAGTTGTTGTTGTTGTTGTCACGGGTTTTAGAGGTGGAACCTCTAGGTGGTAACGCACCTTGTGCCACTGCTTGATCCGTCAGCTTGTGGGCTATTCGGATCGCTTGCTGAATAGTGGTTGATTTGGAAGACGTCACCATACCCTGAATCTGGGGTACCAAACCATCGATATACATCTCGATTCTCTTACTTGGCCGATCTACCATCCGTGGGCACATCACCGCCAGTTCGTGGGAACGGGTGGTGTAGGCTTAAATCTCAGAACCCACCATCTTTAACGCCCAAAAATTCCGACTCTAGCTTAGAGATCTCCTCTCTAGGACAATACTCTTCCTTCATCATGTTTTTGAATTCTTCCCAGTTCATGGCATTCGCCAATTCTAGTCCGAGTATCTGCACATTGGTATTCCACCAGGTGAGGGCTGAATCTTGTAGTGTTCCAGCATCAAACTTGATCCTGCTGGCTGGTGGACTGTTGCACATCTCAAAGGCTGACTCTGCCTTCTCGGCCCAACGCAGGAAACCTATGGCTCCCTCAGTGCCCTTAAACGAATTGGGCTTACAATCCAGGAAATTCTTGAAGGTACAGACTCCGGCTTGGCCTCCTGCTTGATTTTGGACATGAGCAGCCAGAGCTGCCGCCACATGGTCGTTCATTAAGGCTTGGAGTCCTGCAGCGGTCATGTTGATGTTACCGCGACCTGTCCAGCGTTTCTTCCAGACATCTCCTAGTTACCCAGTAACCTTCACACTCGTTGAGTGCATGATGTTGACTTCATGATCCAAACGGGAGGAGAAAGCTGCGAAAACACGCTCCATCAGAAGGGTTAGGGGTGGTAGTGTGTTGTAATACATAGGACAACCCGGGATGGGTATTGGGGGAACTTGCTCATGGTAAACAAACCGCTCGATCCAACTTGGGTACTAAATCCAGTTACCGTTGTCCTTGTACATGTCTCCAGATGAGCGGCGCCTCTTTGGTGTGGGGGCTACTAGTGCTGGGCCTGCTCGAGGTGGTGATGGGTTGGGATGCTGCGGTTCCTTTCCTGGGGCGTGGGACACCGGGTCGGATGATGATGATGGCGTTGACATCCCTACAGGATAAGTCGTGTATGGTTTACGCGCGTATGAGTGAATGAGGTAAAGAGATAAAGAAAATGAATAACTAAATATATAATATATATTTATATATGCAGCGTGTAAGATCATAACTAATGGGTCGTTGTGGTTATAGTCTAGTATGAATCCAATTCTTTTTCGCTATAACCAATGGCTCTGATACCAATCTGTCACACCCTCAAAATCCACTAACGGAGTTTTACCGTCAGAGGGTGTGAACTTACAGGATTTGAATCATTAGTTATATCAAACACCACAAGTAAAGTTTTAAAAACAACCAAGACATCAAGTCTTAAGTATAAATGCGGAAGCGTAAATCGTAAGGCAAATAGTTGCGCCACATAGGGCGACTTAAAAACACAGTTTTCATGATAAAACTCAAAAGAAGTTTAAAGCATAAATGTTTAGTGGATGCATGTCCTATACCGCTCGCCCACCTCGGCTACCTGAGATAAACATACTAAAAGTGTCAACACAGGGTTGGTGAGTTCATAGGTTTACATAAATTAAACGTTGCATTTTAGCGTTACCAGATAGTTAAGTCAATTATATATCAATAGGTAGCTTACCTATAAAGCATGTATTACTAAGTGTTCGACACCAAAGCTGACTGTTTAACGATTGCCTTGCCACCATGTCAACCACGACCATGGTAATGTGTTAGCCAAGATTACACCCACTCGACCTACAGTCGAGTTTAGAGTTGGGTGGGGTTTGTCAAACCCAGTAGTACTACTCAAAAGTGACTCGCTATAATCCAATATTAACCGGTTCGATGTTCAGAAGGACTTTAGTTGGTTTGTTTCCACTTAGCCTTACAAGTGATATATAAATGTAACAAAATCTAAATCGTTGGAGTACGTTATCTCCCCCTAATAAAAGAGTTAAAAAGAGTAAAAGGGGCCGTGAAACTCACTGTTTGCGAAGTTAACAAAAAGATCCGAGAAACGCGTGCGTCACAGAAATCCTCACTAGTGCTCTAAAAACAAAAATGAGATTTCTAAGTGTTTAAACTACGAGTGAGTCTCTAGACTCGACACATAAAAGTTATGCATGAGATGCGTTCGTGTTTCGTTTGTGAAATAAGTGAGACTCGACAAACACGTTGGTGATAAGTTACATGTGTAAAAAAGTATAGTGTTTAGTGTTACCATGGCACATTATCAATAAATTATCTCACACAAGGGCAAATATGTCAAACACACAGCAAACATCGATCAATTAATCACTTTTCATGTTAATTCAAGGAATACAGCAGCTAAGTTACCTAGACAGATTTTAAAACGTCAATATTTCATAAATCATAACATGCAAGTAAAATCACCAAAAATCATCACAGAAGCACAATTGAGTTAGGTTTCTAAAAATATTTTTATTATATTTTTATCACATACGGTTTTCTCACAATGATCAAAACAACACAGTAAGCACACAGCAGTCATTATCATGCGCCACAGAATTTTATTTGCTATTCCCGTTGCATGGCTAATCCAGTTAATGCAAGGCCAATTGGGTTAGATTCCTCACTCAAATTATTAACTTCCAGAGGTGGAATCAACTCAATTGGTCTTGTAGTTTTTGAGATACAATAATCTCAATACAGCCTACCAGAAGGCTTCCCGAATCAGACTTGCACAACAGATTTGTAAATTAATAAAAACTAAATTCCACACGTCCAAAAATTACAAAATCAGACTCTTTAGATACTAGACCCGACCTAATACATCAAAGAATCAATAATCATTACCAAACACATTATTAACATCAGGTTACAGTCGTTTCAACATGCGATTATGAATCTGCCCAGCATCAGTTTTCATCAAAAACTCATTGCGATTAGAATGGTATTATTCTGATGTACCAAAACATAGTATAAAGAGGTTAAATTAAGGGTTCATTAAACACTCATAACCCGACCACAAAATCAAACAATTAACCCATCAAATCATCATAAAATTTGATGAAAAACATCACGGTATGATCGTCTATACCTTAGAAATACAAAGATATAATCAAAACACGGAAAAACGATGATCAAAGATTCTGGAAATTTTGGCTAGAGTAACAGTATGTGTGGGGAAGATGAAAGGTGAATAGTGAGACGAACCGCCGTCACAGTTCCCTATATAGTCTGACACGGCATGTTTTCCAATGTAACGAATCATCTGATTCGTTTGAATTTTGAAATAACAAATCAGGTGATTCGTTATCTAAACTTAACGCGTGGCTTAACGAATTAGAGGTAATTCGTTAAGATTAAGACATAAAATTAACGAATTAGCCTTTAATTGGTCTAGTTCGTGTATATATGCATAACGAATTAAAAGTCATTCGTTACAGAGTGGCGGAAGCGAATTAGGGTAACGAGTTAGAATGCAATTCGTTAGGAATGACCTAATTCGTTATACATAAATTATCGAATTACTTTTATTTAATTTTAAATTCAATAAATAAATTAAATAAATCAATTAAGTTAAATGAATCACCGAGAGCCCATATCTCAATGAACGAATACCTTATCGTGTTTTACGTTTTGAAACACATAACTTAGAAGAATTAAATAATACGTAAAATGACAAAATAAAATCCTTTTGGTATTTTGATCTTTTATTAAGCACGGTTTTGTTGTCCGTAGCGATCGAATAAGTTATAGAGTGTCTAGTGTCAAAGAAAGATATATACAAGAAAAGTATCCGAAAATAAAACTGTAGAAAATAAAATGTTTTTGTGTTTTTGGTATGGTTTTTCAAAATCAGTACATATTTTGAATTTTTGTTGAGTTTGAGCAGAGAATCATATTGACCAGAATTCCCTTCTATCACAATTTTATATTTCAGCGATATTGTGACTGGTGTTAAGTCGGTCATTGATATTGTTGTCCACTTAAATCTTATAACAAACTTTCAAGCATTTTTGTGATATGGTTAATGATTCAATTAGCGCACAGAATATCAGAAACTATCAGCCTCTAATCTTGGTTCAAGCTTAATTTAATTTTTGCCATATCACCCCAACTTGACTTAAACCATTATAGTGTTGATCAAAATTTGAATTTAAAGAATTTTCAAGCAATGCATCAAGTTTCCTTTACTGTGAGTGAATATGCACGAGTCCATTTGTCGGCTTACATACATTGTATCCCCTGGGGTCTGTTTCTTATTGGTAATGAGACGCACGCAAGGGAGGAACCAATGTATGACTAACAACAGATTTTGATATAGTCAGTAATTTAGATTGTACGAAGTACAGCAGTGATCAAGTTTAATGACTTTGGGTTTGCTCTAAAATCGAGTGAAATATTCATTCTTATGAATACCCAGATGATTAAGCTGCATAAAGACTCACAGTGTCTAGAATCCTAACGCTTGTTATTTGCTTTATTATATTTTTGAATGATCAAACAACTATAAGGATTGAGTATGACAGGTTATTACATTTCTGCCATCCTCACCAAGATTTTTGCTAGAGACTAACACCTCTTTCAATTTGACTTTTCATTATGTTTATATCACTTACTTTACTCTAACAGCTTCTTTAAGACATATCAATGCACCAATGATTAAGCACTCAGTCTTTTAAGCTTATTTCTTACTGGATTTGGGGTCAAACAATCAATGTACTATCATTTTCTCTTTTTGCTTCAAAAACTCAAAATTTTGAGGAGCATAAAAGAAAATGATTTTAATCGCCCCAATCACTTTCAGTCTATAGATTAATGACTATCCTATCAATCTGCATTTAGATAACAGGACCAATACATGCAAGCATGCTCCACAGACTTTAAATAACCGACATAATTTTCAGCGAGAAAATTAAGTAAAAACGCATAACGAACGCCCCAACTACTTTCCATTCTCAAGTAAATGGCTATCCCGAATATTTACGAGAAATTATCAGGACCAAACATATACAAGTATATGTCCTTTAAATAAGTAATTGACATACTTTTCAGCGAACGTAAGCAAAAATCTTTTTGGTTTTTCTCTTTACATACTGAAAACACAATCTTTTTGTCTTTTTCGGATTTTTCTGTACAAACAAGAAATTCACAATCTTTTTGAATTTTCAAATTTTCTTATAAATTAAACAAAATTTCACAATCTTTTTGGATTTTCGGGTTTTTCATATACAAACTAGAAAACACAATCTTTTTGATTTTTCAAGATTTTAGAATGTTTTTGAATTTGAAAAGTTTTAACCAAAAACCTTAAAGACATGAAACCACACTATTTCTGATTTTTCAAATTTTTCAATGTTTTTGGGTTTATCTTTACAAACGAAAAGCATAATATTTTTGTATTCTCTATTTTTCACCCCCTAAAACCAAAATCAAAATAATATTTAAAAGAAAAATAAACCGAAAATAAAGATAATAATCCTTGTTTCAGGATATCAGCAAGGGTTTTTAATCCATTTAAACCAAGAAAAAATTGAAAACGCATTTTGTCAAATGCTTTGGTAAATAGATCGGCTTTTTGAAAATCGATATGTACTTTCTCCATGTCAATCAATTTCTTTTCAAAAGAATCCGGTAAGAAATGATATCGAATTTCAATATGTTTCGTTTTAGAGTGTTGTACGGGATTTTTGATAATGCTAATGGCAACAGAGTTATTAATTAAAATGGGAGTAGTAAGAAACTTCAAACCGTAGTCGCGAAGATATTGTTGTATCCACAAAACCTGGGAACAGCAACTCGAGGCTGCAACATACTCAGTTTCGGCGGTTGAAATGGAGACCGTTGTCTGCTTCTTACACTGCCAGGAAACAAGCCGGTTTCCTAAGAATTGACACCCTGCTGTAGTCGATTTAAAATTAATCTTGCATCCTCCATAGTCTGAGTCAGAATAAGCGGTAAGATCAAAGTTATCGTCTTTGGTGTACCATAACCCGATGTCTGGATTGCCCCTCAGATATTGAAGAATACGCTTGACCACTGCCAGGTGAGTCACTCGGGGACTAGCTTGGTACCTAGCACATAAACAAACAACAAACATTATGTCGGGTCGAGAAGAAGTAAGATACATCAAAGAACCAATCATAGCTCGATAGAGGGTAGGATCGACAGTATCCTCCAATTCATCCGGTGATAAATTGTGACCCACGGGGAGAGGCAGTAATCTTGAATCGGCTCAAGACATCGTTCACATACTTAGTCTGGCGAATGAAGATTCCTTTCGCAGACTGGTGAACCTGCAACCCTAGAAAGAAGTTCATCTCTCCCATCGAACTCATCTTGAACTTGGTTTGCATTGACTTTTTGAATTCCTTACATAACGCGTCGTTTGTTGAACCAAAGATAATGTCGTCGACATAAATCTGAATGAGGAGAAGATCATCACCAATGTTTTTATAAAATAAAGTTCAGTCAACAGTCACTCGTTTGAATCCATTATCCGTTAAATTGTCGGCAAGCATGCCATACCAAGCTCTCGGGCCTGATGTAGACCATATAGTGCCTTGTTTAAGCGATAAACTCGGTCAGGATAATCAGGATCCTCAAAGCCAGGAGGCTGTAATACAAACACTTCCTTGTGTAGCTCACCATTGAGAAAAGCACTTTTAACATTCATTTGATAGACTTTTATGTTTTTGTAAGCTGCATAAGCCAAAAATATTCGTATAGACTCCAATCTTGCAATCGGAGCATATACCTCAGTGTAGTCAATACCCTCTTGCTGATGGAAACCTTGCACCACAAATAGTGCCTTGTTTCTCATGATCACACCACGATCGTCTTTTTTACATTTAAATACTCACTTAGTCGGAATAGCCTTCTTGACTCTAGCGGGTTTGTCGATAAGATCTCAAACACCCAATCGTGCAAATTGTTGCAGTTCCTCTTGCATCGCTTCTACCCAAGAGGGATCTTGAAGTGCCATACGAGGCGTCGTAGGCTCAACTTGGGATAGCAAGAAAGTAAATTTAGCAACATTTACAATACCAGAAGAATGTAAATCTGCATAAGCACATAATACATTATTCTCACTCGAAGAAGCAACTTGATGACGTGTTTGAACACCCGCATCAAGTTCTCCAATGATGTTTTCCTTTATCATAATTATGAATCCTAAGCGTAGGATTCTCAGGAACAACAACATTCTCAAATAAGTTAGTATAATGTTCTCCCAGCTCATGAGATAAATCGTCACTATCAAGTTTAATAACTTGATCAACGACTGGATTATCATCAGAAGAAGTAGATACATTATCAAGAAGAACTGAAGAATCATCATGAGATTCTTCAGTTAGAACATCGGTTGGAGCTTCAACATCATTAGAACTTGAAAACCTTGGGATTACTAGTTGATCTTCAAAGTATGCACGAACCAAGTCTTCATCTGGTTGTTCAGTAGTTGGAGTAAATGAATTAAATAAGCCATCATAGTCAAACATCTAGTCGGGACCTTTCCCTTGAGGAGGTGTGGTGTACTTTTGACAATCCACATGGTACTATTCCTCAACACATCCGGAAGTGAAATTAAATACTCTTTATTTGGAGAAGCATAACCTAAGAAATACCCCTCAATGGTCTTCCCTTCAAATTCATCCACATCCTTTTTCAAGATCGTACATGGACACCCGAATGGTTCCCAGTACTTTAAGTTAGGATTTCGATTATTTAAAAGCCCATAACTTGTCTTCTTGAGTCTCGTAACAGTTAGAACCCGATTGAGCGTATAACAAACAGTATTCACAACTTCGTTCCAAAATTGGACACGAAGCTTAAAATCGGCAAGCATAGTTCTAGCAGCTTCAATCAAAGTTCTGTTTTTCCATTCAGCAACACCGTTTTGTTGTGGTACATATGGGGAACTGTATTCTCTATGAATTACCTTTTATACACAAAAGAAATCCAATACAATATTTTTAAATTCAGTACCATTGTCGCTTCGAATTCTCCTCACTTTCTGCTTGTATAGTGATTCGATCTTAGTGATTAAATTTTGAACAAGAACAGGTGTTTGATCTTTCGAGCTCATAAATAAGACCCATGAGTGTGTTGAGTAATCATCGGTAACCACAAGACAATACCAATCTTCAGAGATACTAGCACGATTCACTGGAGCAAAAAGATCCATATGAAGTCGCTCAAGAGGAGTATCAATGAAATTCAATAACTTAGACGGATGTGACTTTTTCTTCTGTTTGCCCTTTTTTCAAGCAATACAGTGGTCGGATAACTTAAAGTTCTTCAAAGACACACCTTCAACTAGGTCATTAGCCATTAAATAGTTCATCTTACGAACATGAATGTGACCCATTCTACGATGCCATAGAATAGAGTCCTTCTCGGTTGCTTTTGAGACAAAACATGTTTCAATAGATGTTGATACTTTATGGCTCATATTTAAGACATAAATACCATTCGATCGAGGTGATCGCATGGCAACCATGTCCTCGGGAATTACGTATCCCGGTTTTAGAATCAGACATTCTTTATCGGTAAATATTGTAGTGTACTTCTTGTCACAAATCTGCGAAACGCTTAATAAATTATGGTCCACCTTGTCACAGTAATTGACCTTCTCAAATGTAATGTGACCATTTGAAACTTCACCATCCTGTGTAATCATACCCTCAGAATTCCCAGCAAAAGCCACATAACCCCCTTGAATATTTCTTACGTTTGTTAAGAGGTTGAAATTTCCAGTAATATGACGAGAACATCCGCTATCCATAATCCAGTTTTCACCAGAAACGGTCTTGGATGTGCCCTACACACAAAAGAAAATGATTAGTTCAAATCTTTAGACAAAGACTCCGTTTTTTCCTCTTTTCGGATGATAAAGATTTCTCAGAACATGGAGTGTGAATCAAACCCATGTTTGAATTGAAATTGAGATACTGATACAAGTTCTTCCATTCTGAATCAGATAGATTCATATCTAAAAGAAGTTGACAATAAGTTCTTTCAAAATTGACTATTTGTCCCTCTGTTAGAGGTGTTCCAGAAATGTATGCGATCGAGTAAATAGCTCTACGAACGAATGGATTGGATCGAGTTGGAAAATGGAAAGATTTGTACAAGTTATACGTTTCGTCACCACTTTGTGGAAAAGCCTTAGGTATGAATATGTTAGATACCTGTGACTCGATTGCTGAAATAATATCTCTCCTCCAAAAATGATGTTTTTTTACCGACGCACAAAGAAAATATTTTGTTGCGAATGAACAAGATGTTGAGGAATTGTCCATACGTAAAATCATCATTATTGATACGAGCCTTTTCCAAATAAAAGGGGAATCTTTTGTTACAATAGAAGCAGAAGTGATGTGGATTATTCAAGAATCGAAGTTTATTTCCTTTATAAAAAGAAGATCTCAATGAACTTCTATGAAATGATTTCACGGGATTCAGCCAATTGTGTTGATCGTGGAATATCATTGAGAAATAGGAATCCGTGTTATCAAAGGATTTCCTGCGATTCTTTCTAGTATGGAATGAGTCAATCATCCACTTTGGTATCTTATTGAACAAAAATGGTGATATTGTTCCTCCATTGATCAAGAATTTTGATTTTTGGCAAGTCTCACGATCATCCAATAAGAAGGGTTTCAATTTTTTCAAATGAACGATTTGAAGACCTATTAATGGCAGCCCAGGCCTCAGTCTTGGGCATCTTTTGGTTTCCATGAGTAACATTAAACTTAGTTGAATTCAACTGTTGTTCAGCAATTTGAGAATAAGTTACACGTTCTTGCATATCGGTTCAGTTGGAACAAACTTTGGTTTAATGTGACCATAAGTTTCATTCACATGAACTACCTTTCTTGGATTCACATTTGAGAACATGATGTGAGTATCATCATCACATGACAAAGGTCGCTTCAAAATCTCCTTTATCAAAGGAACCAGTTTCGATTGGTCCTTGACAAATGGATGAAGATTCTGAGATTTCTTCGGTCCACAGTTTCTCACCACATGACCTTGTTGACTGCAAAGAAAGAAGCTTCGCATGTCCACACGATCAGTTTGTGATTTAGCAGAAATAGATGCCACAGAAGGTTGATGACTCACGTTCTTAGTAAAACCCTTAGCCAATTCATCAGATGAAACCGATTTCTTTTTCAAATAGAAATCAAGATTAGAGCAATTTGAAAAACTTTGGAAAGTGTCGGTTCCAGTAGATTTTACAAAATGAACTTTCTTAGCATTTGTTAAGACTTTTTTAGCTTTAACCAGTGGATCAGATATGTTTGATGTTTTGGCAAAAGCATACTGACGTTCAAGATCTTGAATCTTGTAGGTTTCATTGTGAAAAACACTTTCAATCAGTTCCGGTTTAATGATACTAATTGGAATGTCTTTCTCTGTGAATATCGTGTATATTCCTTTTAATATAAACACATGACCAGTTGATGACTTAGAAACGTTAGGATTGATGAAACGTAACAAATCCTCATCAGAAATTTTGGGCTTTTCTGGTTTCTTAGCTTTCACTGGTTTAACCTTAACATGATTTTCTTGTCTCACCTGAGTTGTGTCTGAACCATACACAGCTTCCTCAAATTCATGAGGTTCACAAAGAATGTGATTAGAACTCGGAATGTTCTTGTTCTTATGTGTTATTTCAGGTTCAAACACATCCTCAATGATAACTTTATCAACATTTTCAACAAAGACTTTGTTGCTTTCAACATGAGGTTTTTGAGTTGTAGATTGGGCTTTAACAGTTTCAGGTTTAACTGGTTTAGCTTTTTCTGAAATCACAGGTTCTTTTACAATCACATCCTCTTATTTTCTTGCAAAAGGATTTGGTTTATAATCATTATGAAAAGGTGGTGGAATTTCAACAAAACCTATACCTTTCTTTGAATCTTTTTGCTTACCAGATACTTCTATTATTTCATTTAGTAAAAATGATGAGTTTCTAAACTTGCCCAACTTGTTCTTCAACTCAAGAACTTCATTCTTAAGCTCGATTATCTTAGAACGATGTTTCAAGATTTCTTGAAATTTTTGATCGTTAATTGTCATTTTAACCGATGACTCAGCTTTGAGATTATGATTACATGTCGACAAAGCTTCAATTTTCTCTCTAGATCTCATCTGAGAATCTAAAGATTGTCGATAAGTATCCTTAAGTGAAGCAATTTCTTTCATTAAACAGTCATTGTGATTTTTCAAGGAATCTAACTTATACTTGCTTTTCTCACATTCAATACAAGAAACAGAAGAACTAACCTCATTGATTTTAGCCATGAAAGCAAAGGTAGTTGGAAGCCTTCCACACGAGTCGTCAGAATCAGACTCAGTTTCATTATCGGACGATAGCTACTCCCACTTGCATATTCAAAAGTTTCTTTTGACTCGAACATAGCCAGATTAGCTTGATTGTCGTTGCACAGCAATCTTTGTGACCAATCAGTTCCATCCTTGTTGGACAGCATAGCTTGTGACCCAGAAGAAGACTTTCCTGCACATTTCCACTTTTTCCAAATGAATTCTGATCTTGTTTTCTGGGACCAGTGTACTCCTTCTTTGGCTTTTCACATTCTTTAGCAAAATGCCCAAACTCTTGACAATTATAGCATTTAACCTTTAATTTATCAAAATCCAACTTCTTGTTTAATAATGGAAGATCTTTGCCAGTTCTTTGCATAAACGTTTTCACTTTCCTGACAATCATAGCCATATTCCACTTCAAGTCCATAAGTTCCAAATCATCGGGATCAATTTGATCATAGTCTTCATCAGTCAAATCGCTTGTTGCAATCTTACTACTAACCAGATTCTCGTATGAAGTCATGAAGGTAGATAAGAAAGCAAAGTTTTGTTCGGCCTCCCTCATGTTCACATTTGATTGTGATGAGAATTGATTTGCAAGTGATGAATTTCCAGACCCTCCAGATGAACCAGAAGCACCTGATGACCCAGAATTTCCAGAAGTGTAGAAGCAAGCACGTGGATCACTATAAATAGTTGTAGAATTATCACTTGCATTTTGTGTAAGAAAAGCGGTGATAGAAGAAATGGTTGAACTCAACGGCATACTTCCATCATAAAAGGTAGGATCTTGATTATCCTTCGAAGACTTTTGACATTTAAGATCGTATTCTCGTGATTTGATCTTTTGCATGAATTCAGATGCTGTCATATCTTCATTGTTGAAGTAATTATTCTCTTTCAGAACCATTAAGAAAGTCGAGTAAGAACTCGGTAAAGCACTTTTAATGGTGTCAATATTATCAATTTCAGAAGTTTCCAACTTCATCTTGTGCATTTAAGCTATCAGATGATTAAACCTTGTTGTCATCTCTTCGACAGTCTCACCCTTAAGTAGGTTAAATTTTCTAAATTGAAACTTGAGCATAACCTTCTTGCTTTCAGCGGTGTTACCCATACTCCTCATACGCATGTGTTGGAATAATGAAGCACAAATCTTTATGCTGCCAACTTGATGAAAAATGTTTTCTGGTAAAGCCATTGTAAGAGTAGAGTAGGCTTTTGTTTCAATCTCTAATGCTTTCTTTTCTTCTTAAGAGAATTGAGAGATGGCCTTAGGTGTAAATCCGATAGTCTCATCTCCAATCATTGGAACGGTATATACCTCATCCAAGCAATACGAACAATCAGGGTGAACCGACCCTAGATGAGCACGAAAACGGGGTTCCCACTTAGCAAAACCGCTAAATTTCATTAAACGTGGACATTTTGAATGTGAACCAATCTCGGTGTCCAGTTGCAACATTTGTTGCATTAACAAATTTTGAGAAGCTAAAGCATACATACCAGCCATTTTGAAAAATGACAAGACAATCAAATTTCAAGGGTTAAATTTGAAAATACTTTAACGAACTGTGAACAGTAACCTTGACGAATTATGAACACTAACGAATCAGGAATAGCTCTTCTTCTTTAACGAATCTGGAATAGTGTCACACGAGATAGATTATAACGAACTGGGTCAACGACTTAGGTCAAAGTAACGAATTAGATTGACGAAATAGGTTAACGAATCAAGTGATCCCTTAACGAATCAAGGAAGTAAAAGCTTAGCGAATTAAGGTAACGAATTGCTAAGTTTTCTTAACGAATCACTAAGACACTGCTAACGAAATAGGTGACGAATCAAGGTGACGAATGAGACACAGTTGATAACGAATCAACTAGCGAATTAGGTTGTTAAAACGGTTGTAACAAACTCTAACAACTATTGCCACGTGGAAAAAGTTGTTGGAATTAAAGTTAACGAAGTAGGACACGTGTCACGCGAATTAAATGACATGAATCCGATCGGATAACGAATTAGGTACGAATTAGAGAACAAGATTTAATGAACTGGTTGATGACTTAACGAATCTTCAAGTACAGATGATGATCTTCAAATCTTCAACCTCCTTTTCCAGATTTCTGGAAAAATATGAACACCAAAACCAAAACCAAAACCCAAATCTGTAATACTCAATCAATTCAACACCAAATCGCACAAATTACCTATCAAACGACTCGGAAATACGACGCAAAACCAACTTAATCCATCCCGTAACCAATTAACATCAAATCGAGTCCAAATTAACAAAAACACTACTCTGTTTTCGGTCAAATCCCAATCCAAACCAAGTTAATTCAAAACCAAACCAAATTCCAATTCCAGTCCAGAACCACATTCTAATACCTTACCAATCACAAATCTAGTCCGATCAATCCATACTCCAATCAAATTCACACAGAATTCAATCAAAATCAAAACCTTTGTTTCGGCCAAAACTCAATTCAAACCAAAACAGTCCAATACTAATACAAAGTACAATTTCTACTCACAATACCTTCCAAATACTTTAACAATCACAGATCCAAATCCATATTCAATCAATTCACACTGAATCTGATCCAAACCAACCTTATATCAAAATAACGATTAACAGTCCTTAATTACCTAATTGACAATCAAATCAAGAGCAATCGAACAAGCGAAAGCTCTGATACCACTTGTAAAACTGTTAGATCAGATCTCAGATCTAAGGTCTAATAACTATAAACGGATCTAGTTCATATTTGCTATTGATTATATGTTATATGTATAAGTTATAGTGTTAATTGTATATATGTGTATGTATAATATTAAGATGAAGCTTGAGAGAGGATCTGTACAGAGGTTCGATATATAAATCTCCAAACTTAAATTAACAGTGGATGACACCACTATATATAGAAGACGGGTCTAGTTCATTACACATTCCGTAACGAACTAGCCACCCACTTCGTTACAATACATTAAATAAACAAACATAACGAATCACCCCCTGATTCGTTAAACATCCTTAACGAATCAGGAGGGAACATAACTTATAATCTAGTTCGTTAAACATCCTTAACGAACTAGACGGTTACCTTAACGAAGTAGTTTAATATCTTAATAAATATTACATTAATTAAACGATAAATACAAAGATTCGAGACACAAAACCATGTACTAACATTAGGGAGTGTGTTTGATTACCTAGTTAGCACCTTGGACCTTCAAACAAGCTTGTAAATTACTAGTATGTGTGTGTGTGTGTGGAAAATCTATCAAGAGAGGGGGGGGGCTGCCGTCGACCAAGAGAGGGAGGGAGGGAGGGAGAAAGGGTTAGGGTTTATTATTTTAAGCTGTTTATATAATGCTTAAATAATTACAAGTTACAACTAGCACCCTCAACTTTTATCTTATGAAACTTTAGCATAACTTGTTTATTTTCTTCATGATATGAGGTTATTAGGGCTGTTCAAAAAGCTCGCGGCTCGTGGTTCGCTTGAAAAAAGTTCGAAAAAAGCTCGAACAAAAACGGCTCGGCTCGTGGCTAAGTGGTTATATATATATATATAATTAATAATGTATATATATGTATATATTAATTATTATATATTTATCTCTTATATATGGACTTGATTTGGACATCTATCTATTTGGCTGAACCTTTTTTGCATATGGTTTATTAAATTAAATATTATATGTTAAGTTAATCTACTAAGCTTAAAAATTGCAATATTTTTTTGTATTTCGAGCCAATTCGAATCGAGCCGAGCTGGCTCGTTTTAAAACCGAGCCGAACTCGTGCTCAGGTTTTCAGCTCGAGTTAGATTTCGAGCTCGAGCCGAGCCAACTGGATCAAAATTTGAGCCGAGCCCGAGCCAACTCTGGTTCGAGCTCAGCTCGGCTCGTGAACACCCCTAGAGGTTATACATGTAAGCATCAAGTAACACGTAAACGTAGCACATAATTATATCAAATACTTGTTTATGATATTTATTATTTGTTCACCAACGGTTTGAGTCGACTCGTGTGTGTTTGCTGGGGTGTCTAGTGTAGAGACTTGAGTTTGTGAATTGTGTTGTTTTAACTTGATTATTCCTAAGCCACGATGGGCCGAGACCTACGTAGTCTCGAGGGGTAATAAAGTAAAAGAAAATATTTTTAGCGTCAGTGTATTCACCAGCATATCGCTGACGTATTTTCTAACATTTCAGGAAGAGTAAAGTATCAAGAATTGGAGCCATTCATGAAGTGGATGTTCGCAAGGTAGAGATGACTCATTGTTTTAATTATTAAAAAGATTATAAACAATATGATTTGTAAAATCAAACGAGGTTTATAAATAAAACACTTGGATATTTATTATCCGAAAAGTTTTTCAAATAAAATAAATATTATTACAAAATAAATATTTATTAATAAAATGTTTCAAAAGATATATTAAGATTTTATTATAAATAAATCTTTATAAATAAATTAATATTTCAAAATAATAATATTTTTTAAGACTTCCGCTAAACTCTGATATATTTACAAAACAGGTACCAACTGTTGGTCACACGCCTAGGCCCTAAGTCGGGGTGTGACAGAGAGAGCGGCTGCAATCCCTAGGATAGTGACCCAAATTCAAAACATCAATGCAACCGATTCTACTTTTCCCACTAATTCCTCTGCTGGTGACTACAAACCATTTACCTCCACTCATCCTCACAACAAGAAACGTAAGAACCTTGTTGCAACAAATCCTAACCACCCACAAGTCTCCTCAAACAAGAAACCTTACCTCGGTCCTTTTTCGTTATGCTCCATTTGTAACCGTCATCACTCGGTTAAATCCCTATGCCGTCGTTGCATCCAATGTAACTGTTATGGCCATCTTGCTAACAGATGTCGTGTTCCGCCTACTTCACAAGCTATTCCGCAACAACCTACACCTCTTGCTCAACACGGTGTTCCTAATATCCATGCTTGCTACCATCGTGGAAACCCAAAATCATCCCCGTAATGCGTGCCCTCTACTTACCCAAGCTTATCAAGCCCAATCTACGACTATACCCTACTACGTGACCAATGCTCATCAGGCTCAAACCCATCAACCTCATGTCCCTCAAGCTCCTACCATTAATCAAGGTCAACCTTACTTAACCCAACTCTACCAAACCCCGCAACCGCAAGCTCAAGATTACCGGACATATTTCCACCAAACAACCTTCTTGCAAACTGTTCAAGTGCACGTTATTCAAGCTACCCCAAATCAATCTACATCGACTGCTCCAATTCCTAAGAATGCAACTGCTCATGGTGCTTCAAGTCACGTCAGTTAAGTTACTCAAGGGCCCGAAGACTTTTGCCGTTTCCTTTATTTATCTTAGTTTATCTAGTCTTTTCTTAATTACGTTTTGTAACGCTTCTTTATGGCCTTGAATTATTTGTCATTTGAACTATTTACCTTTTATCTAATAAATAAAGTTTCTTTTGGTTAAATAGATTGTTTATTAATGCTTACTTCTATCTAATTTCCTTATTCTCATTAACTTTAACTATTAATAAGTTGTCTCTTTGAATACTTATATTTTTGAGATGTCTTGGAGTTTTCCTTGCTTTACTAAAACCCTATGAAACTTTTGAAATTTTTTTTATACATTAATGATTTACTAGTTTTATAATTAAAACTCCTTAAAATTTTTGTTTCCTCAAAATTCTGTTTTACTCAAATGTTTTGTAAATCCACACGATGGGACGAATCATGTGGACCATCTGATGATCTAAATAATTATGGTCTGGGACATAATTATCGAAGTCCTCACATGGAAATCATGATGCGTAAAATTGTGTGTCATAATATAGAACTGAAAGTAGTTGGGATAACGGTACAAATGTAAAGGTGATAAGGACATGATTGATACGCCGCTGGTACATCCTATATATAAGTGCCCTTATCCGATTTCCATTTGGAGCGTTGTTTTGACTATCCAAAGTTCTGTACTATGCTAAATTTTAAATTTTATTTAATATTTTTCCTTTTCTTAAAATCTAATGGTTTCCTTTAATTTCGGGACGAAATTCCCTAAAGTAGGGGAGACTGTAACAACTCGGGTTTTCCAAACTTATATAACCCGACCCATTTTTATGTTCGGGTTATTTTAGTCATTATATTGCATTTATCGAGTTTAAAATGATTAATTATTAATATATTATTGTTATTTAATTATTTATAATTATATCTTTCTTGTTTTGGTATTTTTAACCCAAAACGTAAAGATTTACCTCTTTTGTACCCCCTTCTAAACTCTAGGGTTCTTTTTGTAAATTTAGTTATAACCCATTTTCCCAACTTGGATATCCATGAACAAACCCGAACCCGTTAACCCAATTCGCAAACTCGTATGCATTTGGGTTGTCTTGGACCTCAATTCTCGTCATGTTAATGGAAATTGGACCTATACTAGCGTCATACTTACCATTTGCGGCTAAATCGACACTTGTGTTATGTTAAACGAATCAAAATAAGATCTGCAAATTCATAATACGCTTAGCCGACTTATCGCGAACTTGTTCTACAAGTAAACATGTATATAAATCAAATTAATCTTACAGTTAGGATCAGTGAACCATCGTCGCCCGTAACCCTCTATTTAATTGAGTTATCTTAGCTGTCTACTGGTCCATTCATCATTGCGCGTCGCCGACCATTATTCTGTTCAATTAGCATACCTGATTAACGATAACCCTAACACTGATTTGATAAACAATCGCGTATTTAATCGAATTGAGATTCTAGGGTTTTGTTCAAACTTGTCATCTTTTCATCTGCTTATAATTAGTTTATTTCAGTTTACAATCAATCATCATGTTGGATCAGTTGGTTGCGTGGTGTGTGTTTATGTGCTGAGCCGGCCAGGGACGCAGGTTCGAGCCCTGGCCAGCCCAGTTTTTGGGTATATTATTTTTGTTAATTAATTAAAGGTTTTACTGAGTTAACCATATTATAATTAAATATCAATTAAATATTATTTTATCTTAAACCGACATGTTAATCGATCCTTTTCCGAAACTTAACTAAAACCATATGTTTGTATATTTATATCTATATATATGTGTGTATATATATATATGTATGTATGTATGTATTTTAATATTAAAAATTGTTATAGGGTTTTATATAAAATATATATTTTATCTCATTAATTAACATATTAAAATAAGTCAAGTACCTTATAAAAGACTTTTGGTTTGTAAAAATATTATTATTTGTCACTTATTATTTTTATTACACAATTTAATTTAAAAGAAATATTTATTAATATATATATATATATATTAAACGTATTTTTAGCTTTAAATAAACAAATCTCTTTATATAAAATAAAAAGCTTTATAAATAATTATTTAAGCATTTTTATGTAATCAAGTCATGTTATTTACGATAAAGCTTTTGTAATAAATAAATAGCCTTCGTAAGATTTCACTCAATCATCAAATTCCGAACCTTTATTTAGTTGTAGACTCTTTATTCAATTCGTATTTATTCCACAACTATTGTTACTTAGGATTTCTCGTCGATAACTTCCGATGAGCGTAACTATTGTTTACTACCGTTCTTACCGCATTCGTTTATCTCTTGCTTACTGCTAAGGTGAGTACCACATTCCCCTCTTTTACTCGTTTTTATACAGTTTTGGGGACACATGCGTAAATTATATTTCTTATATATATTTATACTCAAAACTGCAACTATTGCCTTATGTGTTAACAACTTATACCTTACTTGTTTATGTGCTTACTTGCTTTATATGCTTCCGCATTCGAATAGGTCCAGCATAATCTCAGAATAGTATGATCATACGCCAGTCGTTAGCCTTTGTGCTTCTCGACATCTCAATTATACTTGCTCATTTGGTTAAGTTGTTATTCTCATATGACTTGTTGCAATTACTTATTTTTATATATATACTATATGTACATTTAAACTGGTGTGTTGCTCACTCAACATGTGTTGTTGACAAAATTCTATTTTATATGCATATGCAGGTTATCGTAGAAATTTAATCCAGGTTGGTGAAGACTTGGTGAATAATTTAAGTTAGAAAATAATTAATCAAGATCATTTGTGATATAAGTTGTATTGTTGTATGATTATGGATTATGTATTTGTTTGTATTTGATTTATTTGTAAACATAATTTAATTAATAGATATTGTCATTTAAATAATGTTGCATAATAGTAACCTTGAGAGCTGTGACAATTGGTTTGCGCCCCGGCATTTTCGCCGTAGGTTGGGGTGTGACACAAATTTCCAACAAAGTGTTGATAAAATTTTATTTGTAGCTATTTTGTGGCTAACGTCATGTAACCACCAACAATCTACCTACAAGTTTCCCACAAATGTAAATTAGTTTTATAATTCAATTAATATAAAATCATATAATTTACCTTGTAACTTATTATTTCAAATTTATTTTTCTTCTAAAGTTGTCGGAAAATCATCTCAATATATATACATTTCCAACAAATTTCCCACAATCATATTTATTTAATATGTTAGCTTATTTATTTAATTTTTAAACGTTATTTATTTTATATTTCCGACAATTTTCCCACAACATCTATATTTTTATTTTTAAAAATCATTTGTTATACTTATTAGAAAATGTAATTTATTTATTTGATAAGGAAATAATATTTTTTTTAATAAATTGTCATAAAATAATCTGAATATGTACGCATTTTCGACAATTTTCCACTAATCTATGTTCTTAATTATTAATTCATTTATTATATTTACTAAATAATGTAAGTGGTTGCTTAATATAAGAAAAAAAATATGTTTTTATTCAAATTGTTGGAAATTTTTGGAACATTAATACATTCCCACGATTTTCTCACAATTGGTTTGCAATGCTATCGAAAAAATGTATTTTGTGTAAGGCTCCGTTACAGGTAGCCCTACTTTGGTCTTGAATTTACTCATAAACACAGTTCTTATTATCAGAGTTAATTAAAACATTCGCGGAATATTAAACTTTAACAATAATATGTTACATAACCTTCAAATCTTGTCTTATAAAACATTCATAGTCAATTAAATAAAACATAGTCTTTAAAACATCACAACATTTCTTCGAGATGCCAGTATCTTCGATTCCATGCCACGTGTCTTCAATCACGCGAGCTACCTCAGCCTATTTGCCTGCGTGCATACTAAAAGTCAGCTACGCTGAGTGAGTTCTAGTTAATCACATCACTTACTTTACATACACATATACGTGCCCGGAGGTACGCATTACATACTTAACTTGTCCATCATTCATCATACACAATCATAACTAACCTTACGTTGTAAAGAGCATTCGCCCTACATACCTCGGATATTATTAGGGTCCGGTACCCTCCATCCTCGGATATTATTAGGGTCCGGTCTCCCTTCATCCTCGGATATTATTAGGGTCCGGTCACCCTTCATCCTCGGATATTATTAGGGTCCGGTCACCCTTTCTTCCATGCCTTTATAACATACTTTTCAACATACATAACCGTAAGTTTCATACATACATACATCAATCATTCGTTGTCATACAATCATACTTATATCATCAAATGATTACCTATCAGTACATGCAATATCTGAAGATCGTTCATGTACCGACAAGAAAACATTCATACACTTCACATAATATATATAGGGCATACACTTATCACTTAGGATAAGTGTATTAACTAATCACATCGAGTATGCACACAGCCCCGGAAACATAACAAGGAATGGGGCTAGAAACTCACCTGAATGCGGTTACATTCACCGTTGATCGTAATCCTTTTCTTGAGCTGTGCACGGCTAACTGTATAATATTTACATGTATCAATTAACTATTACTACTCATATCGTATTTCTATCTTTATATAACCCACAACGAACAGGGGTCCGGGGGCAGCGCTCCTAGTAGCGGGGTTCTAGGGGCGGCAGCCCCTGGCTGGGGTTAGTTGCCTTAACACATTTTCCATTAGGATTCTAAATTATTTTCTAAGCTGGGCTTATTTAAATCCATCATCTGGCACAATTTGGGTTCAGGACCAAGGCCCAACAGAACTGTGGCCGAGAACTCAAGACAGAGAACCCTTATAGTTTGACCGAGAACTCGTATGTTGACCGAGATCTCATACTTGGCCGAGAACTCGTGTTTTCGGCCGAGAACCCTGACCGAGAACACATGGCCACCGAGGACTCTAACCGAGAAGACATGGTGACTGTATGTTTGACCGAGAACCCTATGGTTTGACCAAGGATCCTCAAATTTGGCCAAAAACACCCAGCTCAGCTAATTTTCTATATTATGTTTCTATTTTGCCCAGTTTACTTGTACTAAGGTTCAAATCATGGATCTTTAATCCTTTATCATCATCATTCATACTCGATTGCACCCATTACTATCACGGCTTCAAGATCTATCCTGTTTTAGGCATACAGCTTAGACCTTTATAGGTTTAAAACGTTCTAGGCTAGATCTAGGGTTTATCTATAAGCCGAATACTACCATAAGTCTATTAAGTTCATTTAAATCATCAAGTTTGCATTTTTATGAAGCATTTAGACCCGGCCTACTCTAGGGTTAAGTTTCATAGCAAACTGTTCATAAAAACGTAACCTTTTAAGGTAAAAGAACATACCTTTTGATGTTTCTAGGCTACGGATTAGCTTGTTTATGAACTATGATCTTGTATCTTGCTTGATTGCTCAAGATTTATCAAGATTCTAGCTTGTTTTGGTCTCGGATCTCCTTCTCTTGTTTTCGGCCGTAAAAGGAAGGGTGTATGTGTTTTATGGAGGTGTAGAGAGAATAAGATGGATCGAAATGGAAAGGATTAGGGTTTAAGGGGTATTTATACTCCCTTAAACCCATGGACCTAAGGCTCATCTTTTCTTTTTGGTCCATAATTACCTCCATCTAATTTATCTACTTATCTTACCATCTTTACTATTCTACTATTTATTTATTAACTCAAGTAAATTTTCCGTTATAACAATAAATATAAAATATTATTATTCGAATTTTAGGATGTTACATTTTGTGACCAAGGTTAAAAGAAGAAAAGTTTTGGGTCTAAAAGTGAAACTGTTTTTCAATGAATTTGAAAACGTCCAAAAGTTTTGTGGCAAAAAAGGACAAATATATGCTAGCAAAAGTCCATAGAATAAATCTTTCTTAGTTTGAAAGTCATGTGCCAAAAGTGTAAAGGTGTTGGATGGTGATCGTGGTAATGGTGGGGTGGTGGTGGCGGATGGTTGGTGGTGGTAGAAGGCGGTCGTGGCAGACAGTGGTGGTGGGTGGTAGTGGCGGATGGTGGGTGATGGCGGACGGTGGTGGTGGGTGGTAGTGGCAGATGGTGGGTGGTGGCGGACGGTAGTGGTGAGTGGTAGTGGCGGATGGTGGGTGGTGGCGGACGGTGGTGGTGGGTGGTAGTCCTTTAAAACAAACAACATCTTAGTACAGACCCAATACGAATCTTAAGACGTAATATGGCATATATGCCATATCAGATTATTAGGAGTTATCAAGGCCTAACATAATCCTTTAAAACAGCTATGACTGTGTTAGATCTAATACGACTCACCATAAACTCATTTAAAATTTTAAGACCTAACATGATAGTAAGTAAAGACGTTAAGGGATGATTAAGAGTTATAGATGTCCAATATGGCCTACTAAATAAGTATGAGCCTTTATTGTCCGATAAAAATTAAAATGACTCGTTACAACGAGTACAACATATTAAGACCTAATGTAACATAATAAGCCATAATAGACCACATCCATGAACACAACTATGGCATGTTGTCCGTTAAGATCTTACATGTTTCACTACAAACCTAATACAACTCTCTAAGTTCTAATATAACATCATAAAAGACATAATAGGTTATTTAAAAGTTGTTAAGGCCCAATAAGGTCCATTAATACAATATTTACCTCTTATTGTTAGTTAAGATATATTTTGACTAATTACAAACCGATGTAAACAATCATCACATTTTATATTAAGAGAGTTGAAGAATGGTTTAAATTGCTAAGAAGCACAAAATCAACATGTAAGGATGACAGTGAAACCCGAACCCGATGAGAATACTCGAAACTTGACTTAATTGAAACGGGTCATACCCGTCCCATTAGGATTTGGGACGAGTTTTGAATTTTTCACGGGTTTGGAACGAGTATGAGATTTCTAATACCCGATTACTCGATAATATGGACTCATTTACCCAACTATATATCCACCCAAAGTGTTTATTAATATTTATTATGACTATTTTATAGGCCTTTTCATTATTTTGAAAACACTATTTAATAATATTAACAAAGATCAACGGAGATTAACTTCAATAATTTCTGTCAAAAATTACATTAAATAATATTCCTAAAACACACCAGAAATACAGAAGTATGAGAATATCAACAATTTCTATCAAAAGGAAATCCTAAAAATTAAAACCCTCCCAAAACTCTTTCTGGCGCCAATCTCTCCAAAATATCTCATCTTTGCTGCTCAAATTCTATTTCTACAAATGAAACCTTAAGGGCTATGCGTAGTGGAGGGGCTACAAATTGTGGCGTTTTATGCCGTGTGACGCCAGTCAACAAGGGGTGTGAATTTGTTTTTTGGGTGTAATGGTGTAGAAGCTACAAACAGTAATATTATAATATATATATATATATATATGTATATATATTTGTATATATATAACACACACATATGAATAAAATAATAATATTCCTTTCCCCCTTCCGGCGACAATTTCCCCCGCCCCTTACCGCCCCAAAATCGCCCGGGGGCGGTGTTCCCCCTCCCCAAATTCGCCTCATTTCGCCCCTCCTTATCGCCCATTACGAATGACCTGATAGCGCCGCTCCTAACCTTTTCTTTTCCACTCGTAACCGAAGCTCCATATGTTTCTCAACTAATTTCCCTCAAAAATCGACACCCTTTGCTAATTTTGTGATGTAACTAGGTATGAGTTTTATTCAATTTTATGGGTTTTGATGACTAAAATTGTGCCTGATTTCTAATAATTTTGTTAACTGTATTAATGTAAAATGATGTTTAGGGGCTGTAATATTTAGTCATGGTGTGCTCTTCTTTTGCAATTTGAGAACGAAAAACCTACATCAAGTTACAAGGTAAAGTGTTTTTTTCTTTTTTTTTCTTTTTTAGTTTGATCTCTTTTGGCTCAGTGATAAAGTAGGATTCTTATATTCTGTGATTCGTTGGAGGACGTGATTAGGTTAGCGCGTTATATAGAAACTAAGCTCGTTTAGTACTTTAAACATGCCGCTGTAAGTAAATTCTTTTGCTCATGAGTTGTTTAGTATAGGTATCTCACTAAACTTTGATACCGAGCTTTATTAAATTTGGTCTTGTTTTTCTCTTAGTATAACGGTGTGAAGTAGGGTGTTTTCATGGTCTGGTTTGGTTTTCATGGTCTCGTAAAATCTTAAACCGAAACAAACCTTTGTAACAGTTTGGTTTCACGGTTTGAACTTGTTGAATTTTTTTTACAGGATGTTTAAAATAGTGAAATATATATAACACAAAGGAGAGGAACTTTATTAAACGCATTGGAAGTTCTGATTTAAGTTATGTTGTTTTTCATGTTATTAATATACTTATATGGTTTTTTCAATAATGCAGGTTTGCATGTCAACGTATTCATAGGAGTGCCATTTCGATATTAGAACAACATTTCGATGGAGCTTGGGCTACGTTTAGACTGGTCCCGGTTAATAAAAAGAGGAAAATGTTTAATACATTTTGGGTAATACATCAGTTAATATATTTGTACATGTTATAGTTATTTCTTTTTAAGGATTTAAATCAGTTTGGACTGGTTCGTTCGGATTTCATTTGAATTTGTTTAACTGAATTTGATTATGATATTATTTTTTATTAGTACCTGTTTGTTCTAGATAGCTGCATATTTTCATAAAAAAATCCCTACTGATGTATTAAATTGAAACACATGAAGCTACTTTTGCTTCAAATTACTTCAATATGTGTGTGTGTCTATATACTGATTATGTTATTGTTTTCAATATGAAGCTACTTATGTATTAATATGTGTGTGTTGCTCCTGTTTGCTTTTTAATTAGCTCAATAAACAAATGCGTTAACATTTTTTTTGTTTTTTGCATACCCCTATTTGTTCTAATTTGTGTGTTTATCTTTATTTTTATAGACTAAGTGGAAATGGGATCCACAAGATGACCAAGATATTTATGAAGGATTTATTAACGTCCTCAAAGATAGTTTTAGGGATATTATTAAGGGCTTTAGAATAAAGCTAGGGAGGCAGGGCACCATATCGCTGATGATGAAAAGAATTTTAATATAACACACAAATTTCCGCCCGATGCAGTGCCTCCTGAGTGATGGAAAACTTTATGCAAGGTTGGTAAAAACACATTATTGTTCTTTTCTTAAATTTGATTTCTCTTTACTTATTATTGTTGTATAATGGTTCTTACCTGCTAAAATGAATCGGAATTGAACCGGACCTGACATGTTTTTACTAATTATAGTACTGGAATACCTCACAATGGTTAAAAAGGTCCGTAGTAGGGAGAAAAAATCACTCCAATGATTTATCCCGTCATACAGGCGGGTCTATGGGTTTTGATGAACACCGTATCCATTTGGTAAGTTGGATAAATGAAGTTTAGTAACTGTTTGTATATCTAAAATACTTATCAATCACATATTCACACTACATCTTTTTTATGTAGGATAAACGAAATTGTGGACCAGTTGGCTTGAAATAGTCTTCATTGATACTCACGCCACCAAGGAAAGCATAAAAAGATTACGAGATGGGGAAGTTAATGTCAATGACCTGGAAAAGTTGGAGTTTGTTACGGATTGATCAAAACAATCGTTTGTAAGTTATCTTTATCATTTATATATAATGCATCAACTTTTAGTATAGTAACAATCACTTTGTTTTGATAAATGTAGGCATTATTCGCTAAGGAACTTGAGAGGTTGTATGGGAAGAACCGTAATCAGAATCTGAAAGATCGTGATGATCTTGTTGTGTGGGAGAGTGTGCATCCCAACCGTAGTGGTCGTCGGATGTTCGGCATAGGATCTTCCGATCCACATTTCGTGGTTACCGAGACACCATCTTCCGCAGCTTATGGGCATGGTGGGCAACAGTCACAAGAGGTATTGTTATTATTTTAATTATTATTTTAATTATTGTTTAGGAATCACAGTATACTATTTTGATCATATTTTTAGGCTTAGTTACCGGATTTGGAGGACCGGTTTTAAATATCAATGTTTTCATGTTTCTATTATTTTTGAGTTAGGACCGATTTTCGAAATCATGTTAACATGTTTGTATGCATATGTGTGTATGTAAATGTGTTACTTGGAGTGTTGATCGGGTATGTTAAGTAGGTTTCAAACTATTTGATGTTTTGGATATGGGTGACATCGGGTCGACCCAGTAAATTATTGTGTTATTATATTAGGTTGTTAATTGATTTAATAGGGTTTTTAGACACTAGCATTTCTTCTTAAGATTGACCTTTTTATCTGTTTGCAGTTGTGTTGCATGTTTATATTGCATTTATTTATAGTTATACTACATATATGTTTATATTTCCAACAAGTATGGAGCTTAAACTTGGTGAGTGGTAAAGTAGACTTGCTGAAGTAGATGGATGTGACACAATTAATGAGCGTACTCCTTGTAGCTAGACCAACTACTTCCCCAGAAACACGTCAAAATTGAAAATGCCCAGCTGCTTATCTTCGTGTTAAATTTTAGATGGACTCGTTTTGATCATAACTCGTGTTGACATGTACCTAATTTAAGCACATATCGTCTTGAATGAACCTCTTTTGAGCATATGCACGCTTGTTTGTTTTTATGTATTATGTTATTGATTATATATGCTACAACAATTTTATAGGTTCAAGAAGTTCGAGCTGAACTAGAAAAAGAACGTGACGCCCGACAAGATTTGGAAAACCATTTGGAAAAATTGAACGAGATCGTGAAAGAGAGTGGGTTGAACGAGAGGAAAGGGAGCAACAATTACAAAAACGATTTGAAGAAATCATGAAAAAGTTGGCCGATAAGTAATATTAGTAGTCTTAGTATGTTATCTATTAAAACATGTATTATCTAGAGCATGTCTAGTCTAGAATTATTTTGTGACCCGCATTGCATGTGCTATATGTTTTTTTGTGAAAGGCAAGCGTTAACTATTGTGGTCATTTTGTAACCGAACACGTGTTTGTAATCGAAAGGTTTAATGGTTGTATGTAGTTTTTTGGTAGAAAAAATGGGGTTTTCAAATTATGTATTTTTATACGTGCAAAAAAATAATTATAATTTTATTTTAGTGTTTGTCGGAATATCGTATGTAAAGGCTAAAAAAAATTGTCGGTCAAAAGAAAATTTTATTGTAAGAAAGTTGTCGGAAATATAAAATTTAATTAGTTATATTTTGATTAATGAAATAATTAACAATGCTATTATTATTTTTATTAACAAATATAATATAATACTGAAAAACAATTTTGTGGGAAAATTGTAGATAATGCATAGAAAAACAAAAAAATAATTTTTGTGGGAATTTTGTCGGAACGTAGCGACAATTTATTTTTGTGGCTAATTTGTTGGAAGTTTTGTGGCAAAGTTGTATGGATAGTTTTTTCCTACGAGGGTTTTTTCGACAACACCTTTTTTTCTGAAGTTTGTGGCTATAGGCTGTTTCCGACAACTTTCCTACAAAAAACGTTGTCGGTAATTAGCCAGTTTTTTGGTAGTGAGTTGATATTTGGTCGATCTCACCTAGGTTTAAACACAAAAAGAAACAACGGGAAATGATATATAAGGTTTTTCTTTGTTCGGAGGGATTCCATCCTGGCGGGAAAATAACTTCCATGTCCTTGGGTTAAGAAGGGTAGGATATAATTTTAAGATTTAATATTTAATATTTAATATTAATATAAAATCATCGATACTTGTATGTTTTTCTTGATTGTTCAGCAAAGTTTCAGATCTTACGACTCCAATAGCTGGCGCTCTTAGAAGGATCCTGCAGTATTGAGGATCCCTGAAGAGGAACATTCGTTCTATATAGAGATCTCCATTTCTTTCGACTTCGAACACACGTCCGAGTGAATGTTTGGTAAGATAATCTCTTCCAATGATCATGCACTAATAATTTACTTACTTTGGAATCTTGAACTGAGTTGTAATAGGTCAAGGTATGGGATTAGATGATTTGGGGAGCATTATCATGAAGAAAAAACTCACAACCATTAAAGTATCAAAGCCTCCACAAGCTTCAAGAACTAGAGCCTCCATATTCTGAAAGAGAAAGAACAACAAAGCTTTTGAGCCTTCCTTTGAAACATTGAACTCTGAAAACGTTGAACCCTTCTTTCTCCAAGTAAGGATCCTGTATAATTTTAGTATAGCGAATATGTGTTATATTGACATACCTTTTTATTTCATGGTCTGGACACCTGATTAAAATCCACAACAACATTGTCATACCCCGACTAAAGGCGGGGGAACATACCAGGCGTAACGTATTGATTGAACAGTAGCTCAAAAGACACAAATTAAAGCGACAGTAACTATTTAATTTCATTAACATTAAAAAGTACACATATTTAATAATCATAACAAATACATCATAACTTTGTTATTTGAATACATATCCTAAGGTAAAACTAATATCTTCAATCTTGAATATCTCTACTTGTACCTTTAGCATGTATAAAAATAGAGTTTGTAAACATGAATGTTGGTGAGAATGCATAAGTTTTAGTTATATGTATATGTATATATATATATATAGTTAAATCACAATTCATATGTAAATGCTAAGCAATACATATCTTATGAATATGTAAACAATTACCCGTTCCTATTGATAGAAAATCAATGTACTTAGGTAAATGTACGATTATACTATATGAAAATAGATGATGATGAAATACCAACCACCAAATATAAAATAAACATTTAAGCACATAGCGATAGTCATAGAGCATGCAATAATCACACATAAACATATATTGAATTGTATTTTGAATAGATGCGGTAATAAAACATGAGTAAAAGTGAATAAGGTATACATGCTGTCACACCCCAACATAAGGCGGAAATGCCGGGGCTTGAGCTTTGGTTCACAGCTCACAATGTACTATCATGCAATTTAAATGTGACAATATCTAATTAATTAATCTAAAGTTCAAGTACAACAATTTAAGGAAATTACAAAACGAAATCAAGTAATCTAGTATAAGTTTTAATCCTAAAGGTCATCTCTACATGATTTTCATCTTGATAAACAATCCAATTGATAACCTACAAATGCGTACAAAAAAAATATGTTTGTCAACAACATATGTTGACTGAGTAGATCACCAAATTTTTTTAATACAATATAATAATATATAAATAAAGAGCAAAACTGTTATCTGTGAGTATAAATAATCAAACCATTGAGCAAATAATGAGCGTCGATAAAACCACTGTCATGCGAATAAGACGTTGTCTACTGCGACATGATGTGATAAATGAGGGTGCGGGTGAAAGTAAGTAGTTTCGTGGGATACAGGGAGGATGGCTGGAAGTAAGAAGTTTATAGGGTTTAGAGAATAGTTGGTTTGAATATTAAAGACTTCAATTTATTTATTAGGCAATTAACTCGTTTAGGCAATAGAATCTTCGTTTAATGACAAAATCAACTTATTTAAAACTTAAAATTCGTGTTTATAAAATAAGAAATGAATATGGACATGTTATAATATCATATAACTTATCTTGGGACTTAAGTTTCGTTAATTAAGTCGGTTTAGGGAATATTTCGCAAAATTAGTCCATGTACTTCCAAAAATGCATTTTTAGCCATTTTAAGCAATTTTACAGGTTTCTAAGCATTTTTTTGACAAGTTTGAAACTTATTAAAATATATATTTATTTAAACCAAGTTAAATACTAATGAATACTAGTTTTTATTAATACGAAAGATTCAAAATATATTACCGAGTCAGGTAAATGAATACGAATTCAATTACCCGAAATGCTACAGTCTCCCATACTTTTTGGGAATTTCATCCCGAAATTAGAGAAAACTAAAACAAAATAGTATTAAAATAATTAAATTGTAAGGAAAACATTTAGATAAAATTTACTATAACATGGAAATTTGAGTAGTCGAAGCAACGCTTCAAACGAAAATCCGATAAGGGCACTTATATATAGGATGTACCAATGGCGTATCCACCATGTCCTAGCATCTTAATATTTGTACATATCATGATTTTCATGCGAGGACTTTGATAATTATGTTCCAGACCATAATTACTTTTATCGTCGGATGGTCCACATGCTTCGGCCCATCGTGTGGGTTTACAAAAACATTTGAAAATATAATTTCAATGGTAAAATAAAAATCTTTTAGGTGAAAGAGTTATAAATGAGGCATCTTTTAAATAAACTAAAATTTATAGCTTGGTTATTTAAAATGGTGAATTTCGTAAAACAACCCTTTGATAAACATAATATATTTAATTATTTATTTATTTTTATTTTTTATTTTTTATTTTTAAATCTGATTAGCCCTGCTTGCGGTGCGTACATATGATGTATATATGTGTGAACCCTCGGGTGGGCAAAAGTGAAATTGCACTAATTTTGACGTTATTTTACTAATCTCGTGAAAATAACGTTAAAAGTGACGAACGGTTAATCATGCATTATGTAGTGGCGTTGATAGCTGAAAGATAAGGGTACATGCACCGATCAGCCGGTGTCCCGATGATTGAGTGCTATGTGCCTTATGTCTAAGGCTTGATGCAAAACTACTATCGAGCCGGGGGGTCTCACCAGAAGTAGCCTCTCTATCCCTATGGGGAAGAGGTAAGGCTGCCTACATCTTACCCTCCTCAGACCCTACCATAGCTTTGCTATTGGTGGGATATACTGAGTACGATGATGATGATGATGATGATGATGATGATGATGATGATATTTTTAAATATGATAATAATAAAAATTCTTTGAATCAAAATTTTTGAATAAAACTACAAGACAGACTTATCAGTGCGGATAAGAATCGGAGAATAGACATCTAGTATAGGAGATAAGATAAATTCTACCCGAGAGACATAGAAGGTAGAAATAGGAATGCAATAAATAACTAGTACGTTAATGATTCGTAAAACATCAATCAAAAAATCCTTAAAGAGACAATATAACACAAAAAAAAAAATCAAATTAAGTAAGATATAGTACGACCCTTCTAGTAGCTTAAATCCTTAATTACACATGACTTGAAACATTGGAACTTGAGCATATTGAATGATTTGATCCATAATAGCTTGGGTAAACGAGGAGGTTGGATTCTACATGGCTTGGATTTAATGAAGATAAGTAAGGCGAGGACACATATTGCAAAGATGGTTCGGGTTTTCACAATGGTAGCAGACACACATAGTTGCAACATCGGGTTGAGTAGACGATACGATACATGTTCGAGAAACGGGCGCCACAAATCGTTGTGGGGGCAGTTGGTGCAGTAGGGGTTTGACGGCAAGAATTAGCTAAATGGTCATAACGGTTACACTTGGTGCAAAGACGACATGTGGAGTTGGACTGATGGTTACGGTTGCAAGTATTACAGATGGGATGCGGTCCCTTATAGGGTTTCTTGTTCGGAAAGTTGAAGAGGCTTGCGGTTGGGTAGGTTTGGTTGCAACAAGGTTCTTACGTTTCTTGTTGTGAGGGTGAGTGAAGGTAAATGGTTTGTAGTTACTAGCAGAGAGGTTAGTTGAAAAAGTAGGACTGGCTGCATTGATGTTTTGAATTTGAGTTTCTATTCTAGGCTTAGTAGCAACAATCCCCTTGACTATACGAGTGGTCATACGGGGTTATAGAAAACAGATGATTGATGTTGATTAAGACGATGATTTCTTAGGAAAGAAATTCTATTATTAATAAGGATGAGATTTAATGAGATGATGAGTAAGTTGTGTAAATTTTATATGAGTTACTGAGGAAAAAGTGAAATTTAAATAAATTGCGTTAGTGTTTATTCATAACTTAAGGATAAGTTAGAATTAGGATGAAATGGGCAATGAGATAATTTGATGAGTAAATGAGATTTATCAAAGAATGACAAATTAAAATATTAAAAATTAAAATTTCAGGATGATAAATTTGAAATATGTTTAATAGTTGAGAATGTGATACCATGAGTATGAGCAAACCATTTGAATAACAAATGTTAATTGTTCTTGATAACTTTTGAATATGATGAGGTGAATATGAGAAAATTAATTCAATAATAAAATATAAATTGTTTTAATTGACTTGTAATAACTGTGTCTTTGTGAGTGAATGATTTGTGCTCAGTCATGAGGATTAAAATGTTTTGATGTATGTGAATAGATCAAATCAGTAAATCTTTATTCAAATGTAATTGATTAATTATATAACTAAATCAAATCACAAGTTGTTGTTCCAATGAAATCAAGTAAGTAACCAAATACACGAATAAACGAATGTTCTTCGATGTGTTGGGTTTCCCATGAGCTTTCCACGACATTTTATTTTTCCAACTTGTTAGCGTACCAAAGCAAAACAAATGTGTGAGTTGGGCTTCCCATGAGCGTTACATGGCATTTTAAATGTCCTAATGATGGTGGGTGTGCGGTGTGGTAAAATATAAAATAGCGGATTTGGAATTTTTAGCTTTCGCACAAGATCGTGCTTTAAATTTATAAAAGTGATTTCTACTAAGACTAAACACAAACAAAATAGGCAAGTGTACCTATTGTATATGTAGAATAGTATTGGTAAGAACCAATTATCGATCCGTGGACACAAATGTTTCTAATAATGGATCTTCGTTTTAGTTCAATCGGAGAGTTTTAATCATTGTGGGGTTGATTTTTGAACTTTTTATAAAATAGAAATACTTATATATATACTATGTAGGTGACAAGAAGAGAAATTCTAAATGAGTAATTCAATTATATGAAGGTTACCATCTAAGATCAAGAGTCCACTCCATTCTTCCTTGATAATAAATAAGTAAACATGTAATAAACTTTCCCTAATAATATATGATACAATAGTCTCTCATTTCTAAGTGAACATATTATATGACATAAAAGAAAGTAGCATGCATATTTTCAAGTCCATCCTTGCTTAATCTCATACTACCACGAGAATGTCAATTTAAGTAGGCAAACAGTTTAGTAAAATAAAAAGATAGGGATTGACTTCGATTTCTCAATACCAATCCTAACAACTTCGGGTGGTTATAGTTTAGTCACACAACCTCTCGTTGGTTGATTTAATTAGGTTATAATTACACCTTCCATTAACATATGATTTCTTTAACTAGCATGATAACCTAAGCAATCGCGTTAACAATGTTATTTCAGAATTATCAAAACTAGAGAAATAGTTCATAGTTTATATCTCGTCATTTCTAAGTACAATATAAGGATCCATGTTTTATCTTGAATAAGTTATCAAGGTATTCTTTTTACCATTTCTAGTTTCCAAGAACATGAGTGAATCATGAATGATTGTTAATCATCAACCTTGATGAATCTAGTTAAAGTGATAATAAATTTTTCATCAAAGGATAAGTGCAAAATAACCATGTACTTTACCAAACTAAATCACATGTTCAACATAATCATCAAGTAAAACAAAGCTTCTTCATAGAAATTAGATGGTAAATGGGGTTTATCTCATAATGAGCATGGTTATGAACATTAAAAGAGATGAAGATAACAAACACATGATCAAACTAGAACAATCTAACCAAATGTGGATGAATCTTCCTTCTTCAATGGTAATGGATGATCGTGATGATGGATGATCGTGATGATAACCTCCAAGCCTTCAAACTCTCCACAAGACCTTCAATATGAGTGTAAAGCGGGTGTTTTTCTGAAAGGTGACCACGGCCCCGTGTTCTCTGTAGCACAGCCCCATGTCCAGCTTTCCTGTATTTTGTCTTTTCTTGTAGATTTTTGTCTTTTCGGAAAGGTGAGCATGACCCGTGTTTCCTGAAGCACGGCCTCATATTCTCTGAAGCATAGCCCCATGTTCTATGAAGCACAACCCCATGTTCTCTGAAGCATTGGGGTGTGTTTTGCTGTTTTCTTTGGTTTTCTGTAAGGCCCCGTTACCGGTGTCCTACTTTGGACGTTGGATTTACTCATAAACACTGTTCTAAATATCAGAGTTAGTTAAAAGTTTACGCGTAATATAAAACTTTCATAACATTACAATAATAATTCATAACTTGTCTTAAAACATTCTTGTATTTCAACATTAAAACATTAAACATAAAACAACTTGCGTCTTCAGATGCCAGACTCTTATTCTTCCGCTATGTGTCCCCGTTCAAGCCAGCTGTCTCATCCTACTTACCTGCGTGCATACTAAAAGTCAACTATGCTGAGTGAGTTCTAGTTAATCACACATCATACAATACGTACACTTACCTTTAATTATGCATCCGAAGATACATAATAATTACTTTATAGTTTACTTTCATTACATAACTTCAGACATACGTTCAAACTTTATTACTCTCATACTATATAATTACCGTCCTTTCTATCTCAGATATTTTTAGGGTCTAATCCCTTTCTTTTGTATCTCAGATATTATTAGGGTCTGATCCCTCTTTCCTTTGTCTATCCCAGATATTATTAGGATCTGATCCATTTCTTGTCTATCTCAGATATTAGTATGATCTTCTCCCTCTTTACTTCTCTTTCTCAGATATTATTAGGGTCTGATCCCTTTAATCTCTATCTCAGATATTATTAGGGTCTGATCCCTTACTTCTTAATCTTCATACATTATGTTTTTACATACCCGTAACATATATATACATTCTTTACTCATTCATACATGTTCATATGTTGTACATATATCTATCGTACACATTCATCTATTATATACATACCTCCCTTGTCAATACGTGCAATATCCGAAGATCGTTCACGTACCGACAAGCTTTCGTTCACATTCAAGATATACATAATTAATATATAAATCATACATGGGATACACTTACCATTTTAGGTAAGTGTATTAACTATCACATCGAGTATGCACACAACCCCGAAAACATAACAAGGAAATGGGGCTTTGTAAGCTAATGAATCATTGTAATCTAATGAACCATTGTAAGCTAATGAAGCATTGTAATCTAATGAGTCATTGTAAGCTAATGAACATTGTAAGCGAGTTTGACAATTGTAAGCGAGTTGGACAATTGTAAGCGAGTCTTGGGTATTGTAAGCGAGTCTGGGGTATTGTAAGCGAATCTTGGGTATTGTTGAGTCTTGGGTATTGTAAGCGAGTCTTGGGTATTGTAAGCGAACGTAACTAAGTAATCGAGTGACCTGAAGCCATGGGGTCTTTTTATCATTATTATCACCACATTTTATGACTTTTACACCCTCCTAAGGCTCGGTATTAACCCATAAATATTTCCTTCACCGTTTACGGCCATAACTTGACTCAAGTGTCCATAAAGCTTGGATCTTTATGGCTAAAGATGTCTAAGACTAGATCTAGGGTTTCTTAAACGAGTCGTTCATGACCATAAGTTCGTTAAGTCCATTTAAACATCATGTTTAAGTTTCATGGCTAAGCGTTCATAAAAACATAAACTTTAAAGATCAAGAACGTACCTTTACTCGTTTTTAGGTTATGGTTTAGCTTGGTGATGAACCACAATCTTGTATCTTGCTTGTATATAAAGATTTATCAATATTTAGGCTAGGTTTGATCTTGAATCTCTCATTTGTTGCTCACGGCTTCAAGAGAGGTTTATGTGTGTGTAGAGATTCTCGAAAGATAAGATGGATGGAAACCGGAAAGGATTAGGGTTTAAGGGAGTATTTATACTCCCTAAAGCCCATGGACCTAAGACCCATCTTTCCTTTTTAGTCCATAACTAATCCCATCTACAATGCCTACTTATCTTTTCATATTTTATTATTATTATTATTATTATTATTATTATTATTATTATTATTATTATTATTATTATTATTATTATTATTATTAAGAGGGATCTTTCCTTTTTAGTCCATAGCTAATCCCATCTACAATGCCTACTTATCTTTTCATATTTTATTATTATTATTATTATTATTATTATTATTATTATTATTACTCCACTAACTCAATTATTTCTCTCGACGCAATTAATATTTTAAAGATTATTCTCGAAATTTCGGGATGTTACATTTTTTTTGATTTTCTTTGTCTTTTCATTCATTTCTTCGTTTGAGGCTTAGATTCACCTAAAAATACATTTTATCATGATAAGTAGTTATTTGAACTATATTATTTGATAGAAGTTGCAGTTTTTAGAGATTATTTGATGCTAAAAAGATGTATATTTTTATATACATCACCCAACTAATTAATGAATTAGCAATACAATTGAGTTTGTCGACCCATGAGCGTTACATGACATTTTATCCGACCAAACTAAATATCGAATAAGCGAAGGTAAATATGAGTAGTTGAAGCATCTTGTGTATCACCACGGATGGCCAACAAAATATCGCAAATATAACGAGTTGTGAGAATGAATAGTAGGCGTGTTCATGGCTTAACATGGATTTTCACCCGACTAGACATTTTAAAAGTAATAAAACACAATGAGGAATGTAACCATTTAGCCGATTATGTTTAACCGCTTAAAGTGTCGGTTATATGACAGATGTTCCACTTTGGCAGGGAATCTTGTCACACTCCTTAGCTTTAAGTGTGAAAGTGCAAAAACAAAAACTAGGGAGTTCTTAAGGAATTTCCCAATAATGAAAACAATATACTAAAATCAAATAAAGATATATTTTGAGAATGAGGCATTGCCTCGGAGTTATGAAACTATTTTGAGAATGAGACATAGTCTCAGAGTTGTGTGTGTGCATGACAATATAAATAAACAATTAATTTAGCAAATAATTATGTAAGCTGTAAACACACAAATAGAACACATAAGGTAAACAAATAAGCACATATGGGGTCCTAATCATGCTACTGGGAATTTTCTAACGACCTATCTTAAACCTTCAGCTCTGATACAAATTTGTCATACCCCAACCTAAGGCGGAAATGTCGAGGCGTGAGCTTTGGTTCACAGCGCACAATGTACTATCATGCAATTTAAATGTGACAATATCTAATTAATTAATTTAAAATTCAAGTAAAACAATTCAAGGTAATTACAAAACGAAATCATATAATCTAGTATAAGTTTTAATCCTAAAGGTCATCTATACGAGATCTTCATCTTTATAAACAATTGATAACCTACAAATGATTACAAAATAGATATTTTTGTCAACAACACATGTTGTGAGTAGATCACAAGTTTTTTTATTACAATATAATAATATATAAATAAAGAGCAATAATTTTATCTGTGAGTATAAACAATCAAACCATTGAGTAAATAATGAGCGTCGATAAAACCATTGTCATGCGAATCAGACGTTGGCTACTGCGACATGATGTGATAAATGATGGTGTGGGTGAAACCATTGCCATGAGAATTGGGCTTTGGCCACTACGACAGTCTTTTGATCATACTATAATGTGATTATGATGGACCTCTCCGAATGCAATAAAATAAACAAATAAGCATGTAGCAAGCATTTAATTGATACGCACACAAAGATCACAGTTTTCTATTGAGAATATGATATAAAATGTAACTTGATAATAGATACACATAAGTCCTCAAAACGTTTGAAAACCCGTAAAATAGGGGAGTGATTACTCACCTTGATGCGAGTAAACCGTGAGATAAAATAAACGAGCAAGGTTATCGCGACAAGTATTGACCCAAACAAAACTAAAAGATATACAAAATAAAATAGAGTAAAAACTGAGAACATAGCCACTGGATCAATCCAAACGGATGTATAGAACTCCGGTTATGATATTTTTAATAAATAAGCGAGCTGGTACTGACCAATTTCCGAACAACGAGTCGGGAGTCGAGTTTTGGTCAATACACTCAAAATATAAAAGTAAACATAAAAGTCTTCTGGCCCTAAATATACTTTTGATCAGAAGATAGAGAAATCGAATAGTCAAATATTTTGACTATTATGCCCTAAAATGGATCGGAGAACAATTGAGCAACAAATCCCCATCAATCAGTAAAATTAATTAAGTGCTTTTGGAAAGAAGATAAAAATCTACAGTATTGAAGAAGAGAACTTACCCAAACGAGGATTGTAACTAAGAGAAATTCGTGGTCAACGAGTTCTTGAACACCAAAGTCAACTAGTCTTGAATGAAATCGATTAAATCCTGAAGAATTTGATGATGGGGAAATGAAATTTCATGGGATATGGGGAGGATGGATGAAAGTAAGAAGTTTTTAGGGTTTAGAGAATAGTTTGTTTATATATTAAAGACTTAAATTCGTTTATTAGGCAATTAACTCATTTAGGCAATAGAATCTTCGTTTAATGACGAAATCAACTTATTTAAAACATAAAATTCTCTTTTATAAAATAAGGAATTAATATGGACATGTTCTAATATAATATTACTTATCTTGGGGCTTAAGTTTCGTTAATTAAGTCAGGTTAGGGAAGATTTCGCAAAATTAGTATCTATACTTCCAAAAACGCATTTTATGCCATTTTAAGCAATTTTAAAAGTTTCTAAGTATTGTTTGACAAGTTATTAAAATATTAAATTACTTAAACCAAGTTAAATACTAATATACACTAGATTTTATTAATACGAAAGATACGAAAAAACGAATACGAATTTAATTGCGAAAAACCCGAGATGTTACACATGCTACCCCTAAAAATATAAAAGATGGAAAAAGTGGTATGCAAACTCACCTTAAAGAGTGGAAATTGCCACACCTCGACTTAGAGTCTAGGCGTACCAATAGTTGTAACCTGTTTTGAAATATTAGAGTTTAAGGTTATAAAGCGGAAGTCTTGAATTAAAATATTAATATATTTCAAAACACGGGACTTGAACACCCGTTATGTTTATTACAAAAGAGTTGAAGTTATAAGCCATAAATTACAATATTTTTATAATAAAACTTCGTGAGACATCAGATCGTCTAACGCCTAGACTCCAACTCCAAACATCTACACTTTGTTACCTGTAAAACAGTTTATAAAATACGTCAGCAGCATATGCTGGTGATTGGTGAATATGCTGATGCTAAGACATTTATGAAAACCTTTAGCCCATACTCGAAACAATCAGCGGCCCTTTAGACCGGAGTACCAATTATATCACATTAGTCAGGCCCTCACAGCCCTATAGACTGGCTCAATGAGACGGGAACTTGTACCACGCGTGGTGGGGTATGCCTACCCTCTGCCCACATAAGTAAGGATCCAAACACAAGTATAACTAGCCCAATTGCCAACAGATACTAAATTTTTATGGATACATTTGGTTTCTGGCAAAATGACTCGATTAAAGTGTCACACCCCAACCTACGGCGGAAATGTCGGGGCGCGAACTGATTGTCACAGCTCTCAAGGTTACTATCATGCACAATATTTAAATGACAATATCTATTAATTGAATTCAATTATCAAATAAATCAAATACAAACAAGTACATAATTCATACAACAATACAAATTTTATATTTCTTGATTAAAATATTCTTCTAGCTTAATTCTTCACTAAGTCTTCACCAACCTGCATATGCGTATAAAATAAAGTTGTGTCAACAACACATGTTGAGTGAGCAACACACCAGTTTAGTTGTACATACAGTATATATAACAAAATATGTAGCTGCAACAAGTCATATGAGAATAATAAAATAACCAAATGAGCAAGTATAACTGAGATGTCGAGAAGCACAAGGCTATAACAACTGGCGTATGATCATACTAGACTGAGATTATGTTGGACCTCTCCGAATGCGAAAGCATACAAAGCAAATAAGCACTTAAACAAGTAAGGTATAAGTTGTTAACACATAAGACAAAGTTGCAGTTTTGAGTATAAGTATGTATAAGAAATATTATTTACGCATATGTCCCCAAAACATTGAAAGAGGTAAAATAGGGGAATATGGTACTCACCTCAAAGACGAACAAAGGTGATTAAGATAAATAAGATGCGGAAAAATCACAAGCGAATGATGAAGCCTAATATGGAAAAAGAGCAAACAGATACACTAAGTACGATATCTAATATGAACACTAGTTAAACAATATTATATTAGTTTAATATTATATATCAAGATTTATTATATAAAACAATTAGTTAAACTAATAAAACATATCTTAAAATATTACTTTTACTTTTTATAAATATAAATATCTATATAGTTGACTTGATTTTTATATATAAATATTAGATTTTAAGTTAATATATATTTATATATATACATATATGCTTATATACGAACGAAAACGTGAGTTAAACGAGTATTATAAGATTAGTTTTCATCAAAATAGCTTTAAGTAGTTATTATTATCATTAATATAATTATTAAATGATAAAAAATAGTTTAACAAAAATTAACAAGAAAATCAGGGTGGAAGGGGGCGAACCCGCGACCTCCGCCCTGTAAGTTATATGTTTAGCCAACTGGCAATCTATGATATGCGTTTTAAACTAGTTTCCAGAATATAGATACAATAGCTGAAGTTAACAGTTAGGACATTCAAACCCTAGAAATAAACCTGATCAAATTAGTTATGTTTGATCAAATTAACCATAGGGTTAATGGAGAACAAGGTAGCGCGAACACAACCATGGGTTTAATTACCTTAGACGATGACCGGAGATGGGTTAATCAATCCAAACAGTTGTCGGCCAAAAAACTTATGAACGAGCAAGTAAACAACGAAGGTAATACAATTATTTATAGGGTCAAGGACGTTTTGGGATTGTAGATCGTATCTGTTAATTTAATTGAAATATTTCAAAGGATTTCGTGATCAAAGGGTTAGCTAGGCTGTCGGTTTGATAAAAAATGGAATACGGATCACTAATTGATATTGTAAACTCGTATAAGTTGTCGGTTAGGCCACATTTGGTAAGAGTAATCACAAACATAAATCAATTCCTAGTTTAGAGCGACAATTGTGGTGCAAGAATCCTAAACGGGTCACGGATACGTTCTGGATCATGAATATGGGTTCTTGGGTTTGGGTAATGGATCCGGGTTACAGATTTGATGGGTTATAAGATGTGGATTTTGCACTTTAGTCCCCGGGAGTTGCAGGTGGAAACATAAATGGGTAAAAGTTTAAGCTTATGGTACAAACTGAATATAAGTCAAAGTTAAATTTATATAATAAATGATAATTATAATAAACAATAAAATATTAAATAATAAGGTCTAACTCGATAAAGGTGACGTTTATTAATTAAAATTTTCTGAAAATGAAAACGGGTCGTGTAGTTTAGATTTTGAGAAACCCGAGTTGTTACATAAAGAGTTTTATAGATATGAGCGTATTCACCTTTTTTTATCAGCGCTTTCACTGATTTTGTTTTGAAGTTACCTCTAACCTATAGTACGAGAATACCAAGTATAAATACTAGATCAATTATCTAGATTTAGACCTTTAGTCTATTTGCATAATCATTACCTTGATGATTGTTCCTTTATACTTGGAACTTTTGTCCAACACATTCATTAATAAAACACTACGTTTCTTCTTCACGAAGAAACATATGTGCTAAGTTTCTTCTTTGTTAAGAAATATCATAAAATCATTATAATTATAAAGAACTAACATTTTATCTATACCCCTGTCTTATAAAAACTATATTTCCTTTTATTATCTCATCAAGGTATAGACTATATCCCCGACTAGGGTCTAAGCCATATATAATAAATTAATCGGGCAAAACCCCTACCTCGTATGGCTAGGTTATATGAAATGCCTAAGCTTGATGCGGGCAACACTTCTACTTGATTGGCGGTTAATTGAGAATACATACAAACATAGCTTCAACACTTGCACGAACTTCGAGAAATGAATCGTCAGAACACTGGGATCGAGGAACGAATATCGAGACAAGTGAATGTGAATGTAGATTAGGGATGCATAAGGCAGAGCCCGACAGTCCTATTTATAGAGTTGAAATTGTGATCCATCGCGATACGCGATGAGTTGAAAAGGGGATCCATCGCGTATCGCGATGGATCTGTTAACCGCCTCTGAATATAATATTACATCACGTATCGCGATGGAACTTTGGTTTGGCCATCGCGTATCGCGATGTCGCCACTTGGTCTGATTGGTCACCTAGTAGACCTGCTACGTGGTGCCACGTTGTTGGACACGTGTCCATGATTACTTCTCCTGGTCTTCGCGTATCGCGATGACCCACGCGATGACCCAAAAGGTTAGGTGATCGCGTATCACGACACCGCCCATCCTGGGGAAATGTGATATACCCGTCGCGTATCGCGATGGGCTATCTTCTGATCCATCGCGTATTGCGATGGGTCTTGAAATCCAGAATTTTCTTTTTAGTCCCTTTACTTTTGATGACTTGTCACATCTTGATCTTACTTTCATTTTCCAAAAACAATAAGTGCAAAGTGCGCCATCAAAGTGCCACATTGCGCCCATCGCCGTCGCCGTCGCCGTCGTCCTGGTCCTTGTCCTCGCCCGAGCCTAAGCTCGTGCGCGTGCACGGCGGGTGCTCCGCACCCTCTGATAATGTAACATTCGTTATTTTTTAAACCTGAAATTGACCCATTTGAATTTTTATTATTATTAACCGGACGTTTGGTTAATTATTAAAACCAATAATTTATAAGTTTGGTTGGTCATTGATCATTTATTTAAATTACACCACTTGTATTTGTTTCGTTTATTTAATAAAATATTAGAACTATCCAAATTGAGCAAAAATCACCCCTTTTCATGTTCTACCCTAACTTGTTAGCCATCCAAAGCCTAAGGACCTAATTGCAAATAACAAATCTTTTTTTCCCTCCTTCTCTACATCCCTCGTCATCATCAACAACCCCCATCACCATACCATACTTCAACCAGTAAAATCCGGCCTTAATCAACATAATCGACGTTACCAAATCAATCCTTGATCCTAAACACGTTCCACCGACACCCTAATTGTGGTAAACATCAACTAATTGACAGCTAATCACTTCCTTAACAAACCGCGTATCAAACCGACTCTAAAACACTATATATACTCAGCCATAATGCAATTATATTACACCACATACTCCTCACCATATCACGACTCTAAGACCTAAGATAATTGCAGCAAATGAAACCATCAAGATCGTTTTGATAAGGAACTAAGCCGCAAGCCCTAGCTCGTTGATCTTTACCCATTCGTCACCTAATACGGTAATTAAAATATGCATTCAGTTCGTTTTTAGCTAAGGAACCTTAACCCTAAACTAATTTTAAGCACCATCGTCGTATTGTTGATCAATTGGAGCGAAATGGATTTAGGGTTTATCCTTGAGCTGGGTTATGCTGTTGGTTGTGTGTTCATATATTTTTCTATTTGTTATCTATCACAAATGAGAACACCAGCCTGTTGGCTGGTTGGTGGCATATTAAAACTTGGAAACCGGCCAGGGCGCGGGTTCGATCCCCTCTGACCCGTTTTTTGTTTATTTATTTTTTTCTTTTGATTTTCTTAACAAATCCATCTATTTAATTTTATTGAATAATAATTATTTTCGAAACTAATATAATATTTTTCTGTTCCCTCGTTTAAAGAACCGAATCCCGTCAAACTTCCAAAATAAATTATCAATTTAACATCTCCGTATATATATATATATATATATATATATATATATATATATATATATATATATATATATTTACATATAGTTATAAATTTATATTTTCTCAATTTAAAAACCTAATATAATTTTAAAAGGTAACTATATTAAAAATAATTTTACCCCTTAAACAAAAACGTTCACTACTAATTTTTAATAACAATGGTTCGTTTATTATAAATGTCTAATATTATAGTGACGTTTAAAAATTTATTAAGTTTCCAATTCAACTTTATAAGTTAATATAAAATATATTTAACACTTTATCGATCCAAATCCTTTATAAATCCATTCTATTGTGCCTAGTTTGTTTATTTCGATTAGATATTTACTTCATTTATACTTTTAACTTTGGACAACCTATTGGAATTCACCGTGTGACCGATCAACTCGCTTAATCCGACAACTTGTTAACAACACCTTTTTATTTCATGCGAGTTTACATACCCCTCTTTCTTCTTTTATATTTTGGGGGTAACATGTATACCTTATTTAATTTTATTCATTGTTTTATTTCTAAATCTATTACAAAACACAATTCGTTATATGTTTATGTGTGATGATTGCAATATTTATGACTATGCTCTATGTGCTTAAGTGTTTATTTTATGTTTGGTGGTTGGTATCTCATCCTCATCTATTCTCATCTAGTATGATCATACACTTACCCAAGTACATTGATTTCGTATCAATTGTAGCGGGTCCACATCTATTTAGTTGTTTACATTTTCATAGCACTTGTAATGCTCAACATTAACATATGAATTGTGGTTTTTATCTATATATATATCTCCACTAACACTTATGTACTCTCACCAACGTTTGTGTTGACAAACTTACAAAACATGATGTAATTGTTGAATTTGTGTACTTGTTTAATGTTAATGAAATTAAATAATTATTGTCGCTTTAATTAGTGTCATTTGAGCTACTGTCCAATCAATACATTACGCCCCGACATGTCTCGCTTTTGGTCGGGGTGTGGCAGCTAGGACCACTGGGTGCATGCTAAGCATAAAAGAATATTACTATGGAAACTTCATCCCTAATAAAGAGCTTCCAAATATTTCTCACTTTCTATGTGGGATGAAATTTATCTTCCTTATTTATACTCATGTGAAGGAGTTCCATTTTCTTCCTCTTTTCCATGTGGGACGGAATCCTTTCTCCCATTACCTTAATATGAAGTCTTCTAACTTAATATAATCAATATATATTATTTCTTTACCATATTTGTTATTAAATTATTTTTGGGTTCTTCTATTTTTCAAAGTTTACATTTTTAACCCAAAATAAATATGGTATTTTTCAAGATGTTACTTCCTCCCCACCTTAGAATGAATCTTGTCCTCGAGATTCGTTAAAATATGTGCGGGTATTTCTTTTTCATCTCCGATTCCAATTCCCAAGTAAATTTTGGTCCTCTTCGAGAATTCCATCTTATTTTAACTAACTTTACTTTTCGCCTTTTAAGGTTCTTAACTTTATAATCTTCTACTTGTAATGGTTGTTCTACAAATTTTAGATTCTCGTTGATTTCAACATCTCTTAAAGGCATAGCTAAAGTTTCGTTAGCCTGACACTTACGTAGGTTGGAAGCATGGAACACTTCGTGTATTCCTTTCATTTCTTCAGGAAAACGTAAGCGATAAGCTACATTGCCGATTCGCTCAAGCACTTCGAATGGTCCAGCAAAACGTTGACTTCGTTTTCCTTTCTTTCCGAATCAGATAACACCTTTCCAAGGTGATACTTTCAATAATACCTTATCGCCTACTTGAAATTCCAACGGCTTACGACGAACATCAGCATAACTCTTTTGTCGATCCATAGCCATCTTAAGTCGCTCAAGGATTTGTAACACTTTATTCGTGGTTTCTTGGACCTTTTCGGTTCCAGACATTTGGTTATTTCCAATTTCAGACCAACATACCGGCGTTCTACATTTTCATCCATACAAAGCTTCGAACAACGCGGTTTGAATATTTGCGTGATAACTATTGTTATAAAAAATTCCATTAGGGGAAGATGATCGTCCCAACTTCCTCCTAAGTCGATCACACAAGCTCGAAGCATATCTTCAAGCGTTTGAATTGTTCTTTCGCTCTGTCCATCAGTTTGAGGATGATAAGCAGTGCTAAGATTTAATTGATCTTAACGCTTTTTGGAAACTATACCAAAAATGAGATGTAAATCTACTATCTCGATCGGATATGATAGATAATGGCACACCATGTAATGATACGATGCGGTTTACATATATTCGTTCCAATCTATCCATAGAGTAAGACTCATTGATAGGTAAGAAGTGAGAGGATTTAGTTAGCCTATCAATGATAAACCAGATTGCATTATGTTGACGAGTAGTCTTTGGAAGTTTTGTTATAAAGTCCATGGTTATCATTTCCCATTTCCAAACGAGAAGTTCGGGTTACTGAAGCAAACCCGAAGGCTTTTTATGCTCTACCTTTACTTGTAAACATGTTAGACACTTGGCTACATGCAGAGCAATGTCTTTCTTCATTCCATTCCTCCACTAGTTAGGTTTAAGAATCTAGTATATTTTATCACTACCGGGGTGCATCATATATTTTGATTTATAAGCTTCATTCATTATTTTTTCACGTAGTTCTCCGATTATTGGTACCCATATTCTATTTCCAAGTCTGAGTATACCATCATCTCCCTTGACTAGAGAGTTGATTGTGCCATTACGCTTTTCTTCGGAAACGTTGTTTTCCTCAATGGCTTGTTCTTGAGCTTTCTTAATTTGCTCAATTAGATCTATTTGAAGTTTTAATCTTCAAGCCCGTACCCTATTGGGTTTCTCATGTTCCTTTCGGCTTAACACATCAGCCACCACATTGGCTTTACCTTCATGATAAATGATTTCACAATCATAATCATTTAAGGTTTCCATCCATCCTCTTTGACGCATGTTAAGCTCTTTCTGATAAAAAAATGTGCTTTAAACTCTTATGATCAGTGTACACGATAATCTAACTCCATAGAGATAGTGCCTCCATAGTTTTAAGGCGAAAGTTATGGCACCTAAATCTAGGTCGTGAGTTGTATAATTCTTTTCGTGTACTTTTAATTGACGAGAAGCATAAGCTATTACTTTCTTTCTTTGAATTAGTAAACATCCTAAACCTGAATGGGATGCGTCACTGAATACAACGAAATCTTATGTCCCTTCTGGAAAGGACAGTATAGGTGTATTGGTTAGCTTTTGTTTAAGTAAGTCAAATGCTTCTTGTTGTTTAGTTCCCCATTCATACTTGACGTTCTTTCGAGTTAACGAAGTTAGAGGAACAACTATACGTGAGAAATTTTCAATGAACCTTCGTTAGTATCCAACCAAACCTAGAAAACTTCGGACTTCGGTTGGCGTTTTTGGAATTTCCCACTTAGCTATTGCTTCAATCTTAGCAGGGTCTACTTGAATTCCTTTGGCGTTAACCACATGACCAAGAAATTATACTTCATGAAGCCAAAATTCGCACTTTGAAAACTTAGCGTACAATTTCTCGTTCCTAAGTATTTCAAGTAAGATCCTAAGATGTACTTCGTTATCTTCTTCTGATTCAGAGTAAATGAGTATATCGTCAATGAATACGATTACAAATTTATCTAAATAGGGTTTGCAAATTATGTTCATCATGTCCATGAAAGCGGCTGGGGCATTGGTGAGTCCAAATGGCATTACGGTAAATTCATAATGTCTATACCTTGTGCGAAATGCCGTCTTCGGAATGTCTTCTTCATGAACCTAACCCTACCCACCAAGATGAAGAAAGTGACCAGGTATCGAATGCCGGTGATAACTTTAATTGAAATTTCAAGAAAAAGCTTAGGATCGAAGGTTGTCTTTTTAAAGATTTCAAGACTTACGGTCCAAAAGAATTTTATGGAGACAATGGAGCCATTACTGATTTAAGATGGTTAGAAGAAATGAAATCAATCGTGGTAATCAGCAAGTGTATTGAAAAGGAGAAGATTTAGTATACTTCTCAATGTTTAAGGGTGTAAGGCCCCGATCCCGGTGTCCTACTTTAACGTTGGATTTACTCATAAACACAGTTCTAAGTATTAGAGTTAATTAAAAACTTTCGAGGAATAAATAAAGTTTCAAACATTCATTACAATCATTCGATACTTGTCTTAAAAACATAACATAAATAGTTTATTTAAAACATCATGACAAAACTTCTTTGGATGCCAGTCCCTTCAATCCTGCCATGTGTCCTTCTCTCAAGCCAACTGCTTAAATCTATTCACCTGCGTGCATACTGAAAGTCAGCTACGCTAAGTGCGTTCTAGTTAATACAAGTAACATACAATACATCCACATACTTACTTAAATACGCATTCGAAGATACATATAACATACTTAGCTTTTTACCTTTCTTCTTACTTTCATACTTTCATTCTTTCTTTCATACATACGTATATACATACATTTCGCCTATAACCTTCGCAGATATTATTAGGGTCTGTTCCCTACATTCGCAGATATTATTAGGGTCTGTTCCGTACATTCGCATATATTATTAGGGTTTGTTCCCTTCAATCGCAGGTATTATTAGGGTCTGTTCCCTACATTCACAGATATTATTAGGGTATGTTCCCTACCTTCTCTCTACCATACTTTCATACTAACATTCATACTATTTCGTACATACCCTGCTTTATCATTCATTCATACACAATTACATATTTTGACACTTACCTCCCTTGGCGATACGTGCAATATCCGAAGATCGTTCACGTACCGACAAGCTTTCATTAATATTCACATTATAACATCTATCACATATATCATCCATGCATAAACTTACCACTCAAGGTAAGTGTATTAACTAATCACATTGAGTATGCACACAACCTCGAAAACATAACAAGGAAATGGGGCTAGAAACTCACCTAAACTCGGTCACGTTCACCGTTAATGGTTATTCATTTCTTTAGGTGTGTGCGACTAACTGTATAACAATTACACGTATCAATTAACTATCACTACCCATATCGATTTTGTATTTTAACTATAACTCTCAATGAACGGGGGTCCGGGGGCAGAGCCCCTGGCAGCAGGGTTCTAGGGGCAGCAGCTCCTAGCAGGGTTCAAGGGGCAGAGCCCCTGGCTGGCATAACGAATGGGCTTCTTTGTAATGAATCCATATTATTCTAAGTCCAAGGACCTTTCTGTCATTCTTTAAGAGTCTAGTTCGTTATTCAATTCCATATTCAATGGGGCTCATTCTTTACTTCTTGACGAATGAACCTTTATAACAAATTGACCTTTATAACGAATGAACCTTTATAACGAATTGACCTTTATAATGAATTGACCTTTATAACGAATGAACCTTTATAACGAATGAGGTTTCATTCTTCAGTTCATTTATTATTCTTTCTTAACGAATTGGAATAACGAATGTGCCTAACGAAAAGCGTTAATTCTCCATAACGAATGGCATAACGAATGGGGATAATTCCTCATTATTTCTTAACGAATTGGCATAGAAAATTCGTTATTCTTCCATAACTAAATATGGTTAGGTCTGACATTCCTTCAACCTCGTACGCCACCTTTCGGGCGCCGTCATGCCGAAAAACGTGCGGTGGCCGGAAAAGCGTATTTTACACCGTTTTTTCACCGTTTTCATCCCGTTCGATCCAGATCTGAGCTAGGGTGACCCCTAAGCTCGTCCTTTGATCGGTTTACACCCGATTCCATCCGGATCTCGTGACTTTGATGGTTAAAGGTATCGGCTCTTCGTTTCGCGACTAGATCTAATGGGTTTGGGTCCATACAATATCGTACTATCATTACCTCGAGTCGGGAATCGATTATTCTTCTTGGTTTCGGTTAGAGAAAGAGAGATGAGAGAGAGCTTAAGTGTGTGCTTTTGGTGGTGTATGGAATGAGTGGAAATGAATGGATTATGGGTTAATTATGGTTTATTTACTATGGGTCATGGGCTTAAGCCCATGGTCTTTCTCCTTTCCTTATTAACCCAAGTCCATTACCCCTTTTACTTAACCCAACACTAACCCGACTCACAATAACTCATATTTTATTTTATTAACCAAAACGAGAAAACGGGATGTTACAAAGGGTGAAGCGTTAGAGTGGTGGAACACTCTAATCATGCCTAAAGGAAGAGAGCCCATGTACCAATTGAAATGGGTAGAATTTAAAGAATTGGTGATGCAAAAAAATTTGTCCGATGCATGAAACGGACTTAATCCAAACCAAGTTCTTAAACCACAAGGTGGTCGGGACTAATTTGAAAGACTACAATACTAAATTCCAAGAGTATTGTTGGTTGGTGCCTCAATTAGTTACTCTTGAGTCGAGTAAAGTGACCCATTACTTCTGGGAGTAATCACGAGAAATACGAGACATGGTAAGGTCTCATTTTCCACAAACTGCCGATTCTGCCATGGAACTGGATGGTTACCTAATGGATGGTTTGATTCGGAACAAGGAGGAAGACAAGAAAGGAGATGGTGAAGGAAGGAAGGATACCCGCTTCAAGGGTAAACAAGTGGAGAGGAAAAAGGGAGGATTTACTCCAACAATTCCTTTATGCAAGACTTGCAAGAGACGCCATTTGAGGCGATGCAGATATGAAGATTCTACTTCAACAAAAAAGTTTGTGACTCATGTAAACGACTAGGCCATTTAGCGGCAAATTGTTGGAAGAAAAACATGACTTGCTTTAATTGCAAGGAAATGGGGCATCTCAGTTTCGATTTCCCTAAAAAGAATACTTTGGTCGAAAGAACCGGAGGAGGTGTTGGAGGACGCGGCACCAAGAATGATGGAAAGAAAGGAAATGCTCGAGTCTTCGTACTCGACACCAAGAAGGTTGCAAACATACCGGGCACCATCACTGGTACGTTCTTAGTTAATAACGTTTATGCTAGAGTTTTATTTGTGTTGTAACCCTATTCGTATCAATCCAATAACTATAACTATAACAGATCTTAGATCGGTGAATAATTGATTAATACGTTTATAGATCTAGCTCATAATTACTATAGATTAAGTGTTGTATATGTATATGTATTATAAATATATGTGTTAGTGTAATTCGTATAATATTAGCTTGAAGATCGAGAGAACAATTGGACAGAGGTTCGATAATTAACTCTCAAAACTTAAATTAACAGTGAACAGGGTTCACTATATATAGAAGACGAACCTAGTTCGTTAACATCCCTAACGAACTAGGATTCGCTTCGTTAAATACATTAAATTAACGAAACACCCCCTGATTCGTGAACATCTTCTAACGAATCAAGAGGGAATACATTTAATGTCTTAGTTCGCTAACATCCCCTAGCAAACTAGACTTAACCCTTAACGAACTAGATAATAAGTTAACTAATTATTACATTAAATAATAAACAAAACGTTAACGATAATTACAAAGACTCAAGACGCAAAACCGTGCACTAACAGACACCCCTCGTCTTGAGCTATTTGTCTTTAAATTATTTGAAGCGCTTGGACTGCCAGTCTCTGCAACTATGAATTCCATGCTCATGACACGCATGAACAACTCGTTGGAATTGCATAGCCAGGTCATAGTCTTCATGGCGCTCGAACAAAATCTGCTTCCTGTGAAGCACGTCATTGTCTGTCTCTGATAAATTAACCAACCACATTGGGTTGATTATCTTGATGAGCTCAGTCTTCAGTCCTCTACCAAGAACAATGACGGCCTCGCCAGTACGATTGTCATAGTACCAGCGGTTGAATGAGAGATGCATGTCTTGAGGCATAATCTTCACAAGAACCTGTTTCATCGTCTTTGGCGGCTTCACTTTCAGGACAAGTTTCCTCCAGCCAGTCCTCGGATCAATCTCGTCGATAGGCTTTCATCTTGGGACCTGGGGCTTGAAGAACTTGAAGCCATGATTGACCTCGAACAGTAAGTGTTGGTGAAACCACTCAACTGCTCGGTAACCCCCACGATTGATAAATGGACGTCTAGCGAGGGTACGAACATCCCAACGCGGTAAAGTAAGAACGTCCTTCATCGTTTCGTAGTACTGGACCCCTTCTCCCACTTAACTATACATACTTTAAGCTCAGAATCATAAATCCAGGAGACAGTATCACCACGTACCTTGGAGACTGTCTTGAAGGAGGTCACTTGGTTTTCTTTAACCCATGCAGCAGCTGTTTCTTTACGTTCTTGATCAACAATCCTATATGCCTTGATAATCTTACCCGTTTCTTTAAATCTGAACCAACTAAGAATTTCTTCAACAGACGGATCATAAGGCTTACCAGCATAAAAACTCTTTCCTTTGGAGTTCTCTTCAAGATGGTCTTCTGCTTCTTTAATTACTTCTTCATGAAATACCGGAGCACCTTGATCAACATTTGTGTGTTGATACAAGTTTGGATACTCCTCAGCAGTTACATCTTCCATCTCAACATCCTCATATTCATAAATAAAGTCCGTATTCATCTGAATAGACGGACATATTCTAAACCTTCTTCATTCACCACTTCAACATCAGGTTCAGTTTCTAACACAGTTAATTGTTCATCATTCAGCCCAAGCAGTCTTGAAATCTTCTCCCGTGTTAGAGACCTCTCCACAAACTCCCCAACCTCTATCCCATCCTTGTTCACCACACTCTTAACCATCCCCGATCCATCCACAAAAATCACAGTATTAGCCGCAATCATCTCAATTGGCTTAGCAGTGGTTGGATCTTGATATATGATAATCTGTTTGCCCGAGTCTTCACCGCCACTTGTAGTACCAGCATCGGAAGATGAACCATGCGATTGTTTAGGCTCACCTCCTGCACCAGACTCGTCAGGGTCTTGATCTTCATTCTTGAGTTTCTTAAGGGCATCTTGTTTACAAGTTAACTGTAAGATCAACTCTTCTTGTTCCTTTAATTTCACCCCCTGAGACTCAACAATCATACGCAATGACTTAGTCTCTTTCTGACAAAATGAGATATAACTCATCAACCGTCGTTGATTCTCCATGAGTCGTTCTTGATTCTGACGGTCAGCTGCCATTTGATTTTCATAAAGATGTAGAAGATTCAGCAGCATCTCCATCTGACGGTTTGATGGAAAGTTGTATAATGAGGGATGCACAGGTTGAATTGGTCCATGAGGTCTAGTGATTCGTATAAACGAGACATCACTAGGAGGTGGTGGAGTAGGAGGGCGAGGAGGAGGAGGCCTAATCGATGGTGAGGGAATGGTAGATAATGTAGCAGGAGGCCTTGGTATCTCAGATAACGCCGTTTGAGGAATTAGACCAAGCCTTTCATGTGACACCAACGTCGTCATCAACGTAAGCATCAGAGTGCTAGTAGTAGGCGGCACTGCCGAGCGTTGAGGCGTTGATTGACTTGGTGGTGGAACCCCAATAACTACCCCAGCCCCCTCTGAAACACGTCTCTTCTTCGATGGCTCACCAATTGCCACCGCTTTCCCTTTCCGTTTTCTCTCTTGTTGAGCTGCAATGGTGGCAGCTAAAGCAGCATTAACTGCCTCCTGCTGTTCTTGAAATGCAGCATTACCAGCTCCACCATCACCATCATTCCCATCATCATTTCCACCATCATCTCCACCATCATCGTTCCCACCTTCTCCCCCTTCACGCTCGGAATCCGAATCATCGTGGATCCAGCGTTCATTAGGAGGACATACATAATTCGGATTGATTATATGACCAATCATCCGTTTATTTTGTGGCTTCTCCCTTCTATAAGTTAACATTCGATGCACCGTTTCAGCTGTCATGTGTTCCATATGAAGTACATCGTTCACCAACGTCTGATCGATAGCCAAATTTGGAATTAAATCTTGAATAATCAGCTACAGAAAGCGAGGAAACACTCGTCAAATGGTCAAAGACTAATTCTGAATAATTAAATGGCTTGTTCAGAATCAAAGCAACAAATGTTGAATGCAAGCTAAGCCTACACTCGTCAAACCCACCACGACGGCCACTCATACAATGAAGTAGAACATGTAGAAGATACTTGTATGGTGGACATAACCCGTTCTTGTTCAGCATAGATTTATGAATGTCGCCCCCATAATGCAAGCGTGTAATAAACCCTTGACTAGCGGCCTGTCGAATTCACTCGGGTTGTTGTCATTATCATCAAAGTGAAGTACACGACGAATAACTTCAACATCAATCGTAATCGGGGTTTGATTGATTGTGGCTTGAATGTGTTTATCTTCATCAATATATTTAGCTGTGTTCCAAAATTTCCTGATAATACTCAAATACACTTTAGGTCTCGCGGTTATAGCATAGTGTATCATTGAACGTCGTAAGAAGGCCAACATATCCCCAAACACATCTACATCTGTAACATCTTGATTCACGTAAGCACAGATATTGTGTTTCTTGTCAAATGGGAGAAGAATAACATCGTCTAGTTGTGGTGGTTGATCTTGTGGAGGTTGTTCTGGTGGAGGTTAATCTGGTGGAGGTTGATTATGTTGTCCTTGATCAGCCATGTTTACTGTATAAGTAAAAACGAATATGAGAAGATGTAAAATATATTAAACATCAAAATATGTCAAGTTATTTATAGATGGAATGTATTCATTGTCAAAAGATATTTGTAGTTAATATATTTACGCGTTTAGACGATTTAAATACTTTAATTAATTTAAGTGAATTTTAAATTCAATTAAATAATTAATAAAAAAAAATGTCATTCGTTAAGTATCACTCTGATTCTTTATAATTCAGTAACGAATCAAGCGATTCGCTATTAGGTAAATAAGCTCACGAATTAGTCTTAACGAATTACTATTCAAAATGACGAACTAAGAATCTAGTTCATTATTACTTTTAACGAATCCACATCTGATTCGTGAACTCCATTTTTTGCTAAGCTAGTTCGCATATGTCCTTAAAGAATTGGACACGAAACAGTTCCAATTTGCGAAGAAGAACGAATGGTCAATTAATTAGACTTAATCTTTGACTCGCATTGTCAAAGTCAAAATTAATATGAACATTGATAGTCAACGATATATACCCAGAATCAGTTAGTCCATAACTATCGCTGAATCATCAAGGTAATGAGCGTATTGAGCTCGGAAACACACTCGTAACTTATGGTGATGAGATTGAGACTCAAAACCCAGATATACCAAGCCTAACCAAAGCAAATAAAAACACAGAGACCATGAATACATAATCAACCCGGCAAACTATAATCAAATGTTGATTAAAGTCCACCAAGGGTATTGGAAATGCATTCTGATATCAGTGAAACCTAAATAATCAGGTTCATCAACACAAATTATAAATAAACTGTGTTTATAAACTCGGAAACCCTTAAACCAGAAAAAGTCCATAATTTATCTATCAAAGCATAGTCATTTTTGACGAAAAACATATCGCCGTGACCATTTGTACCTGAAAAA